>NC_053025.1:554205120-554505120 GCF_003073215.2 Triticum urartu | reverse complement strand
GTCGGCTGGGAGAGGAGCGGGCAAGTCACTGGCAGCCGCGTGCGAGGCGTCGCGGGTGCTCTCGTCGGTCGGGCCGCCGTGGCCGACAACCATCACTTCGGCGGCGACAGCATCGTGGCCGTCGGCTCGAGGAAGCAGGTCGTTGTAGATCGCGACGTTGGTGGGGAAGGCGTCGTAGGAGGCCGTGTCGGAGTCGACAGGCATCGGGTCGGTGGAACCAACCGACTCCAGGTCCGCAGCGGGCTCGCTGGAGACATGGAGCTGGCCGAGAAAGTTGGCGAGGCGGTCAGCGCCCGCATCGGAGGCGAGCTCGTCGGGGAGATCGGCGAGGCCGCTTGCCGCACAGATGCTGGTGACGCCTTGTAGCGCGTCGTGGCAAGCGCCATCGGGCGTGCCGGGCTGGCTACGCTCGCTGGGGAGGAAGAGGGTTCCCGTCCAGAACAGGTCTCCGGACGACGGTGCGCCTGGCCCCACGGTGGGCGCCAAATGTCGGGTGGTAGGTGCGACATATGCCAATGGGTGGCTTATCTTTGTGGGAACCAGTAAGACGTCGCCGGTGCCTGGAAGCGGGATGAGGCGAAGGCATGCTCGCCGGCGGATCTTACCCAGCTTCGGGGCTCTCCGAGGAGATAACACCCCTACTGCTGCTCTGCGGGGTCTCCGCATGCTCACTAGATGAATCGAGTAGCTACACAACGCTCCTTGAGCTGTTTTGGGGGAGGAGGAGGAAGAAAGGGCACGGCTAGCCTGCTTCTTCTCCTTGTATGGTATCTAGAACTAGCGGGGGGTCGAACCCTTTGCATGGGTGCCCCGGGGGGCTTATATAGGCCTACCCCCCGGGGGTACAATGGTAATCCGGCTGGGCGCGGGGCCCAGCCGTCTGTGACTGCACTCGCCGGCTTCTGCGCCGACTGCTGGGGCCCGCCGGCTGGTGGGTCCCGCCGGCTGCCAACTCCTTGGTCACTGTGGCTTCATCTTGCTGACGTGAGCTTCATCGTGGTAAGCGCGGCTACAGTACCGCCGCCTGCCGGGTGATCGCTGTAGCCTTACCGCGTCTTGTCTCCTTAATGGGGCATCCTCTTCGAGGGAAGCGACGGGCCGGCTGACGGAGCCGGCTCCGTCTTGGGCCGGCTGGTTGGAAGCGCAGCCGCCTTCGGCCGTCTCCCTTCTCTAAGGGGCCCACCGCCTGTGGGCCACGCTGGTGGCCCGTCATGGGTGACGCCGGGGTCAACATGGCAACAGTGTTGTGCCGGACGGGTCATGCCTACCTCGTACGGCGCACTGTGCCAGGCGTGCTCCGGGATTCGGGGGTGGCAGGCTCTTCTGTAGCCATGCCCCGTCGCACCGCCGTTAGGTGGGTGCAAACTTTGTGGGTACCGTCTTGACTACTTTATGGGGAGCCGGCTTGAAGGAGTCGGCTTTCTCGTAGCCGGCTTCTTGGAGTCCGCCCTCTCATGAAGGTTGAAGTCGGACCACCTTCCCAAAGCCGGCCTAGATCGCAGCCGGCGGGGGGAAGGTGGCCCCGTGTCTTGGATTCTTGAGAGCCGGGCGGGCTCGTAATTTTTGCAGAAGTGCCAGGGGAAGCCGGCTAGGCTACCCATGGCCATTTACTCCGACAGTGGGCAGTTGGCCGTCTTGCCGTCAACTCCTTAGAAGGCAGCTCTTCGCCCTGGGGTCTTGAGGGGCGCAGCCTGCCCCGATGTCTTGAAAGGTTCTGGAGCTCGAGTTGGCCTACCCATGGCCCATTACTCCGACAGTAGTCCCCGAAGCTGGTGAGGCGCCATGGACGATCAGCAGTTTCTCTTTCCGGGTGCTCAACACATGGTTCTGGGTTGACTTCTGCCGGGCCGGCTAGAAGGAGTCGGACTCGCCCAACTCTGACTCGCACAATATTTCGAATGTCGCGGCGGGATCCAAGTAGCGTGCTAGCTAAGCCTCTAGGCCACCGCCTGTTCTAGGCCTGTCATGCGATGACACGTGGTTGGGCCATTCTGCCAGCCTACGCACGCGACGGGACAGGCCCATAGGAGGGGCCCGCCACTACCGCGCCTCGGCGCCCGAGCGGATCCGCTGCGGCCCCGGCAGATGGTTGGGATTCCCGTGGAGTTACTGCACGCAGTAACTTTGTCATGGAACGTGGGGGTCGTGGGGCCGTGGCGCAGTAAATCCCACGACTGCCCCCTCGGCTTCGCAGCCCACGAGGCTATAAGTAGGGGAAAGAGGGGGGCACGCGCGCCCCTCCTTCCCACTACTCCTTGCTCTCCTCCTTCTCACTGCTCCTTGCTCTCCTCCTTCTTCTTCTTCGCTCCGCCGCACGCCCAAGCTTCGACGAACACCGCGGTGATCAGCTCGTGATGAGTTCTTCCGCTGCCGCCGCGCCTCCCCCGGTGCGCTCCGGCACTTGGGACGGCTCCGAAGTTCACGACGACCACATCGAGTTCCTCCGCAAGACTCGTCGGATCCCTGGCGAGGATCACATGCGGGTGCGTCTTGCGCTAAAGGGGGAGATTTCCCCCGCGACGGAGGAGGGCGAGCGGGTCATCTTCCGCTCGCACTGCTTGCGCGGGTTGGGGTTGCCGGCGAGCAGTTTCTTCCGCTCCTTCCTAGAGTTCTATGGCCTCCAGCCGCACCACCTCACCCCCAACACGGTGGTGCTGCTGTCCGCCTTCGTGGCCTTGTGCGAAGGCTTCCTCAGAGTCCTCCCCACCCTCGAGCTCTGGGGGGAGTTCTTCTTCTCCAAGCTCGGCACCCAGGCTGTAGGCGTGCCGGCTCAATGCGGCGCTTTAATCGTCATGCGAAGGTTGGGGGCCGACAACCCCTTCCCCACCATCTCGCTGATTAAGTCGGTGAAGATGTGGCAGAGATCGTACTTCTACGTCAGGAGCGTCTCCGCGAGGGGCGACTGGGTCAACCTACCGGCTTTCGAAGCCGGCCCGCCGGCTGGGAGGCTGTCCAACTGGTCGTACTGGGCCAAGTCGCTGACGCCTGCGGGAGCCGGTGCCGTCGCGCGACTCCGAGTGCTGACGCAGTCGGAGGGCTTGACTGGTCCAGACCTGCTGGCCGCCTTCATGGCGCGCCAAGTTCTCCCGCTCCAAGGTCGCCCCCACATGATATGCCAAATGAGCGGGCGCCACGACCCGAGTCGAATGTGCACCAAGGACATGCCTCACGGGAGGTGGCCTACATGGTGAACTACCTCTCGGACAGCAAGCTCCTGGAGGATTGGCGGTTCGGCAAGGAGTCGTACTCCCGCGCCAACCCCCGCCCGTGGTGAGTTTCCTTTTCTTTCTTTCTTTGGATTGTCTTCTTTCTTGCCGAGTTTGTTTTGACCAGCCGGCTTTGGTTAGAATCCCCTCCTCCATCCACCATCCGGCACCTCGGGGCCGGCCCGCGAGTTCCTTGCCGACACCGGGCGGAGAGTGACGTCGACGACCTGATCTGGGGGCGGCGGCTCTGGAGGACGACGCCGAGGGATGAGGAGGAGCAGCAGGCGGCTCCAGGCCTTCGGCCACTTTCGCCGACTGGCTTGATGACGATGTCGAGGGGGAAGTCGCCCCCCGCCATCGGCCAGGAGCTAGCCAGCCTGGCGCGGGCTCTTCTGCCGTGCCGGCCGCTTCGGGCGACGGGAAGAAACGTAGGGCCGTGTCGACTTTCTTCAGCAGTCGGCCGAAGAAACCCAAGGGTTCGGCCGCGGCGACCCGGCAGGACGAGGCGGCTGCGAAGGCCATCCGCTTCCGTAAGTAAGTGAAGAAGCCGTCGCTGGTCTCCGCGTGAGTATTCTGTCTCAACGCTTTATTCTTTCTTTGTGGCTTTGTCTGAGTCTTTTGCTTGCTCCCCTTGCTTCAGGGCTCCCCTCATTCTTGAGAGGGTCACCGCCGCCTCCATAATGGGGTCAGCGGAGACATCCTCCACCACCCGGCGGATTGACCCTGCTGCCGACCTCCGGGAGGCAACAGAGCGAAATGCGCAGGAGAAGCGCAACAAAGAAGAGGCCGCTCGCCTGGTGAAGGCGGAGGCCGATAGGGCGGAGGCCTCCGCCAAGAAGAAACTGGCGGAGGCCGAAGCCATCGCCGTGATGAAGCGGTAGGCTGAGGAGGCCGCGTGCCGCCAATCGACGGTGTTCGTCACCCCGCTGAACTCTGCGCCGCCGCCTCGGAGTTCACGGGGAGGACTGGGGAAGCCGTCGGCGAGAACCCCGTCATGGAGAGGGAAGGCGACGAATCCTCTACGCCGGACGTGATCGTTCCGCCGCCGCCTCCGCCGCCGTCTGGGAGCCCATAAGGCAAACAACCAGCGGACCCTCTGGTGCCGCCGACCGAAGGTGAGGCCGTGGTGAGGCTACTCCTCCAAGTAGGCTCGCCAATGCGCCGCCGTCTGGAGAAGGCGACTTCGGCACCCCGCCCCTGGAGGCCAGCACCGCCAGCTCGGCGATCCCAGACGCCGAAGCGACGAGCGCCGCGCCCATTGGTTGGGTGCGAGGAGGCGGCACAGGGCCGCTGAACCAGGCGCTTCTGGACGTCCAGGCAAAGCTTCATGCTGAGGGCAACGCTCTCCAGAATTGCACCAAGGTGTACCTGGCATCGCGGGCAGCCGTCCAGGTATGTTTTTTCCTTTGGTCCTTGTTTTCTTGTTCCTCTCTGTGGGGGTGCGCCAGCGCACCCACTGGGTGTAGTCCCTGAGTTTCGGGCTGGCTGTTGAGCAGGCGGCCCGGAACTCCAATTGATGAACTCTGGGTATTAACTCTTTGTCTGAAACGCTTGTCGCAGGATTACCACAACCTCCGCGTCACTGCCTTCAACCGTAACATTGAAGAGCTGGGCAAGCGGACCGCCGACTTGTCGGAGAGCCGGAGTAAGTCCTTTTTCTTCTTTGCGGGGGCGCGCTGGCGCACTCGCGGGCTGTAGTCCCCGAGATTCGGGCCAACTGCTAAGCAGTCGGGCCGGATCTCCCCGGCAACCTTCTTTATTGATGACTTAACGCCTTCTTTCTTCCTTCTTTTCATGAGCCAACGCTGCTCTTCAACAGCAGCTGAGCGAAGCCAACTCCGCATTGCGCGCCAAAGGGGAGGAGTGTAGCAAGCTCGCCACAGAGCGCGATCTGCTGGCCACTCAATTGGCAGAGCAGAGGGAGCTGCTTGCGAAGACGCAGAGGAAGGCGGAAGAGACGGAAACCGCCCTCCTGGCCGAGTTCGCGAGCGAGCGCTCCTCCTGGTCTGACAAGGAGGCGATGCTGGCCTCCGGCTTCCATGAGATTGAAGACATCATTGATGGTGAGTTTCTTTGCTTTCTTTCTTCGATCTGCTGATTATAAGTCGTGCCGACTCCTGGTTTTTGACTTGCTTCTTCGTTTCTTCCGTCTTGGCAGACTTCTTTCCTGGGCACTCGCAGGCCGCCATCCAAGCCATCGAGGTTGACCGTGAAGGTCGGAGGGCGGAGGGCGCAGAGATCGCCGTCGACGCCCCCAAACCCTTAACGAGCACATCCTGAGCATCGAGGCTCGCCTTCGGCCGACTCACCGGATGCTGCGCCGGCTTCAGCGTGTCGGTGCCCAGGCGATTGCCGCCGTGTGGCCAGATATGCAGGCTCCGCGCACCCCCAGCCTAATGGCCGACTGGCTAGAGGTCGCGGCTGGTCGTCTTGAGACCTGGAAGGGTTCTTCGGCCCGGGCTGGAGCGCGCCAGGCCTTGGAGTTCGTCAAGGCGTGGTATCCAGGGCTGGATCTAGACCCCACACTTCGGTCGGAGGCCCAGCCAGAGTTGGCAGTTGCGGAAGACGCCCTTGTCAAGCGTGCTGCGGCGATTGCCAAGTACACCGACACCAGCATCTTCGTCCTCGAGCGGTCTGAAGACGGCGAGGAGGTACCGCCAGAGTGGTTTGGGATGAACCCAGACTACAGCGAGGACTTGGCGGAGGTGATTGGCTCCAGCGTCGAGGAGGAAGGCAAGGCGAAGGACGGAGGCGAGATGGAGGCACCAAAAGACGGAGCAGACAGCCAGCCTCAGCTCGACCGCGCCTCCAGCAACGAGCCGCGTGCAACCGAGCCGACTGCCGCCGGAGGCGATCAAGCCGAGACTACCCAGCCGGCCGCCCCGACGCCTGACGCCGCCGCCTCCTCCGACCCTCCGAATCCGTCTGCTGCTTCCTAAGCTGCCGCCTTATCTTTATTTTATCTGCTTTAGTAGTCTTTGAAGAACTTGTTAATTCGCACAATTCCACCCGCGGGGTGTATTTTGAACTTCTGCTCGAAGATTCGGCCAAGGGCCTACGTTATGTAAATATATTTATCCGAGTTCTATCTTTTCTTACTCATTGCTCTTTTGGCTTTTTTCCTTTGCCGCTTTCTCTTAGTTGCCTGCCTTGCCAATCGGACAGCCGCTCTACAGACTGCCACTGGATCAAATGCTTGGCTACTTTGGGAAGGCAAGTACTTAGCCGTTTTTAAAAGTTTTTGAGCAAGTTGAATAGAAGGCGGCAATCCGACTATTCGAGAGTCGGTTTGCGAAAAAAGGCTGGAAGCCATCTTGAGCTATGTTTTATGCTTTGGGTCCTTAGCCATTTTTCATGCGAACGCCCATTCTACCTTACTTCTGCCCACCGTACAGTCGCTCTGCGAGCTGCGGCTTCTGACAGGAGACGGTTTAGGTGTTACACACTACTTGTCCGGCTGCAGGAAGCATTTCACAGTGCAAGGCGGCAAGTCCCCGGGCCGACTTGTCGAGCCCAGTGCCAAGCGGCATAAAAAAGAGTAACATACTTGTAGGCATAATTTTTATCATACAGACAAAAGATGGCAGTCCCCGAGCTCGTCTCGGGGGGCCCGAAGTCTTGGTACTTTAATACAAAAGGTAGCGTGGTACATACTGCATCAACTGTAAAATCTTCGGAGGAGATTTGCATTCCATGGCCACTCTGTCTCCTTACTGGAGTCGTCCCTCTTGCGTGCTCGGGGCTTCTGAGCGTCAATCAGGTAGTAGGAGTCATTTCCCAGTACTTTGATGATGATGAATGGGCCTTCCCAAGGCGCCGACAGCTTGTGTTGGCTGGCTATTCGCTGGATCAGCCGGAGCACAAGGTCGCCTTCTTGGAAAGATCTTGGCTTGACCTTCCTGTTGTGGTATCGGCGCAGGCTCTGCTGGTAGATGCTGGACCGGTTGAGTGCCAACAGCCGACCCTCTTCTAGCAGATCGACGCCGTCTTGTCGTGCTTCTTCTGCTTCCTCCTTGGTGTACATGGTGACTCGTGGGGAGTCGAACTCTATGTCCGTTGGGATGACGGCTTCGGCACCGTAGACGAGGAAGAAAGGCGTGAAGCTGGTTGACTTGTTTGGAGTCGTGCGCAGACTCCAGAGGATGGCTGGTAGCTCGTCGATCCAGCAGCCAGCCGAGCGCTCCAGAGGCTCGATCAGCCGGGGTTTGATGCCGGACAGGATGAGGCCGTTTGCTCGCTCCACCTGGCCGTTTGACTGTGGGTGGGCGACGGACGCTAGGTCCAGTCGGATGCCCTGTGTTGCGCAGAAACGGGCCAAGGCGCCTTTGGCAAAATTTGTGCCATTGTCGGTGATGATGCTGTGTGGTATGTCGTACCGAATTGTGATATCAGAGATGAAAGTTACGGTAGTCGGACCGTTCAGCTTCTTGATTGGCTTTGCTTCTATCCACTTGGTGAACTTGTCCACTGCGACGAGTAAGTGAGTTAAGCCACCTCGTGTTGTCTTGAATGGTCCCACCATGTCTAGACCCCAAACTGCGAAAGGCCGGGCAATGGGGATGGTCTTGAGTGCAGAAGCCGGCTGGTGCGGCTTGGAGCTGAACTTCTGGCACCCTTTGCATTTTTGGACCAATTCCTTGGCCTCTTCTAAGGCAGTCGGCCAGAAGAAACCGTGTCGACAGGCTTTTGCGACGAGTGCTCTTGAAGCCGCATGGTGGCCGCACTCGCCTTGATGGATGTCTTTGAGAATTGCTTGACCTTGCTCTGGCTCTACGCAGCGCTGGTAGACACCAGTGACGCTGCGCCTGACCAGCTCTCTGTTGACTATGGTGTAGGCTACCGCCCGGCGTTGTACTTGCCGAGCTGAGGTCTCATCAGTCGGCAGCTCTTTGCTCACCAGGAATTTGAGGATGGGCTGGGCCCATGAGGGTGCTGCTATTTCTTCGACTGCCAGAACTGTGACTTGGACGAGGGCGGTTGGGCTGGGAGGTGGCGGGTTGGAGTCAACAACCACTTGCTGGGTTAATGAAGTCCCCAGGCCGACTGGAGCGGCCCTTGGGTCGAGTTCTGGAGTCTTCGAGTCCGCCGCCGCAGTCCCCGGGCCGGATTCGACTGTGGCGGCTTTGGAGCCATCTGCCAAAATCCCCGTACCGTCTGCCGGGGCTCTGGAGTCAGATCCGACGTCTTCGGGAGGAGCCGGCACAAAGATGGAGTCTAATTCGGGTGAAGGCTTGACGGACGGCTTGAGGAGGCGTTGAAGGGCAACGCCGGATGGTATTGCTTGGCGGGTAGATCCGATTCATGCCAAGGCGTCTGCTTGGTCGTTGCCGTTTCTTGGCACATGGAGGAACTCGCACCCTTTGAAATACCCGCTGAGTTGCTGCACGAGGAAACGGTAACTCTCCATGTTTGCATCTTTCGCGTCCCAGTCGCCAGATGACTGCTGGACCACTAAGTCCGAGTCGCCATAACACAAGATCCGGCGGATGCCAAGTTCTTTGGCAAGCCGGAGCCCGTGAATGAGCGCCTCGTACTCGGCGACGTTGTTGGAGGCGGCAAATTGGATTTGCAGTGCATATTTGAGCTTGTCGCCTTTAGGAGAGGTGAGGACGACGCCGGCTCCCAAGCCGGTGCGCATCTTGGAGCCATCGAAATGCATCCGCCAATGGGTGGAGTCAGGCGCTAGAGGTAGGTACTGGGTCTCGGCCCAGTCGACGAGGAAGTCGGCCAGTGCTTGTGACTTGATGGCGGTGCGGGGCTAGTAGTGGATGGTGTAGGGAGCCAGCTCTATGGCCCACTTGGCCACTCGGCCAGAAGCATCTCGGCTTCCGATGATCTCGGCAAGTGGGGCCGTGCAGACCACAGTGATCGGATCCTCTTGAAAGTAAGGCTTCAATTTCTTGGCCGTAAAGTGTACGCCATAGCATATCTTCTGGTAGTGGGGGTAGTTCTGCTTGGAGGTCGACAGTACTTCGCTCAGGTAATATACCGGTCTCTGGACAGGTAGTGCCTTGCCTTCCTCCTTGCGTTCCACTTCAATGACCGTGCTGACTACCCGGCTGGTGGCGGCGATGTACAGGAGCATAGGTTCCTTGGGAGTCGGAGCCGCCAGGACGGGTGGAGTAGTCAGCATCTTCTTCAACTGGAGAAAAGCTTCGTTCGCCTTATGGTTCCACTCGAAAAAAGTGGTCTTCTTCATGAGTTGGTATAAGGGGAGAGCTTTCTCGCCCAGCCGACTGATGAATCGGCTGATGGACACCAAGCAGCCGGTGAACTTTTGCACATCCAGCAGTCGTCTGGGTACCTCCATTCTCTCAATGGCCTTGATCTTTACAGGGTTGCACTCTATGCCGCGTTCAGAGACCAGGAAGCCAAGGAGCTGGCCGCTGGTACCCCGAAAACACACTTCTCGGGATTGAGCTTGATCTGGAATCGGCGCAGGTTCTCAAAGGTCTCCTTGAGGTCTTCCAGCAGTGTTCCATGCTTTTCTGTCTTCACCACCACATCGTCCATGTAGACGTGGGCGTTCCTGCCAAGCTACTTGAGGAGGCACTTCTGCATGCAACGCTGAAAGGTGGCGCCGGCATTCCTTAAGCCGAATGTCATGGTGAGGTAGCTGAAGGCTCCAAACGGCATGATGAAGGCGGTCTTCAGTCTGTCAGCCGGGTTCAGCTTGATCTGGTGATATCCTGAGTATGCATCCAAAAAACTCAACAGCTCGCATCCGGCTGTGGAGTCTATCACCTGATCAATTCTTGGTAGAGCAAACGGGTCCTTGGGGCAGGCCTTGTTGAGGCTCGTGTAGTCAATACACATTTGCCACTGCTTGTTCTTCTTCAGTACCAAGACCAGATTTGCTAGCCATTCTGGAAAGAATACTTCCATAATGAAGCCGGCTGCTAGGAGTCGGGCTATCTCTTCTCCGACAACTCTTCTCTTCTCTTCTGATAGGCGGCGCAGGGCCTGCCTGACCGGCTTTGCATCAGATCGGACATGTAACTTGTGCTCGGCGAATTCCGTCGGTACACCTGGCATGTCTTTGGGGGACCATGCGAAGATGTCCCGATTCTCACGGAGGAAATCGACGAGCTCGCCTTCCTATTTGCTGTAGAGGTTCGCGCCTACGACAGCGTACCTCTCTAGGTGCTCCGGATCCAAGGGTATCTTCTTTGTCTCTTTGGCCGGCTTGAACGAACCCTCAGCCTCCGACTCCTTTGGGTTGGGCGATACCTCTGGCTGCTTGCCGGCCATCGCCACAACTCGCTTAAGGAGCCGCTTCTCGGCCGCGATCACCAGGGACTCGGCTAGCCGACTGCTCTCGGCCGCACAAGCAGATGACTTCTGGTAGTCGCCGGCTACAGTCACAATTCCCCTGGAACTGGGCATCTTCATTTTGAGGTAGGCGTAGTGGGGGACCGCCATGAACTTGGCCAAGGTGGGTCGGCCGAGTAGTGCATGGTATGGGCTCTCAAGGTCCACCACTTCAAACCAAACCGACTCTCGGCGGAAGCGATCTTTGTCTCCGAAGAGGACGTCCATCAAAATCTTGCCGATTGGTGAGCAGGAAAGCCCAGGAACAATGCCGTGGAACACAGTCCGGCTGTTCTGAAGCTGTCTTTGCTTGATTCCTAACTTCTCCATGGTGTCCTTGTACAGGATATTGATGTTGCTGCCTCCGTCTATCAGAACTCGCGAAAAACGTGCGGCTCGTCTATCTGTAGCAAAGGTGGCGTCCAAGACCAAGGCATAGGAGCCCGGACTCGGCATCACCTCTGGGTGGTCAGCCCTGCTCCAGCTGATGGGCTTCTCGGACCAGTGCATGAACTCTAGCGTCTCTGATGCTACTGCATTCACCTCTTGTCGCTGCAGCCGCCTGCTGCGTCGATCATCGGTCATACTGGTAAACACCACGTAGGCTCCGGGTTCTTCAGGGTATTCGTCTTGTACTGTGCCGACTGGCCTGACAGCCGGCTGCTGGGGCAGAGGCCAAGGCGGCTGCCCAGCAGGCGGGGGAGGCAGGAGGCCGTCTCCCTTGGCAATCCTGGTGAGCCAGTGGCACTTCCGGGTGGTGTGATTCGACGGCTTTGCGCCGCTATGGAACTTGCAAGGTCCATCCAGAGTCTGCTCGTAGGAGAAGGCCGGCAACCAGTTGGGCTTGCCGCCTTTCTGTCGCTTGGGCGGAGGCTGCCCGTCCGGCTGCTGGGCTTCAACGGTCGCGACCTGCCGGCTGCTGGAAGCCGACAGCCGGGCCTTGCGCTTGTGGTCGCACTGCTGTTGTCGCCGATTGGCGTCTCCCGCCAGAGTTCTTGGAGCTTGAGGGGCCACTTTGCCAATTGTGTTGATTTGAATCTCCGCCTTCATGGAGGAGTCAGCCGTGGCGTACTTGTCCGCTATGATCAGCAGCTCGTCGAGGGTTTCTGTCTCGTCGTAGAGGAGCTTGTGCTTGAGGAGGGTGCCTTCTCTGCACCCGGCCATGAAGTACTCGATGGCCTGCACCTCGTGCACGCCCTCGCAGGAGTTCCGAAGCTCGGCCCAACGCGTGAGGTAGTCGCGAGTCGACTCGTCGGGACCTTGCACGCACAAGGAGAGCTGGCGAGGCTTGGGAGGACGCTTGTATGTGCTGGTGAAGTTGCGGACGAACGCTTCGGTGAAGTCGACCCAGCTGTTGATGCTGCGGGGCTTCAGGCTATTCAGCCATGTCCGTGCCGTGCCCTGGAGCATGAGCAGAACGTATTTTACGGTGACACACTTGTTGCCGTTTGCTATGTTGACAGCCGTGGAGTAGTCGACCAGCCAGTCTTCCGGCTTCACGGAGCCGGTATACTTGGGCGTGTCTCTTGGGAGCATGAACCCTCTGGGAAAGGGCTCGTCTCGAATGCGGGGTCCGAAACAAGGCGGACCCAACTCGTCTTCTTCTTCCAGTGCTAGGGATCGGTGAATCGGTCGATCCGGTGGCGGGCGTCATTTTCTCCGACTCCCTCTTGGTGGCCAAGGAGATCGCTGAGAGTCGGATGGTCAACAGGCGGCGGGGAGACTCGCCTCTCCTTGCGAGGAGGAGGAGGCGGACAGTCGTCCCGTCGTTCCACTGCTCTCGGGCGGCCGTCTCGGTCGCGCTCTATGGTAATGTGAGTCTGACTGTGGCTGACAGCCGGATCCTTGTCTCTTCTTCCTCGGGCGCCGCCAGTCGGCGTCCGAGACGTCGCGCCTTGATCTCGGCGAAGGTCGTCATTTTGCCGCTGCGGCGCCTCCGTGCGGCAGCCGGCCTCATTCTGCGCGGCAGCCGCGTCGAGGAGCCGCTGGACTCGCTCCATCATCAGGCGGTGTTCTTCGCCCTCGAAATTGTCCAGCTCGTCCGCCGCTGCCTGGGCGGCTCGGATGTTCTCCGCTGGTGGAGCGTACACAGGGCGGCTGGCCCCAAACAGGTTGGCGATGGCTACGCCGCGCTGCTGGACCGCGCCAAGGCGGCTGGGCCCTGCCGGGGACGGCGAGCCGCCAACGGCACGATCCATCTCCCGCTGGTAGGCTTCTAACAAGCGTCTCATGCTGGCCAGCTTCTTCGCGCCTTCGATGAGCTGAAGGTGGCGCGCCTCCAACGTCTCTGCGTCAGCGTCTTCCGGAATGGGTGTAGTTAGGTCTTGTAGCGCCGCGCCGAGTGAGTCGTGCGCTCCTCCGCCGGGGAGCTCGTCATGACTGATGACGAGCACCTCGGTGATGGTGCTTCCGTCTCTCTCCGCGCGAGGGAGAGGTTCGTCGTAGACCACCACATTAGTGGGGAACGCGTCGAGCAACGCGGTGTCGGAGTCGACCAGCATCGGGTCGGTGGAGCCTACAGACTCCAAGTCTACGGCAGGCTCGCCGAAAACGTGGAGTTGATCGAGGAGGCCCGCGACGAGGCTCTCGGAGCCGCCCATGCCTGCGTTGGATGCAGGTTCGTCGGAGAGGCGAACCTCTCCGACAAGTTCGGCGAGGCAACTGGCTGCGCAGGCGATCTCAACGCCGTGCAGCGCGTCGGCGCAAAATCCGTCTTGCGTGCCTGGCTGGCTGCGCTCGCCAGGGAGGAAAAGGGTTCCCGTCCAGAACAGGTCTCCGGACGGCGGTGCACCAGGCCCCATGGTGGGCGCCAAATGTCGGGGGTTGGGTGCGACATATGCCAAAGGATGGCTTATCATGGTGGGGGCGAGTAGAACGTCGCCGGTGCCTGGAAACGGGATGAGGCGAAGACATGCACGCCGGCGAATCTTACCCAGCTTCAGGGCTCTCCGGGGAGATAATACCCCTACTGCTGCTCTGCGGGGTCTCCGCATGATCACTATGGCAAAGTGCTTACACGATTGCTCCTTGAGCTATTTTCTAGAGGTAGGAGAGGGCAGGGCTAGCTCTCTCCCTCCTATATGATCTGGTCTAGAGCTAATGGATTCCAACCCTTTGCATGGGTGCCCTGGGGGTTTATATAGGCCTACCCTCTCAGGGGTACAACGGTAATCCGACTGGACGCGGGCCCAGCCGTCAGTGCCTCTGGCCTCCGTCTTCTCCGCCGATTGCTGGGGCCCGCCGACTGGTGGGCCCCGCCGATTGGTCTGGTACGGAGCCGACATGCCGCGTCCGCCGCGGGCGGGTCTTGCCTACTGCTGATTACTGTAGCCGTGCTTCTGATGACGCGGGCTTGATCATGGAGTCGTGGCAACAGCCCCGCCGCCTGGCGGGCGATCACTATTGCCACTCTCCATCACATCTGATTAATGGCGCGTGGGCCCCCGGGGGAGTGCTTGGCCGACTCCGGGGGCCGACTTGGCGGCACACTTGCCGTCTCCTGGGGTCTCACTGACTGGTGGGACCTGCTGCCTCCGGGCCGTACAGACAAGCCGTCGTGGGCGCTGGATTCGGTCCTGCGGTGCTGATGTCAGGGCCGGCACAGCAACTGTGTCACGCCGCACGGAGATCTCCCTAGGTACGGCATACTGTGCCCATGCCTGCCCTTGGTAAGGGGCGGGAGCGGGTTTTACTGTAGCCACTCCCCGGTCCTGTCCCTCCCGAGGGGGACATGGGGTTTGTTGGAGTCTCAGGCCGACTCCCCAAAGCCGGCTTCTCTGGAAGTTGCCAGTCAGGAGTCGGCTTACCTTGAAGTCGTCCCAAGGACTCGGCCATGAGTGGGCAGTCAGCCGTCTTGCTGTCGACTCCTTAGAAGGCGGCTCTTCGCCCTGGGGTCTTGAGGGGCGCAGCCTGCCCCGATGTCTTGAAAGGTTCTGGGGCTCGGGTTGGCCTACCCGTGGCCCATTACTCCGACAAAGACAAGATGAGTCTACAACCTAATAAATGTGGTAACATAGCTAGTTACTGTAACATCACACATAGCTAGTTACTGTAACACCACACATACTCCCCACTATAGAGTTAGTACTCTAAGTTACTACCCATTATGAGTAGTCTTACTTTTTCATCACTCTCTCCTCCACATAGGCAAAAAATGCCATGTAAGCGGGTTATAAGCCCACTATTATACTTGCGGGAGAGAGAGATGTGAAAAAATAAGGGGAGTGGGATCTCATGCAAGAGCCTAGCTATATACGCATTCCTAGGCAAATGCAATAAATGTGAAGAAAGAGATAGAGAGAAGATGGAAAAAAGGTACTAATGTACTAATAGCCAACCTTATAGCCCACACTATTGCATGAGTGCATGTAGATGATGGTTGTGGATGACATGGCGGTTCCTTGTAGCCATCAATTGGCTATATTATTAACCAAGCTAAGGCTAGTCATAGTGGGCATTAATTTAGACTAGTAACATATGCATGTTACTAGTATATGTTACTATCATCATAGTGGGTAGTAACATAAATGTAGTGTCATGCAAGCCTTCATTTATTATGTTGTAGACTCATTTTGCAATGGTGTGCGTTATGTTACGGTAACATATTATGTTACTACAAACATCTCTCTCCTCATTAACTCCATGCCACATAAGCATATATGTCTTGGGATGCGTTATGTTCAAAAAACCTTTGATTAACATGTGTTCAAAAAACAAAAAAATGTCAAAAATTACAAAACAAAGACCTCGATATTGACTAGAAGGATGGGTCACTGCAAAGGTTTATAATAAACCTTTGTAGTAACCCATCCCTCTAGTTAACATCGAGTCCACTTCCCATCCGGTCACCCATCTCATGGCTACACCAGCCTCAGCACAGTTAACTTGGGAGTTTTGTTAGATGAGCTATCGGTAGGGAAGTTGGTCCTTGCTGATATAGGATGCCTCTTCGTATCCTTTATGGCGTACCTGGATGACCGCATCTTGCCACCCAATAGCCAATGCCACGTCCCCTGCGAATGTAGAAGTTTCCCTCTAGTTTGCGTGTTTTCCTTGTTTTAAGCCGCCTGCCCACCTATAGAACCGCCTCGCGCTGGCCAATTCCTCTCCAAACACCTAGGGAGGCGGTTGAAGCAAACAAGTCTAACTTGTTTCTAGTGGGTACATTGACGTGGCATCGAAAGGGTGTGATAGCTGACTCTGGCAAAATAATTGACTAGTACGATGTTGGCATATATGAGCATGGGGCCTGGACACATCAAAAGTAGTGCATTAATCTCCAAAACGGGTTGACCATGTCCATGGCTACCATCCCATGTTCGGTCATCCAATGTGTGCTTCTCGTTGTTCCATGAGTTGATGGGACACATCAAAGTTAATACGTATTTAGTACTCTCTCCAAAAAGGGCCGACCATGTCCATGGCTACCATCCCGTGCTCGGTCATTGAATACGTTCACTATTCATGTGCCATCGAGGAGGAAAAATATTGCGTAGCACTAGGTGCCATCGTAGTGCACGACTCACTTACGCACTGCTTATCTCCATTTTCTTGCATGACACGTGCACCTTGATGCTAGATGTACCGCGTGTTGGCAAAAGGATGAACAAAGCTCACGTAAAAAAAGAGTGGAAGAACATAGATTCCTGACGACCGAGAAGGAGCAAGGAACCTCGTGGTGGAGCATCTGCACTCATAATATTTTATATTATTCAGCGATATAAAATCAACCAATCATCTCCACAGTAGACCGGAAAAGTACGAAACACGGCAGACATGGCTAACCTACGCTATCACCATATTTCTTGGCCTCCGTGCGACACCTAGCTCTAGTAATCCACCAGCCCGTATTGCTTCTCTCTCCTCATCTCTCTCAAAGTGCGGCGGGCTGGCGTTTTTGCCGTCTATTGATGTCAGTTGACTCATCACATGCTAGCGACTCTTGGGTGGGATAGTTTTTTTGGTGGGTTTGGGGCAACTTGCTCCAATTTAACCCTCATGTTTGGATACTTTAGAGCTATTTGTGCCCCGACTAGCTCAAACTAACTCTAACCCATGGATCCAAACAGGGCCAAAGTTAGTCTCGGAAAATGCATTAATCCCTATATACATGGACAGACGGAGTACATGATACTAGCAAACGCTCACCAGTAGTAGTTCATTGGTTGGTTTCGATTTTTGATTCAGTTGCTATGCTGCTACCGTCAAATATTCGCGTGTGGTTGTTTCTAGAATTAAAAAAAGGAGGTACTCCTACTTATGTTACTCCCACTATGGCTAGCCTAAAGTTAGTAGGTGACCTTGCGCTTGGCTCTTTGCCTCTTCCAGAAGTCGAACAATAATGATGGTACTATAGTAGTACTTCTGGCAATATGACACCAAATGAATTGCTGCACGTCCAACGCTTGTAAGAAAAAGTTTCTCCTCGTGCTGTGAGCCACTGCGCACGCATTGGTGAGTTAGAGGGCGTAGTAAGAAAGCTTCTCGTCGTTCTGCGAGTTGACGGGACACATCAAAGTTATTTAGTATGTACTCTCTCCAAAAAAGGGTTGACCATATCATGGCTACCATCCCGTGCTCCGTCGTTGAGTACGTGCACTATTCACATGCCATCGAGGAGAAAAAATATTGCATAGTAGGTGCCATCAAAGTGCATGACTCACTTACGCACTGCTTATCTGATTATCTTTATTTTCTTGCATGACACGTGCACCTTGATGCTAGATGTCTCGTGTGTTGGCAAAAGGATGAACAAAGCTCACGTAAAAAAGACTAGAAGAACATAGATTCCCGATGACCGAGAAGGAGCAAGGAACCTTGTGGTGGAGCGTCTGCAAGGAACCTTGCGTGTTTTCCCCTGTTTTTTGTCGCATGCCCACCTATAAACAAATAAAAGAACATGAACTCTTCGCTAACCACTAGAGAGGATACATCAAGATGCTAAGTTGAAGATATTTTATAGTTTATATTGATAACCACGCAAGAAGCCACGCATGTACAAGACGCATGCAGCCACGCATGTACACACGCCAATGCACTAACTCATGGCGATCCAACTCATGCACATAAGCACACAGCATGGAGCACACAACGCACGTACACAACACATGCATGCACACACACTCGGCCGCAGAATGCACGTGAATAACACATGCACGCGCACACACATGGCTGCATGGAGGTGTGCGCCATCTGCGGTGACGTCCGGTTCGTCATGCTACAGCGAAGCTTGCACACAACGGCGCCTACGCATCTCTTGCAGCACCTCTTTGCCGTCATTGCTCAATGACTAGCCGAAGACGAAGACGGCCGCAGCCTCAGCCTTAGAGCTAGCACCGATTGAAAAGCATGCACGCTGCACGCACACGAGCATGTATGGAGTGCCCACGACATGGTGCGTCCCCAGTCGCCTCTACTCCTTCTGTGCACATTGTCTATGAAGGCAACTGCATGCCTAATGATAATGTGGGTGAGATATTCTAGGACTCAGATGATGACGAGGAAAATTATGAGACTACCCACAGTGGGAGTAACATAGATAGTAACATCACACATATCTAGATAAAGTAGATGATGTGGCAAACAATAAATGGAGAAAGAGAGGAAAGTAGTAACATAGCTAGTTACTAGTAGTACTAGTAAGGTACACGTGCATTGCATGCATGAGATTTCGTAACCAAATTATGAATAAATAACACACTATAGCATGTAAGCTTTGAGTCATATATGCATGATGTAGATGTTCGTTTAATTCTTATAGTTCATCTAGTTCAAAATTAATTAGTTTTATAAAAAGATCTATTTTAAGATTCATGGAATTGTGCATTGTAAAGCATAAAGTAAAAAACAAATAGTCACAATTCATTTTGAAAAAACGTTTGGGCAATTAAGATATGGAAGATTCTAGAACAAAGGAGAAGTGCTTGTGTTTTGAGGTTTGTGCATTATGCTTAAGTTCAACCATGGAGTCTTCTAGATTCCACATGTGGCAGAATTTGATGGAATGTAGATGATATCCAACTGCCAGTAGTGCTTGGATTTTCTATCTTTGTACCATCGGATTGGCTTCATCCAACGACCAACTTTCAAAGTTATTCACACACTATATAGGAGTATAGATGAGTAACATCACACATATCAAGGCAAGATGGTCTATAGCCTAATAAATGAAGTGTTGCATGTTACCACACATATGTTACTATAGACGTAGTAACATAGACTAGCAACATGAGCATGTTACTAGTCTATGTTACTACCCATTGTGGCTAGTCAGAGGGGGTGTCTCCAACAATGTTCCTCGGCTCGCACCTCTTGCATCATGGTGGTCGGGCTTGGAGTCATTCATCTGGTACACGTGGCATCTCAAATCTGAACACAAGGTGACATACACCGTCAAGGTCCATGGTCAAGGGGGTCAGGGCGGATGCGACCTCTCACTGTGTCCGCCATTTGAAGCGGTGCGCCGGCCCTGGGCGCCGCCCGCTGCACTCCCAGCTGCACCCGCCTCCTCGCCGCATTCAAAAACCTACATTTAAACCCGCATGGAATGCGAGAAATCAACTCCGGCCACACACGTCCGTTCAGGAGCAGGACACGGCCAAGCTCCTCCTTCCACCATTTTGTCCACTCTTTCGGCGGCATCCGACGAGCAGGAAGAGAAGTTCTCCGGCATAAAAGCCGTCTGGGTGGCCCGCCAAGCCCGACGGGTACGAGTGAGGTAGCTCGCATCTCCACCTACCTCGCCTAGCCCGTCGGAGGCAGTTGCCGCACAAAGCCAGTGTGTGGTTCCGCAGTTGGCCTCTCCAATACAACTCGAGGAAGAGTGTCGACTTGCTCCACGCCGGCTTGTCGGGGAGCACGGCGGCATGGGCATCGTCATTGCCCTCGACGCTGCCGCTTCGTACAACGCCTCCAGTGTCTGCGACAGTGTCATCCGCCGTCGACGCACGCGTATCCGTGACATGCAGGCAGAGAAAGAAGCCGTTGCGGATGTCGACGAGGTGATGCGGCTACGCGGATGTCAACAAGGTGACGGGCAGCATGTCCCCGCCCACTGCTATCATTGAGGAGAAGTAGAACATGGGAGGCCACCGCCGATTGTATCCCATGAAGGCCACCGCTGAGGCGACGCCTACGAATACAGCCGGTGTCTTGCACGATTCTTCTTCTCCTGGATGCTAGAGGAGGACAAAGAGATCGAGCGACGACTATTTAGATTAGGTATATTAATTCTACCAGGCTGGTTGTAATGGGAGTATTATAAGTAGTAGGAGTATCATGCATGCCAACTAGTAGTACTCCCTCCGTCTAGGTGTGTAAATCATCTTACGAAAACCAAATAATCCCAAAACACTTAGGCGCGGTGCATTAACTTCTACCTCGTTTCTTGTTTCTTGAGATATCAACCAATAAGAGATGTGGGTGTGCATGCTTTTAATGACTTGAGACTACCAAACATGACATGCAATGGTTAGTTCATTGCATGTGCATAGGAGGTGAGCTAGAGCACCCAAATGCCCTCCCCTCACCGGCTAGAAAAAACAGAGCACTGTGGAGTGCGCTGCTGTGGCGATGGGGTATATATAGCTTGTGCGGCCCTTCCCTGGAGAGGACCCGCCTCAGGACCAGGTCACCCGTCTCAAGTGTCCTGGAGTGAATGTTGCGGCAGTGGTAACGCCGCAGCGCTTGTTGGTACCTTGCCGCCCTTAATGCAGCTTTGCGACGACGTTCCTCCCCCAGCACGAGATCCATCCCCCGCATGGCGTCCTGCTGCGTTTTGTCGAACACCAAAACCCGCGCGGAGCGATGCTTGAACTCGTGAGGGAGGACTGCTTCATCTCCGTAGACGAGGAAGAATGGAGTCTCGCCCATTGGCTTGGTAGCGGTGGTGCGTATGGGCCACAGCATGGACTGGAGCTCGTCGTGCCAGCCCCTGCCGCAGGCCTCCAGCTTCTTCTTGATGGTCCTGGTCTTGAGGCCCATCAGGACCTCAGCATTGGCGCGCTCAGCCTGACCATTGCTCCTAGGGTGAGCCATTGAAGCATAGCAGATCTGCATTCCAAGGTTAGCACAGTAGGTTTTAAAGAGGTTACTAGTAAACTGTGAGCCGTTATCTGTGATGATGCGGTTGGGGACCCCGAAGCGGCTCACGAGGCCCTTGATGAACTTGACAGCAGAGCCAGCTGGAATGGTACGGACGGCTTCCACTTCTGCCCACTTGGTGAACTTGTCGATGGCGACGTAGAGATAACGGTAGCCCCCTTGCACTCATAGGAAGGGGCCTAGGATGTCTAGCCCCCAGACCGTGGACGGCCACGTGAGTGGGATGATTTGGAGGCCCTGAGCAGGCTGATGGATTTGCTTGGCGTGGAATTGGCAAGCTTCGCAGGACTTCACCAGCTCGGCTGCATCGTTGAGTCCTGTGGGCCAATAGAATCCGCTGCGGAAGGCCTTCCCGACGAGGGTCCCTGATGATGAGTGATCTCCATAGTCCCGCCCGTGTATGTCAATCAGCAGCTCCCTCCCTTGATCGCTGGAGATGGAGTGCAGCGTGACATCGTTCGGCCATTTCCTGTACAACTTGCCGTTTTAAATGCAGTATGCCGTGGCCTGTCGGGCCACGCGCTCCGTGTCTTCTTCCTTCTCCGGCAGTGTCCCGTGCATCAGGTACTCCTTGAACTCCTTGGTCCAGCACTCCTCCTGTGCTCGAGCGCCAAGAGTAGCCGAGCTCCTGAGGTTGGGCTGCAAGCTGGGGCTCCTGTGGTCGAGGGCTATGGGAGCTCCTCCCGAGGCTGAGTCGTTCTTGAAAGAGGTGGCGTGGCTGATGGCTTGAACAGCCGCTCTTCGAAGACGTCGGGCTCTGGCGGTTGCCGCTTGGATGTTCTCTTGGCGATGTCGTTGGCTTCCTTGTTGGTGCCCCGGGGCACGTGCTGTAGCTCCAAGCCTGCGAATTGCTTTTCCATCTTGCGCACCTCCGCAAGGTAGGCCTCCATGTGCTCGTCCTTTGGCTCATACACTTTGTTGGAGAAGTTGACGAGGAGCTTCGAGTCGCCCTTGACGGTAAGGTGCCTCACCCCTAGAGCCGCCCCAGCCTTCAGGCCGACTATGAGGCCTTTGTACTCTGCGATATTGTTGGAGACCTTCTCGCCGTGCTGGAAGCAGAGTTGCACGGCGTAGTAAAGCTTGTCCTGAGTGGGCGAGATGAGCACTGCTCCAGCCCCCGCGCCATGGTGCGCAAAGGCACCATCAAAATACATGACCCAGCCGTCTGGTGCCTCACTTCCTGGGGAGGTGGACCGGTCTTCTCCTTCCTCAAGAGCCGGGGCATCTGTCCATTCTGCCACAAAATCGGCGAGTGCGGCTCCCTTGATGACCCTGGTGGTGCTGAACTCCAGCTGGAATGCTTGCAGCTCGATGTTCCATTCAGCGACCCTTCCGGCTGAGTTTGGGCTCCTGAGTATCCTCTCCAATGGGTAAGATGAGACAACCTTGATGGGGTGCCCCTGGAAGTAGTGTCGCAGCTTGCGCGAGGCCACTAAGAGTGCGAGCCGGAGCTTTTGCGGCATGGGGTAGCGTGCCCTTGCGTCCCGCAGTACGGTGCTGACGAAGTACACCGGGTGCTCGACGAGGGCTGGCACACTGTTGAGGCTCGGGTCTTGCGGAGATTGTGGTGTATCCTGAGGTGAAGGGTTTCCTAAGACTTGGCCATCCTCAAGGGTTTCCGTGGCATTGCCCTACTGAGCTTGATCTTCCGCCGCTGATGGCTCTGGTGTGCCTTCCTGACCCTGCACTGCATCAGCTCTGGCTTGGCGCGACACACTCTTGTCTTTGCGCTCCTCCTGAACCGCCACCAGCGCCGCGCTGGCGGAGTATGGAGTGGCGGCGAGGTAGAGTACTAGAGCCTCGAGAGGCCGTGGCACCACCATCACCGGGGGCTGGTGAGGTATTTCTTGAGGTGTTGGAAGGCCCGGTCGACCTCCGGGGTCCACTCGAAGGGGCCTTTCTTCTTCATGAGCTTAAAGAAGGGTAAGGCGCGTTCGCCTAGCTTAGAGATGAAATGCCCTAATGCGGTCACCCGTCCTACCAGCTTTTGCATCTCCTTGAGGGTCTGTGGTGGGCTCATGCCTTCGATGGCCTTGATATTCTCCGGGTTCGCCTCGATCCCTCTGTGGGATACAGGAAACCCCAGCAGCTTGCCAGAGGGGACGCCAAACACGCACTTCTCCGGGTTAAGCCTCGAGTTCACCCGGTGCAAACTCTCAAAGGTCTCCTCCAAGTCTTGAATCAACGTCCTCGCCTCGCGAGATCTGACCACTATGTCATCAACGTAGGCCTCTGTGTTCCTGCCGAGCTGCCGCCCCAAGGCGATGCATCAGCCGCTGAAAGGTTGCGCCCGCGTTGCGAAGGCCGAAAGGCATGCAAGTGTAGGAGTACACCCCACATGGTATCAAGAAAGCCGTCTTCTCCGCATCCTCCACCGCCATCTTGATCTGATGGTATCCATAGAACGCATCCAGGAAACATAACAAATCGCACTCGGCGGTTGTGTCGACGATTTGATCGATGCGCGGAAGGGGGAACGGATCTTGGGGGCAGGCTTTGTTGAGGTTGGTTAAGTCGACGCACATCCATTCCTTCCCACCTTTCTTCCGTACTACGACGGGGTTCGCCAGCCATTCGGGGTATCGAACTTCTCGGATGGTACCTGCCGCCTCCAGCTTGCGTGTCTCTTGCACGATGAAGGCATGCTTCTCAGTGGACTGTCGTCTTGCTTGCTGCTTCACGGGGCGTATGTTGGGGCACACCCTTAGATGATGCTGGATTACCTCTCTCGGGACCCCTACCAGCTGATCGGGCTCCCACGCGAATATCTCCTTGTTCGCGCGCAAAAACCTCACCAAAGCTTCTTCTTGTCCCGGGTCAAGGCCGGTTCCTATGATGAAGGTGGCTCCTGAAGACCCTTCCTCATTGACCGGCACCTGCTTGGTCTCCGCCTTGTCTTGGGTGAACATCTGCCTCTTCTTGGTGGGCGCGGTCTCCTTGGCCTCGGGTGCACCGGCGCTGGCTGGCTGTGCTGCAGCCGCGGTCTTGAAGGCGAGCCTGAGCGCCATCACGGCCTCCTTAGTGTCCCCCTTGATGGTGAGGACGCCCTTGCTCCCTGGCATCTTCATGAGGTTGTAGGCCGGGTGAGTCGCCGCCATGAACTGAGTGAGAGTCGGGTACCCGAGGATGGCGTTGTACGGGAGACCGATGCGGGCGATGTCAAAGTCCACCAGCTCAGTGTGATGGTTGTCTCGCGTGCCAAAGGTGACAGGGAGGCGGATCTGCCCCAGAGAGTGGGCAGCTCCACCACCCACTCCCATGAAGGGCTTGCTGAGGCCGAGCCGCTCGAGCGGCACATGAAGAAGGCTGAAGGCTTCTACGGAGAGCAAGTTCAGGCCGGCGCCGCCGTCGACGAGGGTCTTAGTAACGGCCATGTTGTAGATGGTGGGCGTGCAGAGCATCGGGAGCATCCCGGAGCCGGCGGTGTAGTCGGGGTGGTCTTCTGAGCCGAAGGTGAGGTCGGCCTTCGGTGCGGCCCAACCCGGCGGAGCCCCCGGGCGCCTGGTGGCTGCCCCAATCTGACGGAAGAAAGTTTGACGTGGCGATCTGAAGGTGGTGCTTGAGATCCACCCAGCAGTGTCACGACTGCGTGGTGCGCCGGTGTTGCATAGCGCGCGGTGAAGAGGTCGCGGAGTTCCCCCCAGGATGTCACCGTGGATCCCAGGAGGTTGAGCAGCCAGGCGCGCGGCTCGCCGGCGAGGGCCATGGGGAACCAGTTGGCCATGATCTTGTCATCGCCCCCGGCTTCGAGGACGGCCTCCTCGTACGTCAGCAGGAACGGCGCCGGGTCTGCCGCTCCATCGTAACGCGGCGGCATCTCCGGCATGAACTTCGTTGGCCACGGCACTCGCCGCAGGGCGGGGGCCAAGGCTCGGTACCCAGACTCCCTGTTGCTGGTGTCGGCCACAGAGGTGGGTGGCGAGGCACCTGCCATGGGAGCGAAGCGCGGCGGCGCGGGGTGCAGGTTGGTGGAGAGGAGCTCCGGCGCACCCCTACCTGGCGTGCCAGATGTCGGATGTGGGGCTCCGGCTAACCCTTAAGGTTCGAACACTAGGGTGCGTGCGAAGTCTTTCCCTCCTACCGATCTACGCTCTAACTCGCTAAGATTCTGCGGACGAACTCGACGAACTCACAACACAGAAAGACACGGGGTTTATACTGGTTCGGGCCACCGTTGTGGTGCAATACCCTACTCCAGTGTGGTGGTGGTGGATAGCCTCTTGGGCTGATGGTGAACGATACAAGGGAAGAACATCCTCCTGAGGTTGAGGTGTTCTTGTGCGTATGAACCTGTAGTGCAGGGATTCGATTCCCTCCTCTCCCCTTTTCTACTGTGGTGGCTAGTCCTATTTATAGAGGCCCTGGTCCTCTTCCCAAATATCGAGCGGGAAGGGAGCCAACAACGACGGACAAATTTAAAGGGGGACAACTAGTACAAGCTATCCTGACAAAAGTAGTATTCGCCTGCACAAAGCTCTGGTGGTGACGCCGTCTTGGGCTCCACAATGACCTCCGCCTTGCCGTCCTCCTGGTCTTGGTCTCGTTGCACCAATACGGCAACCTTTGCCTGATGCCTCGGTACTCCGCGGACGCGCCTGTTTCCTTAGCACCAAAGAGGAAACAAGGACGCTGCGCGCGCTGGCGCCCACCTGGTGTCGATCGTCATGGCTCACGTCATGAGAGCCTCGTGAGGTTCGCCCCGCCTTGATATCCCCGCTCCTCGCGAGCCTGCCTGACTAGGCCGCTCGGGAGGAGGTCTTGCGTCGTCCGCCTCGCGGGGGTCTTAGGTGCCTTGTTGGTGAAGATGGGCCGTACGGCCTGCTGGCTCCGCCACGCCGCGGGCCGCAGGCAGGCAAGTCTGGGGACCCCCGTTCCCAGAATGCCGACACATATGATACTAGGCATTACAGATGTAGTATCATATACTAGTATCATATGCATGATATGAGTACATGATACTCTCCATTACAACCAGCCTTACTAGGGAAGACAGTCAGTCTCGAGCGTGATTCTGCCATTGAATAGTTTCGCTAGTTCCCTGAGTCCATGTAGCGCTGACAGTCCCTCTGCTTCCTCCACCAACTGACATCGATCTAGGCTACAACCCAAAGAGAATAGCACCTGGCCTTGGGCATCGCTTGCTACAGCTCCGCAGGCCGCCCAGCCCGTCTTTGCATCAAATGTCGTGTCTGTGTTCAGCTTCACTGCTCCGGTGGATGGGGTAGACCATAACATGACTGTGGGTTCAGGCACAGACTGTCTCAGATCCCCAAAGAGATTGAGGCTAACTGCAGCTTTCTCATTTTCCATGCGTACCAGTGAATCTTTGATTTCCTAATGATACTTAATTAGAAATACCACACATCTTGATATGGATTCCTTTCCATTGCCATGCACAATGTTATCTCTCAGGAACCACAATCGCCACAGCAGGAGCAAGATTCTATTCCGCATGCCTACCTCGCATGCTCCTAGCAGGCCTTGAAGCCAGTCCTCCCCAGTGTGCCAGAAATCACTTTCTTTCGGGAGGTCCCAATGTTTTCTCATCATATGCCTCAGGGCATTGCTTTTTGTGCATTCCACCACCCTGTGGTACTCCCTTTCATCTGCATTGCCACAAATAATACAGGTATTGTCGGTGGCCAGCGTCCATTTACACTTGTTCACCTTGGTCACCAAGGTGCTGGCAGCAATCCTCCATGCAATTTTTTTATCTTCTCCGGTACTTTTGCTTTCGAGATAAGATACCACATGCTCTGGTCATCGACATTTGCGGATGAACTCGAGGTTTGGGCGTTGCCACCTTTGAGCTGCATTGCAAGTTTGTAGGCACTCTCACTTTGAAGCTTCTAGATTTTTTGTAGTGCCAAGCCAGATAGGCCTCCGTCTTTCTGCTTGGGATTCTAATCTCTAATATCTCATGTGCATCGTAGGGTTAAAGATCTGATTTATGATTTCCTGAATCGAGCTTCTCGCTGTGGGGTTAATGATTTGATTGACCCCTGGGGTTGAAATGAGCTCCTGCGACGCTCCTGGCGACCCGGCGTTCGCGGCCGCGCCACGCCCTCCATGCCGTCGGACGCCACCCCCGTTGCGCCCTCAACCCTCATGTCTGGCTGCTAAGATGCCCCTGGGGTTGAAATGAGCTCCTGCAACGCCCCTGGCGACCCGGCGTCCGCGGCCGCGCCACCGCCCTCCCCACCGCCGGAGGCCGCCCCCGCTGCGCCCTCGACCCTGCCCATCCCGGCCGCCTCCGCACCCTCCCCCTCTCCGCCCTCCTCACCGGCTCCGGTGCTCCCTTGCACGGACGTCGCGGAGTAGACCGATGTGGCAGCCGGCCGCCAGGTTGTGCGCTGGGATCCCCCGGCTCGGCCGGTTGTGCCCCGGGTGGAATCCGCGCCCCCGCCGCATTTCGGTTGCTCCGGTGCTACCCCGCGTGCGCGTCGGCTCGCCGTGGTGGCCTCGCCGCTGACACCCAGGAAATCCGCCACCTTGGGACCCCGGGCCGCTCGTCGCCGCCGCGCTCCGTCATGGGGTATCGCGGGGCGGTCCAACCAAGGGTTGGCGAGTGTGTGTTGGCGACTCGCGACGGCTGCGGCCCCCGCCGTCTTGGCCAGAGCTCCTCCTCGCCGCTCGGATGTCTCCCCGGCGTGCTCTTCGCCCCTCTGACACACCTCGCCCTTTAGGCCCTTCATCGCTAAGTTCGAATCCTCTTCGCTTTGCCTCTCGCCCATCCGAGCCCCCTCAGCGATCGTGGCCCGCTCCCTCGGTGGCTCCGGCGCTGGCCGCGGTGGCAGGGGAAACCCTCGCGCCCATCTCCCTGCCTCGCTGGCTAGGCCGTGACCACCTGGGCTCGACGCGTTATGGGCTCCCCCCTCTGTGGGTCGCCTCCTCTGTCCTGGGCCCACTCCCGGAACCGCTAGTGGGCCGGCCCACTCTAGTCGCCCAGCAATTTGGCTCCCAGCTGGGCTGTCCCGACACCCGTCCCCGCATTCCCCCATGCTCCCTCATCTGCAACCCTAGAGGTCGCACTTGACGCTCTCCCCGCCGTCGCTGACACTCCTCCCATCCGCCCCCTCGTACCATCCCCGCCGGCCCCCATGCCGCGCACATGGGGAGACGAGGCCGCGCGCCCCAAACACCGGGCAGAGGACCATAACGCCAGCTCCCGACCCTCTCCCGAAGCTACACGCCACGAGGCGGACCTTCGCTGGCAACTTTTATCCCGGGACTGCCGGCGTTCCCCTCCCCGCTCCGGCCGCCGCTCGCCTCCTCGCTCGGACCATCGTTCCCCGCCGCGCCGCTCTCCCGCCAGGGCTGACCGCCGGGACCGCCCCCGGTCCCACTCGCCCAAGCCCGCTCCCGAGTGGAGAACGCAGCACTGCCACTCCCCGCCTCCTCCCCGACACCGAGACAGTGGCCGCTCACTAGCCCACGGCGGGCGCTCCCGCTCTCCTGCCTGCGACCGTCCCCCGCTGCCTCCACCGAGTCGCGCTGCTACCAGCCTCCTCGCTCCACGCCTAGCTTCCCTCCGGGTGCCGCCGGGGCCGGCCGGGGCAAGGCCGGGCCCAAGCGCAAGAAGAAGAGGGCCGGCCGGGGCAAGGCCGGGCCCAAGCGCAAGAAGAAGAGGGCCTGGGCCGGGGCAACAGTCCGGCCATGGCCGTGGCCCTTTCACGCGACCCGGTTGCATCCGCCTCGACCGCCCTCCTCCTTGATGACCTCGCCGCCAACTTCGCCAAGTGCTTCAACTGTGGCCTCGCTGGACACTCCCAGGTGGCGTGCACTTGCCCCCCATTGCTGCTTTGTGTGCTCAGACCCGGATAATCCCGCGGCCCTATGTCCCGACCGCCTAGTCTCGGAGGAGCTGATGATGTACGGGCATGGGATCGAGGGCCTTGGCTACTTCCACATCGAGGTCCCGAACATCCCGCTGTCCAACCCCTCGCTCCTGGCTATAAACACCATGAAGGATGGGGTGGCGTCCCCGGAGATGTTTGAGGCCGAGCTCAACCATCTCTACCACTGCACCTGGGACTGGCAGGTCAATCTACTGACGGGTAACCAGTTCTCGGTGGTGTTCCCCCATGTGGTCAGTCACGGCTACGGCACCGGCAACGGCGACATCACCCTCACGCTCAACAAGCTCGTGGCGGACATCTCTGTGCCGGTCCAGGACCCCCTAGTTGTGGTTATCCTGGACACAGTGTGGATCCTCATCAACGGCCTCCCCAACATCGCTCACTCCGAGAGGGTCATTCGGAACATGTCCCGCATCCTAGGAAAGGTGGTCGTGGTGGACGAGCTCTCTCTCCGCAAGGAGGAGGAGGTGCTGGTCAAGGTCAAATCTCTGGACTCATCCAAGCTCCCCGCCATGATGTGTGTGTTCTTCAACAACCAGGGCTTCAACCTCCAAATCTCTCCCGAGACGCCCAACCACATCGGCCGCCTCCGCATCCCCGATGACAACCTTTTGGGGGGGCCGC
This sequence comes from Triticum urartu, assembly GCF_003073215.2. Classification (NCBI taxonomy): domain Eukaryota; kingdom Viridiplantae; phylum Streptophyta; class Magnoliopsida; order Poales; family Poaceae; genus Triticum; species Triticum urartu. The sequence goes on along the minus strand of NC_053025.1, from coordinate 554,476,019 downwards.
GACGGTGGGGGCTTGGGGGTCATCGCAGCGACCGTGGCCCCCGCCATAGCCACCACTCCAGCTCCGATGATGATGATGAGGAGTACGAGGACAGCCCCCGACACGAGCCACCTCCCACATCCTCCAGGGGTGGCACTGGGGCCGACCTCTCCCTCACGGTCCCTTCATTTCCCTCTGATGGCAGCGATATGTCGGGCTTGAATCTTCAAGTGGTGCTGCTTGAGCCCAGGTCGCCTCCTGCGGCTGCGTCCCTCTCCATGAGCAAAGGTGGGGATGGTGCTCGTGCTTCTCCAGCCCGATCATCCTCGCGAGGCTGGGTGGAGCATCCTCGGGAGAAGTCAGCCCCCGAGGCCCCACTGACTCGGGAGGTGTCAAAGTCCGGCTTGGGTGCTGAGGTCCAAGAGGCTCAGGAGCTTCTAGCCTCCCAGGCCATGGTGACGACGACGCCTCTTCCTCCTCCTTCTGCCATGTCGCCAGCCCCAGGTTCCTCTGCTTCTTTTGACATCCTGGGGCGGGCCCTTTCTGAGATGGCCCGGCTGCGAGAAGATCTCCAGAGCGCCGAACCCCTCCTGGCGGCTGGGCACCTGGAGCTGGTCTCTGGTTGGCTTCATTCTAACGTGTCCGTTCGGGCGGTGCTGAGCCAGGTCGCGGCGACTTCTGAGGGGGAGAAACGAGCCATAGCTCAGGCAGTAGTTGCTCGTGAGGCGGCGCGGAAGGACGCCGAGGCCGCCCAAGGTCACTACCGAGTGCTGGAGGCCGAGCTGAAGATCCTGCATGAAGAGCATGCTGAAGCTGCCCCTGGCCATAAGGCGGAGGAAGAGAGGATGAAGGCCCGGGAGGACGCCGTCAAGGGTTGCGACGCCGAGCTGGAGCAGCTGCGCAGCCGCAGGCCGCTGAGCGCTGCTGGCTAGAGGAGCTAGAGCAAAAGGTGCAGGCGGAGAAAGGCGGTCTTGATGCCAAGGCGAAGGTTCTGGCCGAGGACCGCGTGGCCTTCGCACTTCTCAAAAAGAGGTCCCACAAGGCTCTAAAATTACTCTATGAGAAGGGCTTGGAGAAGTTGATGGCCACCGCTAAGGACGGCCCCGCCCAGTTGCTTCCCTACTTGGTCGAGGCGCTTGATCGTGAGTGGCATCGGCCCCATGGCAGAGGAAGAGGCTCGCATCCTTTCTTCACCGCGCTGACGCGTGTCTTCAGTCACCTCCATCTTCGCGATCCTGCCGCCCGCCTTGACGAGCTGTTGGAGCCCGTGGCTGATGAACACTGCGCAGCCGCCGCAGCAGCCGTGAAAGGTGAGGTGGAAGCCCTGCTGAAGAAGTTCGACGCCTTTCGCCTCCGCGTCTTCGACCGGTGGTGCCAGTGAAGGCGACGCCACCCAGAGGGTGCCTCTTGCGGGTGCCGGCGGTATCCAGGGATGACTGGCTTGCGGCTCCTTTCCTATTAAAACTCTTGCAGCATGTAGCGTGCCTCGTGGAGGCGTTTAAACATGTGTTTGATGTTCGGGGAACAATATCTCCTGTAATATTTGCTTTGAGATTTTGCAATTTCCTTCCCATTTGCTTTACGTTCTACATCGGCAGAGCCCGGCCACGTGCATACCTCAGCCGCTGTTGGGTCGTCCGCAGACCAGGACGAGCCCAAGGAGTGAGGGGGTACGTGACCAGTTAGGCTCCTGGGTCGCGATGCTCAGGAGTCCCCCTTGACGCGCAAACAACTTATAGGAAAGAGGTGCGGGGATAGATCTAGTCTTCTACGTCGGCAGGGCCCGACCCCGCGCATACCTCAACCGCCGTTGGGCCGACCGGAGACCAGGACGGACCAAGGAGTGAGGGGCTACGTGGTCAGTTAGGCTCCTGAGTCGCGATGCTCAGGAGTCCCCCTTGACGTGCAAGCAACCTTCATACATTTGTCCTCGCCGAGGCTCGACTCGGGAGGGGCGCGCGACGACCAGGTCCGAGGGACCCGGCGGGCTGGCGTATGCTTGGGTGTGACCCGAGCATAGGCCCCATGCCCAGCCCCCTCGCGTGGCTCTCCCGAGGGGAGGCATTGCGATGAGGCCAGACACCGAGCCCGGAGGCTCCTTGAGGTTGATACGGCCGTGAGGCCGCCCTCAGTTGTTTATCACCAGGACGGACCATGGCGCTTCCGCACTTGCACGGGCATAGCCGCTCCTCGACAGTGTCGTCTGCCAGCACGGAGCATGGTGCTTCCACTGGTACGTGGGAGGGGATTCCCTACTGCGGAGAGCCCCGGGGGCGTGTACAGCCCCGGCTTGACACGTGGCTTGCACGGCAGGGCTAGACGAGGTGTGTCTGGGCACTCATGAGCCAGCGCGAGACCCATGAGGCCCTACCTCAAGGCGGGTTGCGCCTGGTCTTGATTCTTGTTCGTTGTGTTGGTCCTGCGAGATGGTCAGACAACCTGCGCCGAATGAATCTCCCGAGGTTATCGCGTGACAAAGCCAAGCACCAACGGCCCCAAGAGGTGACGTGAACGGGCCTGGCCCGCCAGACAGAGCTCAGCCATTGGATTTATCGATGCTGCAGGGACGGGCCCGAGCACAGACATCGTGTCTAACCCTCTCACGCGAAGGGTCCTGAAGAAAGACGACCGGCGCACGGCTCCCATGGTGGGTGACAATCAAGCAAGTGATAACCATAGATAGGTTATGCATGGAAAGCAAACATGCCACTGGGTCAGGCCGGAGCGGCTTGGGGATGATGCAACCCGAGGGGCGCCCCAGTAAGGTAAGCTAAAGACATAAAAAAGAAGGGATACATGCCACAGGGACGGACCCACGCGGTCTAGGAATGATGCAGCCCTGGGGGGCTCCCAGCTAAATAAACTTGGAAAGTGTCACCTGGTTCTGTTGATGAAGGGGTGTTGAGGTAGCTGAAGGTACGCGGCGAAGGGGTTGCTCCTCACGAGCCACTGGGGCCCTGAGCCTTGGGAGGCCCTGGGGGTCCAGGCGGTTAATTGCGGACCGTCACCATCTTCGCCAGGACTGCGTGGTGCCTGGCCTCCTGACCCACCATGACGCTCCGCAGGTTGCGCTAGAAGGCAGCAGCCACGCTCGGCAGGCCAAACGGCATGATAACGTAACTGTGAGGTGGGCCCTCGTAGCGCCCAACAAGCAAAGGCCAGAAGCGCTCCTGTGATGCGGCTCGGTTGAGTCCTGGTATGTCGATGCAGACGCGCAGCTCACCACTGTCGCCAGGGTGGGGAGCAACGCCAGGTGGGCGGCAGTCGCCACGTATTGCTCTTGCTTCCTGAAGCTCCTGAGATACCTTGGTGATGAACTCCTGGGCATCGGGCGCTCCTTACCCAGTGTCCTCCTGAGGGAGACATGCCGCGAAGCACGCCTCCAAGTGGTGCCCGAGCGCCTCCCTCGCGATGTTGGCAAGGTCTGAGGCCCTCGAGAAGAGAGCCCCCGAGCCCTGCCCGAGGAGGGCACCGGGCGCGCCTTCCTATGCGATAGAGGGAGGTTCCCCAGGTGCAGGCGCTGATCCTGATAAGGTCCGGCACGGAGTAGCTGCTTCTTCTTGGGGACGACCTCAGGAGGGTACCAAGCTGCATTGTTGTCGGGGTCTTCAATTGACCCTGCTTGGAAGGCGTGCTCGAGGGAGCAAACCACATCTCTTTCTTCGCAGGGGACTGTGATGATCTCGCCGCTCCCTGGCATCTTGAGGATGTTGTAGCCGTGGTGCATCACTACCATGAACTTGTCCAGGGCTGGGTACCCGAGGATGGCATTGTACGGCAGATGGATGTGGGCGAAGTCGAAGTCGATGAGCTCGGTGCGGTAGTTGTTGCATTCTCCAAAGGTGACTGGGAGGCGGACCTGACCTATCGACGTGGTGGAGCCGTCGGTCACTCCTGAGAAAGGATTGGTAGGCTGAAGCTGATCGTAGGGCACTTGTAGGTTATCGAACGTCTGGACGGACAGGACGTTGAGCCCTGCGCCGCCGTCGATGAGGGTCTTGGTGACTTGCACGTTGTTGATGACGGGTGAGCAAAGCATTGGGAGAGCGTCAGCGGTAGACGCACACTTGAGATGATCTGCCGAACTGAAAGTGATGGCACACTTGGACCACATGAGCGGGTGAGTGGCCTCGAGCTTGGGGAGGACCGCGTTCACCTCGCGAGCAAACTGCTTAAAGATACGATGTGAGGCTGGGGCTTGAGCTCCGCCCATGATCCAGGCGATAGCACGTGGCTCCTGGAAGCCCCCAGCCCCCTCGTCTTGATGGTGGTCGTCATTCCTTCTTGGTGGTGGCGGAAGCGGAGGAAGACCGGGGTTGCCCTGAGGGCGATCCTCGCGAGGCTGATCCCTCCAGGCGCCCTCGCGAGGCTAATCTTGCCAGCGGTCCTCATGAGGTCGGTCGCGCCACTCCTGACGTGGGCCATGGTCGTCCCAGCGTCCTCCACCGCGTCCTCCTCCTCGGTTGTAGCCTCGGTCGTTACGCTCGGGGCATCGACCGAAGCGTCCGTCGCAAATGGCCCTAAGCTCTTGACAATCGTTGGTGTTGTGGCTGTGCACATTGTGGAAGGCGCAGAACGGTCGGCTGCCCTTGGATGACTCAGGCTGGTCCCTGCCGCGCTTTGTGTCTGGCTCGGCCGCGAGCACGGTGACTCCTTTGCGCTTTACGTCCTTGGCCTTGGATTTCTTCTCCTCCGATTGGCAAATGGGAGCTCGAGGAGGGAACGGTGCCATTCCTCAGCCCTTGCACACTTGGTCGCCAAGTTGAACAGCTCCAGGGATGTGCACAACTCCTCATGGATGGCGAGCTCCGCCTTCATCTTGACATCGCGGACACCGTCGAAGAATGCAGAGATGATGACCCCATCCGTCACCTTGGGGATCTTGAGGCGGACGATGTTGAAGTGCTGGATGTACTTCTTGAGGGTCTCTCTCGGTTGTTGCTTGACGCAACGCAGGTCACCCATGGCCGGGGGGGCGGTCGCGAGTGCCCTGGAAGTTGGCGACGAAAAGGTCGCGCATCTCGTCCCAGGAAGAGATGGAGCCAGGAGGCAGGTTCAGGAGCCAGGAGCGGGCACCATCCTTAAGAGCCATGGGGAACCAGTTCGTCATGACTTTCTCGTCGCCGCTGGCCGCCTCGATGCTTTGTTCATAGAGCTGCAAGAACTCTGCGGCATCGGGGGTGCCATCGTAGCGATGGGGCAGATCCGGCTAGAACTTGCCCGGCCAGGCGATGCTACGCAGCTCGGGGGTGAAGGCGTGGCAGCCGGCCTGGTCACCGAGACCCACCGTGGAGGTGGAGCCTGGTCTTGGCGCCCGCGCGCCACCATGGCAAGCGCCGCATGGCCCTGCCATGGCAAGCAATCCTGACGTGGCGGTGCGGGGAGCGGTGGAGCGTTCTCTTGCGGTCGAGGAATTTCTTGACAGCTTCTTTCTTAACACACGGACGCTTGGCGCGGCGGGTCGCGTCACGGAGCCGCACGCCTTGGCGCCAGGGCGCCATCTTGGTGCAGGGGTGGTGGAGGGTTGCGTGAGCTACGTCGCCTGTAGCAGGTGGTGGACGAGGTAGCGAGAGGGACGATGCAGGGGAGCCCCCTGCGGTGCTGACGAGCTCGGCGATGTGGTCCAGCCAGTCCTCGTAGAGGCCGTTGACTGGGAGATAACGCAGGAGCTCGCGCGCCATGAGTAGCCCGGCCCGCGCGTTGATACATCTCCAACGTATCTATAATTTTTGATTGCTCCATGCTATATTATCTACTGTTTTGGGCAATATTAGGCTTTATTATCCACTTTTATATTATTTTTGGGACTAACCTATTAACCGGAGGCCCAGCCCAGATTTGTTGTTTTATGCCTATTTCAGTGTTTCGAGGAGAAGGAATATCAAACGGAGTCAAAACGGAACGAAATCAACTAGAGAAGTTATTTTTGGAAGGAAACCTACCGGATAGACTTGGACCCTATGTCAGAAGATGAAGGAGGTGCTCACGAGGGTAGGGGGCGCGCCCACCCCCCTGGGGCGCACCCCCTGCCTCGTGGCCCCCCTTCGGTCCACCGACGTACCCCTTGTACCCATATATACCTACGTATCGTAAAACTTCCGAGGAGCACAATAGATCGGGAGTTCCACCGCCAGAAGCCTCCGTAGCCACCACAAACCAATCGGGACCCTGTTCTGGCACCCTGCCGGAGGGGGGATCCCTCACCGGTGGCCATCTTCATCATCCCGGTGCTCTCCATGACGAGGAGGGAGTAGTTCTCCCTCGGGGCTGAGGGTATGTACCAGTAGCTATGTGTTTGATCTCTCTCTCTCTCGTGTTCTTAATTTGGCACGATCTTGATGTATCGCGAGCTTTTCTATTATAGTTGGATCTTATGTTTCTCCTCCCCCTCTACTGTCTTGTAATGAATTGATATTCCCCTTTGGAGTTATCATATCGGATTGAGGCTTTAAAAGATTTGAGAACACTTGATGCATGTCTTGCCGTGGATATCTGTGGTGACAATGGGATATCACGTGATTCACTTGATTTATGTTTTGGTGACCAACTTGCGGGTTCCGCCCATGAACCTATGCATAGGGGTTGGCACGAGTTTTCGTCGTGATTCTCAAGTAGAACTTTGGGGCACTCTTTGAGGTCCTTTGTGTTGGTTGAATAGATGAATCTGAGATTGTGTGATGCATATCGTATAATCATGCCCACGGATACTTGAGGTGACATTGGAGTATCTAGGTGACATTAGGGTTTTGGTTGATTTGTATCTTAAGGTGTTATTCTAGTACAAAATCTAGGGTTGTTTGTGACACTTATAGGAATAGCCCAACGGATTGATTGGAAAGAATAACTTTGAGGTGGTTTCGTACCCTACCATAATCTCTTTGTTCGTTCTCCGCTATTAGTGACTTTGGAGTGACTCTTTGTTGCATGTTGAGGGATAGTTTTATGATCCAATTATGTTAGTATTGTTGAGAGGACTTACACTAGTGAAAGTATGAACCCTAGGCCTTGTTTCCTAGCATTGCAATACCGTTTACGCTCACTTTTATCACTTGTTACCTTGCTGTTTTTATAATTTCATATTACAAATAGCTTTATCTATTATACATATACCACTTGTATCACCATCTCTTCGCCGAACTAGTGCATCTATACAATTTACCATTGTATTGGGTATGTTGGGGACACAAGAGACTCTTTGTTATTTGGTTGCAGGGTTGCTTGAGAGAGACCATCTTCATCCTACGTCTCCTACGGATTGATAAACCTTAGGTCATCCACTTGAGGGAAATTTGCTACTGTCCTACAAACCTCTGCACTTGGAGGCCCAACAACGTCTACAAGAAGAAGGTTGTGTAGTAGACATTACACGTCCGTGGGAGCGTGACGAGCGGGATACGAAGAACCAGAAGGGGTCAGCGATGTAGTGGCGGTGTGGTCGTCCCGCCGCACCGAGGGGTGCAACGAGGATGCTTGCTTCTCGTTCCCCGCCGGGCCGGTGGCGGTGTTGGCGGTGGGTGACAGAGAACGACGGGGAGGCCTACCGACAGGAGCCGTGTGGGCGACGCGGGCGGCGAGGGCGGCCCGACGCTCAGCTTGGGCGCGACGAGCGTCCGACATGGTTGCGACGAAGCGGTGGAACACGGAGCGATGGAAGGATAGCTTCAGCGCACCCCTACCTGGCGCGCGAAATGTTGGATTTCGGGTTCCGGCAAAACCCTTAAGGTTCGAACACTGGGGTGCGCGCGAAGATATCTCCCTCACCGATCACGCCCTCACACACTTCGCGATTTCTAGGCTAGGCACATGAACTCACAACACACAAGACACGAGGTTTACGCTCACTTTTATCACTTGTTACCTTGCTGTTTTTATAATTTCATATTACAAATAGCTTTATCTATTATACATATACCACTTGTATCACCATCTCTTCGCCGAACTAGTGCATCTATACAATTTACCATTGTATTGGGTGTGTTGGGGACACAAGAGACTCTTTGTTATTTGGTTGCAGGGTTGCTTGAGAGAGACCATCTTCATCCTACGCCTCCTACAGATTGATAAAACTTAGGTCATCCACTTGAGGGAAATTTGCTACTGTCCTACAAACCTCTGCACTTGGAGGCCCAACAACGTCTACAAGAAGAAGGTTGTGTAGTAGACATCAAGCTCATTTCTGGCACCGTGCCGGGGAGGTGAGTGCTTGAAGGTATATCTTTAGATCTTGCAATCGAGTCTTTTAGTTTCTTGTTTTATCACTAGTTTAGTTTATAAAAGAAAACTATAAAAAATGGAATTGAGTTTGTCTCATACGCTTCACCTTTTTAATATCTTTCGTGAGTATGATGGAAAGGATAATTGTGCTCAAGTGCTAGAAGAAGAAATTTATAAAATGTTTGGCACTAAATATTTGGATTATGAGCATGATTGCAATGTTGTTAGTATGAATTCCTTGAATATCCATGATGCTAATGATATGCAAAGCCACAAGCTTGGGGAAGCTATGTTTGATGAAGATGATATTTTTTGTCCCCCAAGTTTTGATGAGCAAATTTATTATGATGAAAGCATGCCTACTATATATGATGATTATTGTGATGACACGTATGCTTTAAAGAATAATGATAACAATGAAACTTGTCATCTTGATTTCAATTTTGAATCCCATGATAGTTATTTTGTTGAGTTTGCTCCCACTACTATTCATGAGAAGAAGTTTGCTTATGTGGAGAGTAGTAAATTTTCTATGCTTGTAGATCATGAAAAGAATGCTTTAGGTTCTGGTTACATTGTTGAATTCATTCATGATTCTACTGAAAATTATTATGAGGGAGGAACATATACTCGTAGGAATTGCAATAATACCAAGTTTCCTCTCTATGTGCTTAAAGTTTCAAAGTTATGCTTGTTTTGCCTTCCTATGCTAGTTGATTATTGTTCCCATAAGTTGTTTGCTCACAAAATCCCTATGCATAGGAAGTGGGTTATACTTAAATGTGCTAGTCATATTCTTCATGATGCTCTCTTTATGTTACAATTATTATCCTTTATGTGAGCATCATTGAAATCATCATGCTTAGGTAGGGGCGTTAAACGATAACGCTTGTTGGGAGGCAACCCAATTTTATTTTAGTTCCTTGCTTTTTGTTCCTGTTTAGTAATAAATAATTCATCTAGCCTCTGTTTAGATGTGGTTTTATGCTTTTAATTAGTGTTTGTGCCAAGTAGAACCTTTGGGAAGACTTGGGGAAAGTCTTGTTGATCATGCTGTGAAAAACAGAAACTTTAGCGCTCACGAGAACTGCTGCCATTTTTATTTGGAGAGTGCTATTTATTTAATTATTTTTGGATATGATTAATAGATAAATTCCTCAGGTCCAGAAATTTTTTTGAGAATTTTATGGGTTCCAGAAGTTTGCGTTAGTTACAGATTACAACAGACTGTTCTGTTTTTGACAGATTCTGTTTTCTATGTGTTGTTTGCTTATTTTGATGAATCTATGGCTAGTAAAAGGTTTATAAACCATATATAAGTTGGAATACAGTAGGTTTAACACCAATATACATAAAGAATGAGTCCATTATAGTACATTGAAATAGTGTTTTGTTTTCTTTCGCTAACGGAGCTTACGAGTTTTCTGTTAAGTTTTGTGTTGTGAAGTTTTCAAGTTTTGGGTAAAGATTCGATGGAATATGGAACAAGGAGTGGTAAGAGCCTAAGCTTGGGGATGCCCAAGGCTCCCCAAGGTAATATTCAAGGACAACCAAGAGCCTAAGCTTGGGGATGCCCCGGAAGGCATCCCCTCTTTCGTCTTCGTTCATCAGTAACTTTACTTGGAGCTATATTTTTATTCGCCACATGATATGTGTTTTGCTTGGAGCGTCAATTTATTTTGTTGGGATTTGCTTGCTGTTATTTAGAACAATGTTTTGCATCTTTTATTTCAATAAAAGTGGCATTGATAGTCTTTACTATGCATATGTTACAAGTCTTCATGTTGCTGTTTGAAAACAGAAAGTTTACCGCTGTTGCAATAATTCCCTAGAAAAGTCAGAATGTGATAAAATGTTGAAACCTTTTGAATATTAAGATCTGAAAAATTTGATACAGTGGGAATTTTCTTTCATATTTTTTGGAGCTAGGGAAGTATGGATGTTGCTGCATTCCTTACAGACTGTCCTGTTTAGGCAGATTGCTGTTATGTTTGCATTGTTTGCATATGTTTGCTTCTTTAATGATTCTATTTGAGGATAGCACTATTAAATATGCAGAGTCATTTTGCAATGTTGAATAATAATTTTAGTGATTTACTACAGTAGAGTATGATAAGATTTTGGCAATGGTTTATACTAACTTATCTCACAAGTCCTTGTTGAGTTTTGTGTGGATGAAGCTTTTTGAGATTTAGGGAGACCTTGATATGAGAAGAATTAAGGAGACACAAAAGCTCAAGCTTGGGGATGCCCAAGGAACCCCAAGATAATATTTCAAGAAGTCTCAAGTGTCTAAGCTTGGGGATGCCCCGGTTCGCATCCCACCTTTCTTCTTCAACAACTATCGGTTAGTATCGGTTGATCCTAAGTTTTTGCTTCTTCACATGATGTTTGCTATTCTTAGATGTCATTTTATTTTGCTTTGCTTGCTGTTTGAATAAAATACCAAGATCTGAAATTATTAAATATTAGATAGTCTTCACATAGTTGCATAATTATTCAACTACTCATTGATCTTCACTTATATCTTTCGGAGTAGTTTGTCAATGCTCTAGTGCTTCACTTATATCTTTTAGAGCATGGTGGTAGTTTTATTTTGAAGAAATAGATGAACTCTCATGATTCACTTAGATTATTTTGAGAGTCTTAAATAGCATGGTAATTTGCTTAAAATCCTAATATGCTAGGTATTCAAGAATAATAAAATTCTTTTATGAGTGTGTTGAATACTATGAGAAGTTTGATACTTGATAATTGTTTTGAGATATGGAGATGGTGATATTAGAGTCATGCTAGTTGAGTGCTTATGAATTTTAGAAACACTTGTGTTGAAGTTTGTGATTCCCGTAGCACGCGCGTATGGTGAACCATTATGTGATGAAGTCGGAGCATGATTTATTTATTGATTGTCTTCCTTATGAGTGGCAGTCGGGGACGAGCGATGGTCTTTTCCTACCAATCTATCCCCCTAGGAGCATGTGCGTAGTACTTTGTTTCGATAACTATAGATTTTTGCAATAAGTATGTGAGTTCTTTATGACTAATGTTGAGTCCATGGATTATACACACTCTCACCCTTCCACCATTGCTAGCCTCTCTAGTACCTCGCAACTTTCGCTGGTACCATAAACCCACCATATACCTTCCTCAAAACAGACACCATACCTACCTATCATGGCATTTCCATAGCAATTCCGAGATATATTGCCATGCAACTTTCCACCGTTCCGTTTATTATGACATGCTCCATCATTGTCATATTGCTTTGCATGATCATGTAGTTGACATCGTATTTGTGGCAAAGCCACCATTCATAATTCTTTCATACATGTCACTCTTGAGTCATTGCACATCCCGGTACACCGCCGGAGGCATTCATATAGAGTCATATCTTGTTCTAAGTATCAAGTTGTAATTCTTGAGTTGTAAGTAAATAAAAGTGTGATGATCATCATTATTAGAGCATTGTCCCAGTGAGTAAAGGATGATGGAGACTATGATTCCCCCACAAGTCGGGATGAGACTCCGGACGAAAAATAAATAAAAGAGGCCAAAGAAGCCCAAAATAAGAGGCCATAAAAAAGAGAAAAGGCCCAAATAAAAATATAAATAAATAAATGAGAGAAAAAGAGAGAAGGGACAATGCTACTATCCTTTTACCACACTTGTGCTTCAAAGTAGCACCATGATCTTCATGATAGAGAGTCTCCTATGTTGTCACTTTCATATACTAGTGGGAATCTTTCATTATAGAACTTGGCTTGTATATCCAATGATGGGCTTCCTCAAAATGCCCTAGGTCTTCGTGAGCAAGCGAGTTGGATGCACACCCACTAGTTTCTTTTGTTGAGCTTTCATATACTTATAGCTCTAGTGCATCCGTTGCATGGCAATCCCTACTCACTCACATTGATATCTATTGATGGGCATCTCCATAGCCCGTTGATACGCCTAGTCGATGTGAGACTATCTTCTCCCTTTTTGTCTTCTCCACAACCACCATTCTATTCCACCTATAGTGCTATATCCATGGCTCACGCTCATGTATTGCGTGAAGATTGAAAAAGTTTGAGAACATCAAAAGTATGAAACAATTGCTTGGCTTGTCATCGGGGTTGTGCATGATTTAAATATTTTGTGTGGTGAAGATAGAGCATAGCCAGACTATATGATTTTGTAGGGATAACTTTCTTTGGCCATGTTATTTTGAGAAAACGTAATTGCTTAGTTAGTATGCTTGAAGTATTATTGTTTTTATGTCAATATGAACTTTTGTCTTGAATCTTTCGAATCTGAATATTCATACCACAATTAAGAAGATTTACATTGAAATTATGCCAAGTAGCACTCCGCATCAAAAATTCTTTTTTATCATTTACCTACTCGAGGACGAGCAGGAATTAAGCTTGGGGATGCCTGATACGTCTCCAACGTATCTATAATTTTTGATTGCTCCATGCTATATTATCTACTGTTTTGGGCAATATTGGGCTTTATTATCCACTTTTATATTATTTTTGGGACTAACCTATTAACCGGAGACCCAGCCCAGATTTGTTGTTTTATGCCTATTTTAGTGTTTCGAGGAAAAGGAATATCAAATGGAGTTAAAACGGAACGAAATCAACTGGAGAAGTTATTTTTGGAAGGAAACCTACCGGGTAGACTTGGACCCTATGTCAGAAGATGAAGGAGGTGCTCACGAGGGTAGGGGGTGCGCCCACCCCCCTGGGGCGCGCCCCCCCTGCCTCGTGGCCCCCCTTCGGTCCACCGACGTACCCCTTGTACCCATATATACCTACGTATCGTAAAAATTCCGAGGAGCACAATAGATCGGGAGTTCCACCGCCAGAAGCCTCCGTAGCCACCACAAACCAATCGGGACCCTGTTCTGGCACCCTGCCGGAGGGGGGATCCCTCACCGGTGGCCATCTTCATCATCCCGGTGCTCTCCATGACGAGGAGGGAGTAGTTCTCCCTCGGGGCTGAGGGTATGTACCAGTAGCTATGTGTTTGATCTCTCTCTCTCTCGTGTTCTTAATTTGGCACGATCTTGATGTATCGCGAGCTTTTCTATTATAGTTGGATCTTATGTTTCTCCTCCCCCTCTACTGTCTTGTAATGAATTGATATTCCCCTTTGGAGTTATCATATCGGATTGAGGCTTTAAAAGATTTGAGAACACTTGATGCATGTCTTGCCGTGGATATCTGTGGTGACAATGGGATATCACGTGATTCACTTGATTTATGTTTTGGTGACCAACTTGCGGGTTCCGCCCATGAACCTATGCATAGGGGTTGGCACGAGTTTTCGTCGTGATTCTCAAGTAGAACTTTGGGGCACTCTTTGAGGTCCTTTGTGTTGGTTGAATAGATGAATCTGAGATTGTGTGATGCATATCGTATAATCATGCCACGGATACTTGAGGTGACATTGGAGTATCTAGGTGACATTAGGGTTTTGGTTGATTTGTATCTTAAGGTGTTATTCTAGTACGAACTCTAGGGCTGTTTGTGACACTTATAGGAATAGCCCAACGGATTGATTGGAAAGAATAACTTTGAGGTGGTTTCGTACCCTACCATAATCTCTTCGTTCGTTCTCCGCTATTAGTGACTTTGGAGTGACTCTTTGTTGCATGTTGAGGGATAGTTATATGATCCAATTATGTTAGTATTGTTGAGGGAACTTACACTAGCGAAAGTATGAACCCTAGGCCTTGTTTCAACACATTGCAATATCGTTTACGCTCACTTTTATCATTGGTTACCTTGCTGTTTTTATATTTTCAGATTACAAGAACTATTATCTACTATCCATATACCACTTGTATCACCATCTCTTCGCCGAACTAGTGCATCTATACAATTTACCATTGTATTGGGTATGTTGGGGACACAAGAGACTCTTTGTTATTTGGTTGCAGGGTTGCTTGAGAGAGACCATCTTCATCCTACGTCTCCTACGGATTGATAAACCTTAGGTCATCCACTTGAGGGAAATTTGCTACTGTCCTACAAACCTCTGCACTTGGAGGCCCAACAACGTCTACAAGAAGAAGGTTGTGTAGTAGACATTACGCGTCCGTGGGAGCGTGACGAGCGGGATACGAAGAACCAGAAGGGGTCAGCGATGTAGTGGCGGTGTGGTCGTCCCGCCGCACCGAGGGGTGCAACGAGGATGCTTGCTTCTCGTTCCCCGCCGGGCCGGTGGCGGTGTTGGCGGTGGGTGACAGAGAACGACGGGGAGGCCTACCGACAGGAGCCGTGTGGGCGACGCGGGCGGCGAGGGCGGCCCGACGCTCAGCTTGGGCGCGACGAGCGTCCGACATGGTTGCGACGAAGCGGTGGAACACGGAGCGATGGAAGGATAGCTTCAGCGCACCCCTACCTGGCGCGCGAAATGTTGGATTTCGGGTTCCGGCAAAACCCTTAAGGTTCGAACACTGGGGTGCGCGCGAAGATATCTCCCTCACCGATCACGCCCTCACACACTTCGCGATTTCTAGGCTAGGCACATGAACTCACAACACACAAGACACGAGGTTTATACTGGTCCGGGCCACCGTTGTGGTGTAATACCCTACTCCAGTGTGGTGGTGGTGGAGTGCCTCTTGGGCTGACGATGAACAGTACAAGGGGAACAACAGCCTCTTGAGGAGAGGTGTTCTTGTGCTTGGTGAACTGGTGGTTGTGAGGATGGAATGGCTCCGGTCCGTGATGAGGTCGATCCCTAGCTATGGTGGTGGCTAGTCCTATTTATAGAGGCCCTGGCCCTCTCCCCAAATATTAAGCGGGAAGGGAGCCAACAACGGCCAATTTGAAAGGGGACAGCTAGTACAGCTTATCCTGACAAAAGTGGTCTTCGCCTGCCAAAGGCTCTGGTGGTGACGCCGTCTTGGGCTCCACAGTGACCTCCGTCCTGCCGTCCTGCTGCTCTTGGTCTCGTTGCACCGATATGGAAACCTTTGCTTGACGCCTCGGTACTCTTCGTCTGTGCTTGCCTCCTTAGCACCAAAGAGGAAATAAGGACAATGTGCACGCTGGCGCCTGCCTGGCCTTGGTCGTCATGGCTCACGTCATTGGAACCCCGCGAGGTTTGTCTTGCCTTGATCACTCCACCCCTCACGAGCCATCCTGGTGATGCCGCTCCTGAGGAGGTCTTGTGTCATCTGCCTCGCGAGGCTTGGCCCCTCGCGAGGGTCTTGAATGCTTATCGGTGAAGATGAGCCGTACGGGCCCGCTCGCAGAGCCACGCGTGGGCCGCAGGCAGGCATGTATGGGGACCCCTGTTCCCAGAACGCCGACAAAGAGCTTCGTCAGCACGACGGCGTGATGACGGTGATGATGATGCTACCGGAATAGGGCTTCGCCTAAGCACCGCTACGATATGATCGAGGTGGATTATGGTGGAGGGGGCACCGCACACGGCTGGAAACAATCAACTTGTGTGTCCTAGGGTGCCCCCTGCCCCCGTATATAAAGGAGCAAGGGGGAGGCTGGCCGGCCCTAGTGGCGCGCCAAGGGAGGAGGAATCCTCCTCCTAGTAGGAGTAGGATTCCTCCTTTCCTAGTCCTACTAGGAGGAGAAGGGGAAGGAAGGGACAGCAAGAGGAGAAGGAAAGGGGGGGCGCCCCCCTCCCTAGTCCAATTTGAACTCCCTATAGGGAGGGGCGCGGCTGCCCCTTGTGGGCTGCCTCCCCTCTACCCTATGGCCCATGAAGGCCCAACTTTCCCTGGGGGGGGGGGTCCGGTAACCCTCCGGCACTTCGGTTTTCTCTGAAATCACCCGGAACACTTCCAGTGTCCAAATATAGCCGTCCAATATATCAATCTTTATGTCTCAACCATTTCGAGACTCCTCATCATGTCGTGATCATATCCGGGACTCCGAACTAACTTCGGTACATCAAAACACATAAACTCATAATACTGATAGTCAACGAACGTTAAGCGTGCCGACCCTACGGGTTCGAGAACTATGTAGACATGACCGAGACACGTCTCCAGTCCATAACCAATAGCGGAACCTGGATGCTCATATTGGTTCCTACATATTCTACGAAGATCTTTATCGGTCAAACCGCATAATGATATACGTTGTTCCCTTTGTCATCGGTATGTTACTTACCCGAGATTTGATCATCGGTATCTCAATACGTAGTTCAATGTCATTACTGGCAAGTCTCTTTACTCGTTCTGTAATGCTACATCCCGTAACTAACTCATTAGCTACATTGATTGCAAGTCTTATAGTGATGTACATTACCAAGAGGGCCCAGAGATACCTCTCCGACAATCGGAGTGACAAATCCTAATCTCGGTCTATGCCAACTCAACAAACACCATCGGAGACACCTATAGAGCACCTTTATAATCACCCAGTTACATTGTGACGTTTGGTAGAACACAAAGTGTTCCTCCGGTATTTGGGAGTTGCATGATCTCATAGTCATAGGAACATGTATGAGTTATGGAGAAAGCAATAGCAACAAACTAAATGATCATCGTACTAAGCTATCAGACGGGTCAAGTCAATCACATCATTCTCTAATGATGTGATCCTGTTAATCAAATGACAACTCATGTCTATGGTTAGGAAACATAACCATCATTGATTCAACGAGCTAGTCAAGTAGAGGCAAACTAGTGACACTCCGTTTGTCTATGTATTCACACATGTACTAAGTTTCCGGTTAATACAATTCTAGCATGAATAATAAACATTTATCATGATATAAGGAAATATAAATAACAACTTTATTATTGCCTCTAGGGCATATTTCCTTTAGTCTACCACTTGCACTAGAGTCAATAATCTACATTACATTGTAATGATTCTAACACCCACGGAGTCTTGGTGCTGATCATGTTTTGGTCATGAGAGAGGCTTAGTCAACGGGTCTGCAACATTCAGATCCGTATGTATCTTGCAAATATCTGTCTCCTTCCTTGACTTGATCACGGATGGAATTGAAGCGTCTCTTGATGTGCTTGGTTCTCTTGTGAAATCCGGATTCCTTTGCCAAGGCAATTGCACCAGTATTGTCACAAAAGATTTTCATTGGACCTGATGCACTAGGTATGACACCTAGATCGGATATGAACTCCTTCATCCAGACTCCTTCATTTGCTGCTTCCGAAGCAGCTATGTATTCCGCTTCACACGTAGATCCTGCCACGACGCTCTGCTTGGAACTGCACCAACTGACAGCTCCACCATTTAATAAAAACACGTATCCGGTTTGTGACTTAGAGTCATCCGGATCAGTGTCAAAGCTTGCATCGACGTAACCGTTTACGACGAGCTCTCTGCCACCTCCATATACGAGAAACATATCCTTAGTCCTTTTCAGGTATTCCAGGATATTCTTGACCGCTTTCCAGTGATCCACTCCTAGATTACTTTGGTACCTCCCTGCCAAACTGATAGCAAGGCACACATCAGGTCAGGTACACGGCATTGCATACATGATAGAACCTATGGCTGAAGCATAGGGAACACCTTTCATTTTCTCTCTATCTTCTGCAGTGGTCGGGCATTGAGTCTGACTCAACTTCACACCTTGTAATACAGGTAAGAACCCTTTCTTTGCCTGATCCATTTTGAACTTCTTCAAAACTTTATCAAGGTATGTGCTTTGTGAAAGTCCAATTAAGCGTCTTGATCTATCTCTATAGATCTTGATGCCCAATATATAAGCAGATTCACCGAGGTCTTTCATTGAAAAATTCTTATTCAAGTATCCTTTTATGCTATTCAGAAATTCAGTATCATTTCCGATCAACAATATGTCATCTACATATAATATCAGAAATGCTACGGAGCTCCCACTCACTCTCTTGTAAATACAGGCTTCTCCAAAAGTTTGTATAAAACCATATGCTTTGATCACACTATCAAAGCGTATATTCCAACTCCAAGAGGCTTGCACCAGTCCATAAATGGATCGCTGGAGCTTGCAAACTTTGTTAGCACCTTTTGGATCGACAAAACCTTCTGGTTGCATCATATACAACTCTTTTTTAAGATATCCATTAAGGAATGCAGTTTTGACATCCATTTGCCAAATTTCATAATCATAAAATGCGGTAATTGCTAACATGATTCGGACGGACTTAAGCAAGGTTAGAAGGTCTCATCGTAGTCAACTCCTTGAACTTGCCGAAAACCTTTTGCAACTAGTCGAGCTTTGTAGACAGTAACATTACCGTCAGCGTCAGTCTTCTTCTTGAAGATCCATTTATTCTCTATGGCCTGCCGATTATCGGGCAAGTCGACCAAAGTCCACACTTTGTTCTCATACATGGATCCCATCTCAGATTTCATGGCCTCAAGCCATTTGACAGAATCTATGCTCATCATCGCTTCCTCATAGTTCATAGGTTCGTCATGGTCAAGTAACATGACCTCCAAAACAGGATTATCGTACCACTCCAGTGCGGATCTTACTCTGGTTAACCTACGAGGTTCGGTGGTAACTTGATTAGAAGTTTCATGATCATCATCATTAGCTTCCTCACTTACTGGTGTAGGAATCAATGGAACTGATTTCAGTGATGAACTACTTTCCAATAAGGGAGCATGTACAATTAACTCATCAAGTTCTACTTTCCTCCCACTCACTTCTTTCGAGAGAAACTCCTTCTCTAGAAAGGATCCATTCTTAGCAACGAATATCTTGCCTTCGGATCTGTGATAGAAGGTGTACCCAACAGTCTCCTTTGGGAATCCTATGAAGACACATTTCTCCGATTTGGGTTCGAGCTTATCAGGTTGCAGCTTTTTCACATAAGCATCGCAACCCCAAACTTTAAGAAATGACAACTTGGGTTTCTTGCCAAACCACAGTTCACAAGGTGTCATCTCAACGGATTTAGATGTGCCCTATTTAACGTCAATGTAGTCGTCTCTAAATCATAACCCCAAAACGATAGCGGTAAATCAGTGATAGACATCATAGATCGCACCATATCTAATAAAGTGCGGTCACAACGCTTGGACACACCATTACGTTGTAGTGTTCTGGGTGGCGTGAGTTGCGAAACTATTCTGCATTGTTTCAAATGAAGACCAAACTCGTAACTCAAATATTCTCCTCCACGATTAGATCGTAGAAACTTTATTTTCTTGTTACGGTGATTTTCCACTTCACTCTGAAATTCTTTAAACTTTTCAAATGTTTCAGACTTATGTTTCATTAACTAGATATACCCATATCTGCTCAAATCATTTGTGAAGGTGAGAAAATAACAATATCCATCGCGAGTTTCAATATTCATTGGACCACATACATTCTGGTACCTGGATTATCATGTGAATCTCAACATGTTACTCTAAAATTAATTTTGTTGGGTTTGTTTAATGATGATGTTTAATTGGGATTGAGAATGCTGTCAACCATTCTCAATGTTTAACAACCACCATAATAGTTAAATAAATTTATTCCTTTGCAGTAGGGAAAATTTGGTTTTACGCAAAACTGTAACCATAGAGCTTCCCACCAGCCAAATATGCATATAGTATAGCTGTTTCATTCCATTACTCTCTATGTGTTACATTGCCAGCATATTCCATGTGCTAACCCATTTTCGGGCTGCAACATTAATGTTGCAGACTTTTCAGACGACGATTAAGGAGTTTTAGGTCGTGGTTCTATACTCAGTGATGCCGTTGGAGTTGATGGACTCACCTATCTTCCAAGCCTTCCGCTATTATCGTTATTAGATGGCCTTAAGCCATATTTATTGTAATAGGTTCTCTTTTGAGACACTCGATGTAATAAGTGTGTGATTGCTACTCTGTTATAAATCCTTCAAGTACTATGTGGTGTCAGCATTACTGATCCAGGGATGACACTGGAACATAGAGATTGGACCATTTGAGGTCTGGTCGCTACAATCAGTATGTATGATTTCCAATAACTCTGTTGCTTGCTCCATTGTTTCGGAGAACGGAGTTTTAGTCAGCTTGCCCATAAGGCATGGTTCGCAAGTACCACGTGATTCAAAATCAAGTGATTCCAGAAGTCCATCAGAATGGAGTTTCTTCATGTGCTTTACACCAATATGACCCAAACGGTAGTGCCATAAATAAGTTGCACTATCAATATCAACTCTGCATCTTTTGGCTTCAATACTATGAGCATGTGTATCACTACTATCAAGATTTAGTAAAAATAGACCACTCATCAAGGGTGCATGACCATTAAAGATATTACTCATATAAATAGAACAACCATTATTCTCTGATTTAGATGAATAACCGTCCCGCATCAAACAAGGTCCAGATATAATGTTCATGCTCAACGCTGGCACCAAATAACAATTATTTAGGTCTAAAACTAATCCGAAGGTAGATGTAGAGGTAGTGTGCTGACGGCGATCACACCGACTTTGGAACCATTTCCCACGCACATCGCCACCTCGTCCTTAGCCAATCTTCGCTTAATTCGTAGCCCCTGTTTCGAGTTGCAAATGTTACCAACTGAACCAGTATCAAATACTCAGGCACTACCGCGAGCATTAGTAAGGTACACATCAATAACATGTATATCAAATATACCTTTCACTTTGCCATCCTTCTTCTCCGCCAAATACTTGGGGCAGTTCCGCTTCCAGTGACTAGTCCCTTTGCAGTAGAAGCACTCGGTCTCAGGCTTAGGTCCAGACTTTGGGTTTCTTCACTTGAGCAGCAACTGGCATGTTGTTCTTCTTGAAGTTCCCCTTCTTCCCTTTACCCTTTTTCTTAAAACTGGTGGTCTTGTTGACCATCAACACTTGATGCTCATTCTTGATTTCTACCTCCGCAGCCTTTAGCATTGCGAAGAGCTCATGAATCATCTTATCCATCCCTTGCATATTATAGTTCATCACGAAGCTCTTGTAGCTTGGTGGCAGTGATTGAAGAACTCTATCAATGACACTATCATTAGGAAGATTAACTCCCAATTGAGCCAAGTGGTTGTGGTACCCAGACATTCTGAGTATATGTTCACTGACAGAACTATTCTCCTCCATCTTGCAGCTGTAGAACTTATTGGAGATTTCATATCTCTCAATCCGGGCATTTGCTTGAAATATTAACTTCAACTCCTGGAACATCTCATATGCTCCATGACGTTCAAAACGTCGTTGAAGTCCCGTTTCTAAGCCGTAAAGCATGGCACACTGAACTATCGAGTAGTCATCACCTTTGCTCTGCCAGGTGTTCACAACATCTGGATTTGCTCCTGCAACGGGTTTATCACCTAATGGTGCTTCTAGGATGTAATTCTTTTGTGCAGCAATGAGGATAATCCTCAAGTTACGGACCCAGTATGTGTAGTTGCTACCATCATCTTTTAACGTATATATCTCTAGGAACGCATTAAAATTCAACGGAACAACAGCACAGGCCATCTATCTACAATAACATAGACATGCAAAATACTATCAGGTACTAAGTTCATGATAAATTAAAGTTCAGTTAATCAAATTACTTAAGAACTCCCACTTAGATAGACATCTCTCTAATCATCTAAGTGATCACGTGATCCATATCAACTAAACCATGTCCGATCATCACGTGAGATGGAGTAGTTTTCAATGGTGCACATCACTATGTTGATCATATCTACTATATGATTCACGCTCGACCTTTCGGTCTCAGTGTTCCGAGGCCATATCTGCATATGCTAGGCTCGTCAAGTTTAACCCGAGTATTATGCGTGTGGAAAACTGGCTTGCACCCGTTGTATGTGAACGTAGAGCTTACCACACCCGATCATCACGTGGTGTCTCGGCACGACGAACTGTAGCAACGATGCATACTCAGGGAGAACACTTATACCATGAAATTTAGTGAGAGATCATCTTATAATGCTACCGCCGAACTAAGCAAAATAAGATGCATAAAGGATAAACATCACATGCAATCAATATAAGTGATATGATGTGGCCATCATCATCTTGTGCCTTTGATCTCCATCTCCAAAGCACCGTCATGATCACCATCATCACCGGCTTGACACCTTGATCTCCATCGAAGCATCGTTGTCGTCTCGCCAACTATTGCTACTACGACTATCGCTACCGCTTAGTGATAAAGTAAAGCAATTACATGGCGGATGCATTTCATACAACAAAGAGACAACCATATGGCTCCTGCCAGTTGTCGATAACTGTGTTACAAAACATGATCATCTCATACAATAAAATTTAGCATCATGTCTTGACCATATCACATCATAACATGCCCTGCAAAAACAAGTTAAACGTCCTCTACTTTGTTGTTGCAAGTTTTACGTGGCTGCTATGGGCTGAGCAAGAACCGTTCTTACCTACGCATCAAAAACCACAACGCGGTATAGTGATTGCTTTTTGATCTTCAGAAAGAACCCTGTTCATTGAATCCGATTCAACTAAAGTTGGAGAAACTAACACCCACCAGCCACCTGTGTGCGAAGAACATCAGTAGAACCAGTCTCGCGTCATCCAACAATACCGCCGAATCAAGAATCAACTAGTGATGGCAAGCAATATGTATATACCCACGCCCACAACTCCTTTGTGTTCTACTCGTGCATATAACATCTACGCATAAACCTGGCTCGGATGCCACTGTTGGGGAACACAGTAATTTCAAAAATTTCCTACGCACACGCAAGATCATGGTGATGCATATCAATGAGAGGGGAGAGTGTTGTCTACGTTCCCTCGTCGATTATAAGCGGAAGTGTTATGATGACGCGGTTGATGTAGTCGTACGTCTTCACGATCGACCAATCCTAGTACCGAAAGTACGACACCTCCGTGATCTGCACACGTTCAGCTCGGTGACGTCCCACGAACTCACGATCCAGCAGAGTGTCGGGGAAGAGCTTCGTCAGCACGACGGCGTGATGATGGTGATGATGATGCTACCAAAACAGGGCTTCGCCTAAGCACCGCTACAATATGACCGAGGTGGATTATGGTGGAGGGGGGCACCGCACACGGCTGGAAACAATCAACTTGTGTGTCCTAGGTTGCCCCCCTGCCCCCGTATATAAAGGAGCAAGGGGGAGGCCGGCCGGACCTAGTGGCGCGCCAAGGGAGGATGAATCCTCCTCCTAGTAGGAGTAGGATTCCTCCTTTCCTAGTCCTACTAGAAGGAGAAGGGGAAGGAAGGAAGGAAGAGGAGAAAGAAAGGGGGCGCGCACCCCCTCCCTAGTCCAATTCGGACTCCCTATAGGGAGGGGGCGCGGCTGCCCCTTGTGGGCTGCCTCCCCTCTTCCCTATGGCCCATGAAGGCCCAACTGCCCCCCCCCCCCCGGGGGGGTCCAGTAACCCTCCAGCACTCCGGTTTTCTCCAAAATCACCTGGAACACTTCCGGTGTCCGAATATAGCCGTCCAATATATCAATCTTTATGTCTCGACCATTTCGAGACTCCTCGTCATGTCTGTGATCATATCCAGGACACCGAACTACCTTCGTTACATCAAAACACATAAACTCATAATACTGATCGTCCCTACGGGTTCGAGAACTATGTGGACATGACCGAGACACGTTTCCGGTCAATAACCAATAGCAGAACTTGGATGCTCATATTGGTTCCTACAATTCTACGAAGATCTTTATCGGTCAAACTGCATAATGATATACATTGTTCCCTTTGTCATCGGTAAGTTACTTGCCCAAGATTTGATCGTCGGTATCTCAATACCTAGTTCAATCTCGTTACCGGCAAGTCTCTTTACTCGTTCTGTAATGCTACATCATGTAACTAACTCATTAGCTACATTGCTTGCAAGGCTTATAGTGATGTACATTACCGAGAGGGCCCAGAGATACCTCTCCGACAATGGGAGTGACAAATCCTAGTCTCGATCTATGCCAACTCAACAAACACCATCGGAGACACCTGTAGAGCACCTTTATAATCACCCAGTTACATTGTGACGTTTGGTAGCACACAAAGTGTTCCTCCGGTATTCGGGAGTTGCATGATCTCATAGTCATAGGAACATGTATAAGTTATGGAGAAAGCAATAGAAACAAACTAAACGATCATCGTGCTAAGCTAACGGACGGGTCAAGTCAATCACATCATTCTCCAATGATGTGATCCCGTTAATCAAATGACAACTCATGTCTATGGTTAGGAAACATAACCATCATTGATTCAACGAGATAGTCAAGTAGAGGCAAACTAGTGATACTCTGTTTGTCTATGTATTCACACATGTACTAAGTTTCCGGTTAATACAATTCTAGCATGAATAATAAACATTTACCATGATATAAGGAAATATAAATAACAACTTTATTATTGCCTCTAGGGCATATTTCCTTCAGTGCCAACCTGGGGCGTGACCCTGTTGACCGCCATCCAGGCCCTGGACCTGCGCGCCAACGCGACTGGCCTCTCTCCTGAGGAGTGGATCTCCTGATACGACTTGGAAGACCAGCTCTCTGTCATCTACACCGACGAGGAGGCCTATTGGCGCTTGTGTGGTGCCTAGAAATGGGTTTTGAAGGGTGATGCGAACACGGCCTCCTCCAGGCCATAGCGAATGGTGTCGCCGCAGACGCAACACCATCCCCCTACTTTGGGAGGGTGTGACCCTTCTGCAGTTCCCCGCGACATTAGGGCCCATGTCGATGGATTCTATAGGTCCCTTTTCTCAGCCGCTCCTCGGAGCGGCTTATCTCTGGCCCGTGACTGCTGGTCCGGCCGCCAGCTAGTCTCCGATGCGGAGAACGTGGCCCTTACGGCCCCCTTCTTCGAGGGCGAGGTCTGGGCTGCCATTAGTGCATGAACCCTACCTCGGCCCTGGGTCCGGATGGCCTCCCGGTTAAATTCTTCCAGACCTTCTAGAATGTGATCAAGCCTGAGATCATGGCCATCTTCGACGAGTTCTATGTTGGGTCCATCGACCTCAGGCGCCTCAACTATGGGATCATTTCGCTCATCCCAAAGGTGCCTGGGCGTCCGACATCCGCCGGTTTCGTCCGATCATGGTGATTAATGTGATCTTCCGGATTCTAGCAAAAGGGTACGCCAATAGGGTGACCCTTCTTGCCGACCTCATCACCCACCCCAACCAATCCGCCTTCATTCAATGCCGGTATATCCTGGATGGGGTGCTAGTCCTTCACGAAGTCGTGCATGAGGTCCGATCCAAACACCTCTGGGCGGTCTTCCCAAAGATCGGTTTCCATAAGGCATATGACACTGTTACCTGGCCCTTCCTTCGGGAAGTTTTGCTCCGAAAAGGCTTCGACGAGCGATGGATCACCAGAGTGATGCAGATGGTCTCCTGCGGTTGCACTGCTATGAACATCAATGGGGAGATTGGCCCTTACTTCCCCACCCTCTGTGGGGTTAGACAAGGTGATCCTTTCTCCCCATTCTTGTTTAGTATGGTTGTGGACGCGCTTGCCGCCATCCTGGACAAGGCCAAGGCCGCGGGCCATATTCATGGGATCACCCCTCATCTGATTGGTGGCTTCGGGATCTCCATGCTCCAGTACACCGACGACACCATCATCATGGTCGAAGGGTCGGACGCGGATATCGCCAACCTTAAGTTCCTCCTCCTCTGCTTCCAACAAATGCCTGGCCTCAAGATCAACTTCGACAAGAGTGATGTGATGGTATTGGGCCACTCTCCGATGGAGGCCCTCAACATTGCCAACCGCCTCAACTGCCACCTAGGCTCCTTCCCCACGACTTACTTGGGATTGGGAACGCCCATTAGTGACTCTCGGCTTACCGTCGCGGACTTGCGTCCAACGGTGGCCAAGCTGCAAACGTGCATTGAGCCATGGCAGGGTAGGTGGCTGTCGAAGGCGGCTCGGACGATCCTCATCAACTCCTCCCTCTCCAGCCTCCTCTTATTCCTCATGAGCTTCTATAGCCTTCATGAGACCCTTCACCATGAGATCGCCAAAGTCCAGTCTCACTTCTATTGGGCTGGCGATAACAATAAGCAGAAATACCATATGGTTAGCTGGCCAGACATCTACAAACCCAGGATCAAGGAGGCCTCGATATCATGTGCTCTAAGCGCATGAATATTGCCCTCCTCTCCCGCTGGCTCTGGCGCATCTCGCAAGGGGCGGCCTTTGGTTAGACATCATCCGGAACAAATACCCGCGTGGACAACCACTGGCCTTCTGCCAAAGGTCCGAAGGCTCCCAGTTTTGGCAGTCGGTCATCCAACTGCTACCCGTCCTCCGCATTGAGACTTCCATCTCAGTTGGATCGGGTGCTGTGACTTTGTTCTGGTTTGACCGTTGGGCGAGAGACACCCCCTTCGCGGCCCGCTTCCCCGACCTCTTCTCCATCGCCATCACCCCCTCGATCTCAGTAGAGAGGGCCCTTATTGACTTAGGGAGCCTCGCTTTCCGGAGGCCCTTTGGGCCTCCGGAAGCCGCCGCTTGGCAGGAGCTGCTTGATTGCGTCGCTCTCCATGAGCCGGTAGTGGATGCTGGCACGGATGAGGTGTGGTGGCGTCTTGAGCCTTCGGGCCAATTCTCCACCAAGTCCCTCTACATGGCCATCACCCCCTCCTCCGCTCCTCCCCCCTTCCAGCAGTTTGGTCCATCCGCCTGCCACTAAAAATTGGGATATTCATGTGCCAATGGATCCGCGGACGGATCCCGTCTGGGGTGGAGGTTCGCAAACGCAATGGCCCTGGTTCTGGCCTCTGCCCGATGTGTGGTACCCCTGAAGATTCGAATCACATCTTCTTCTCCTGTGTATCTGCTCAATTCGTGTGGAGCTGCTTTAGAGAGATGGTGGGAGGTGATTGGTGCCACACCAACTTCCCCGACCTCTTCGCAGAACTCCAGAACTCCCCCTGCCCTCTCACCACATTAGGTGGCTTGAGATTGGGGCACCCGCGTGGACCCTCTGGACGATCCGCAAATAAGCTTGTGATTCAACGCATTCCTCTTCGACGGGCTACTGACACTCTCTTCAAACTGTCTGGTTACTTGCAGCTTTGGCGGCCGCTTAGCCGCCCCCAGGATCGGGACGCCATCTCCGCCTTCGTCGCCGACCTTCGCTCGATGGTCGTCCGTCTGTCGCCGCCGCCCCCTCCGCCACCCCTGGAGCCAGATTAGTCGCCCAGCCTGTCCGGCTACGGCCACTTCTTTTTTATGTTTTTTGGCCTTATTGATTTGTGCCCTCAGCAGAACCTTTGTACTCCTTGTTGTGTGACTTGGGTGTGTGTGTTCTGGACTAGTCTGTGTATGTGTGCTCTTGGCGGTTTGCTTTATTTATAAAGCGGGGCGAAAGCCTTTTTCGGTAATGATTTGATTGACCCACCGTAATCTTTATCTCCGGGTGAAGCTTGCCGCCTTGAGGCCATCCTTCTTTGGGATCCACTGATCCCTTTGTATTTGTATGTTCTTCCCATTACCAACTCGCCAGATGAGGCCTTTTTTGAGCAGCTCAAGGCCAAATTCAATACCCCTCCAAGACAGAGACGCGTCTGTGGCAAAGACCGTGTCGAGGAGATTTCCATTCGGGTAGTATTTTGACTTCAGAGCCCTCGCGCACAAGCTATCCGGTTGCTGGATTAGCCTCCAGCTTTGCCTAGCCAAGAGGGCTTGGTTGAACAAGTGCATATCTCTGAACCCAATTCCCCCTCGTCTCTTTGGTTTTGTCATTTTGTCCCATGCCACCGAGTGTACTTTCCGGTTGTCATCCTCCTCCCCCACCAGAATTCTCTGATTAGCCTCTCATAATTCTCACAGAAGCCCATTGACAGTTTAAAAACTCCCATGCTGAAGGTGGGCAAGGCTTGGAGTTCAACCTTAACATGTACTTCCTTAGCAACAAAGGACATGTGCCTTCCCGACCAATTATTGCATCTCTTTACGGATCTCTCCATAATTTATTGCATCTCTTTTACGAATCTCTCCATAATTGGTTGGAAGTCATCATTCTTCATCTTACCTTGAAGAGTGGGAAGGCCGAGGTACTTGCTTTCAAAAGTAGAGGTCTCCACCTCTAACACCTGTCGTATTCCGGTTTGGGTAGCAGTTGGGCATCTTTCAGAGAAGAGTAGGGAGCATTTGCTAGCACTCAATAGCTGTCCCGTTCCTCTTTGGAAAATATTGAGAGTTTCCTTGATCCTCTCGGCCTGTTCAATCGATGCATTAAAGAAAAGCAAACTGACATATGCAAATAACAAGTTTGATATACCGGGGCTCCCTCTGGAAACCTTAACTGGCATGATTCTTCCTTCATTGACTTCCTTGTGGAGCAGCTGTGACAAGCCCTCGGCTATGAACAGAAATAGGTAAGGACTTAGGGGGTCTCCTTGTCGTAGCCCTCTTGATGGACTGAAGCTTTCCAACACTTCCTTGTTTAATTTTACTGAATATCGCACAGATCGTACACACAACATGACCCATGCTATCCACTTTTTACTGAACCCATATTTCTCAAGGGCCCCTTCCAGGAAATTCAAATCCACCCTATCATATGCTTTTGCCAGGTCCAGCTTGTAAGCACAATGGGTGTTCTTTGAATTCTTGTTGTGCTAAATTTTGTGAAAACATTCAAATGCGATCAGTGCATTATCTGTGATCATTCGACCCGAGATGAAAGCACTTTGAGTCTCCGATATGAGGTCATCCAACAGAGGTCTCAATCGGTTAACAAGGCACTTAGCTATCACCTTATAGATCACGTTACATAAGCTTATTAGTCTGAAGTCTTTCAAGCATTCTGGGTCGCTTCCTTTAGGAATCAGGACTATATATGACTGTCATTTAGACCTTCTGGCATCGTGCCTTCTCTGAGAAAAGACTGGACTGCTCTCAGTGTCGCTAATCTCCTTTTCCATGAAGTCCTTTTCAAGTTCCCTATTCATATCTTGGCTGACTAGCTGTGTAAACACGCCCAAAAGTTCTTGTGCTGCTACCTCTCTGTCCTCTGTGAATAGTGCCTTGAAGAAATTTGTAGAGGGGTGTTGGAGGTCCTCTTTCCCCTCCACCCACTGTCCTTGGTCGTTTTTTAACTTCAGAATGGTGTTTTGCTTTCTTCTCCAAGTAGCCTGGTGATGAAACCACTCTGTATTCCTATCCCCCTCTCTTATGTAGGTTGACCGGGATCTTAGTCTCCATAGGGTCTCCTCCCGAAGAAGCAGATCATCTAGTTCAACAGAGACCTTTTTTATTTCATTATCTGTTGCTGCACACATTGGTTTATGCATCAGGGACTGCAGTCGCTTGCGTAGCTTCCTAATCCGTTTGGTGACGCTCCCGACTTTAATGGAGCTCAATTTTCCCAACTCCTTCTGCATATTTCGAATCTTGTTCTGAATCTCCTGTAGGCTGTTTGCAGAACCTACTCTCTTCCGGCAGTGCTCCACGTTGCTTGCAAGGATGCTTCCCTTTCCCAGAGTGTCTTGTACCGAAACTCTCTCTTTTTCCTGTATTCAAGTTTCCTGCCAAATTGCAACAAGAGCGGCAGGTGGTCAAATCTGGTAGAGCATAGGTGCTCAACCTGTGCATTCTTTTAAAACTGGGAGAGAATTTCACTTCCCCGGCCTAATGCGCCAACTAGGGATGCATACCGCCTTTTTTAAGTATGAGCACTAGAATTTTTAATCTAAGTTATGCACCGAGCCTAGTCCTCAGTAAATGCATGAGTACCAGAAAAACTTGGTCCTCAAGAATAAATATAAATAGGAACCTAAATTCACCTTTGTGAGGATTTGAATCCAAGTGTTGGGTTTGTACATCCACTCCCCCAACCAGTTGAGCTAGGGTCACTCTCCCCATTGCTTGTTACCCACAATGAAGAGCACAAAAGCAACTACCAGTGAAATGTGAGTGAGACATTGGAATACAACCCCAAGCCATGTTCGAACCACCCTTGCCTTGGTGTATAGATTGTCATACATCATCCCTAGCTCAATCTCCAGAATTTTGAATATATGCTGCCCATCTGCTGGTACTTGCAAAACATTACCAGCAGAGTGGACGAGCTCGCTTGCTCCTGCTAGGTGGACCAATGGAACAATCAGGCATTGGTAGGTGTATTAAGTGCAGGCATAGGAAACAGGGAAAGATACGCAGCGTCCAACAGTAGTATACAGTGACGGTGCCGTTTAATATGACTGCACGATGACAGTAGAACGTGCATACGTTCCGGCACCAAGCGAGTGACTTCCCATCACGAACTATCTGAAGAGTAAACCTAAGTCGATCTTGATCCAAAGCGCTAGAGGATTATAACAAAATGAAATTTCCTATGTTATTCAGGACTTTTGGTTCGCTGCACATTCTTGCCCCTCTGATGCTTTTGTGCAGCAATCTACCCGCTCGATGGAGAAAGTGTAGAGGGGCAATCTTGCTAATCAAGTGTAGT
Organism: Triticum urartu; assembly: GCF_003073215.2. NCBI lineage: Eukaryota > Viridiplantae > Streptophyta > Magnoliopsida > Poales > Poaceae > Triticum > Triticum urartu. The sequence continues at coordinate 554,445,466 of NC_053025.1, read as the reverse complement.
GAAATTCTGAAAAAAAGCAAGTGTAGTGTAAAATAGGGACACTTCCTAGATTCCCATGCTACCTACAAGTGCCTAAACTAAACGAAGCTTTATATTGCCCCTCTGTCTATAGCAAGCAGTCTAAAACAGCAGATCGTTTTGGCTTTTAGGAAAAAGAGTGATTGGTGGAACTTGAGCTTAATCTGAATGTTTTCAGTACATGTATGTGGCGGTAGTAGATATGCAGATCAACGTAGTTTTCCTGGAGAAAGACACAAAAGGCTTGAAGGGAGAATGGGAGACAGGAGAGTGCCGATTCAATAGCCCACATTTTAGCGACGACTTTTTTTGGAAGACACGTTTCAGAGATGGAAATACAACACATCATCACCGTAGATTCCTGTTTAATAGTATAAAATAGCTGAAAACTTTGATTTTTCAGTTCAAAACTGACATAAAACCCCCGATTGTTGCGTCTCTCACATCAACCATCCAAAAAATCTAAAATATTTTCAGAATAGTCGATGATATATTTATGTTTTTCTGTAAAATAAAAAATAAACAAGTGAAAGTTTACTTTGCAGAAAGATAATCCGCTTGTCAATTTGTAATGAGATATTTATCTTCCTTGCAAGTGATAGTCCCTCCATCCAGATTTATAAGTCTGGTTCGGATTTGTAGGTCTTTGATGCGACTAGCAAAATATGTGTTATTTGCCAAAAATATATATTTAGGAACTAGTCGATGATGAACTTCTCAAAATGCGAGTTTGTCATTATCACGATTGAAATATACCCAAATATGAAAATTTGTCGTCGTTCAATATTTCAAATACATGATTATAAACTAATAAACAGAGTAAAAATTGCCATGACACAATGAAAAAAATCCACCTATATGTAATATGAAATTGCCATGCTACATACAGAACTACAATTTGCTATGGTATAGTCAATAGATTTGCCATGGCACATTCAATAAATTTGTGGTGGTACAATACATAGAAAGCATACACAGGATAAAATTGACATGGTGTTAGCACAAGAAAACATGTACAATTAAATTTTACCATCAACGACGGCAACTTTGGAAGAAAATGTTCTATAGGTCATGGGAAACTTATAAAAAAGGTTTATACTTGTAAAGGATTTTTATTTGTTATATAAAACATGAAAAATTGTTGGGAAACCTGTAATAATCACATGAAAACTTGTTGGAAAAATCTTAATTTATCACATAGAAAATTAGAAAATTATAGATGTCTATATGTAGGAATATGTAGGAAATTTTGTATTTCGACATGGCAAAAATCAATTTAAAGATGTCTAGTTGCATGGCAAATTCAGACAATAAAAGGATGAATATGTGTAGGGAAGTGTAAGAAAAATGTATTAGTGATATGGCAAAAAAAATGTCATGTCACTAGATCAATCATTCTTGAATTTTCCATGATGCAAAATAGAAATGCACCTACATTTTCCTTAAATGCAACAAAAAGGACCATGTTAAAACATGCTGTATAACATAGCTAACTTAGGATAGTACACATGATGGCAAAAATATGAAAAAGATAATACAAAAATGACACGGCAAATTTTCCAAAATTTGCTCTATTTGTCATGGCAAAATGCTGAAAAGATGTGTGTTGCATGGAAAATTCAGGAAAAAAAATTCATTGAACATAGCTAAAGTGTGTGTGTGTGTGTGTGTGTGTGTGTGTGTGTGTGTGTGTGAAGGTCACATGGCAACGTTTCGCGAAGTCCAATGAGGAGCGACTTGGTTCCGTGCAGACACCGACCTCGAAGAGGCCTAGGCCCGCGTCCTGTCGCTGCCCAAAGCGGAGACGGTCACGTGGCGCCTACGCCGCCTCGACAGGGAGCTCATGAAGATCGGCGAGGAGTGGTCTCTCAGTAGGACTGACGTTGCCGCCAGCGGAAGCAGGGGCATGGCTAAGGCTCCCAGCCAGGGTTGGCATTATCCATGGCCGCCCTCTACACGACACAGTAGGAAGCGGAGCAGATCCTCTGGGGGCGCCAGGCGGTGGTCGAGCAGAGCTGCCACTCCCCCGCGCCCTTCTATCATTGCAAAGATCACTCCGACGGCGATGACACCAGCGGCGACGGAGGTGTCGTCGGCCAGCCTTATCGCACATACGAGATCACCATATGCTACAACCTAGTTTAGTTTTTTTATGTTTACACACGGAATATTGTCTGATTTATGTAAAATGTGTCGAACTTATGTACATTTGAATGAATCCCACCATGTTTACATGAATTACCTCCAAATTAGTTTGGATTGCGGACGGAGGTTTGCGGGTAGAGTTGGACGACTGCCCCCCATATCACGGCCCACGGACGCGTTGAGACGCATTCATTGACGGATAGTGTGCATGTATGTTGGAGATGCTCTTAGCTCTATTTCTAGTTTTGCGTCTAAGAGCATATACAACCGAATACACCAAATCTGGACCATCAAACGATCCGTGGACGTGCCTAGATCCGTTTGTGGACAGTGACCAGTCACACCTCAGGTTATCCTTTTCACAACCGGATACTCATACGGCTCTGCCGTATCCATGCCCGTTGCGCCCCTCAGAGTGAAGGTGTGATCGCTAACGAGGTAGAGTAAGACATGGGACATGCACCAACTCACGGAACTTGCGGCGTCACCATCCCACATGCCCTAATCTTTCTAATATGAGCATGTGGCCTATGAGTCGCCAGTCGATGTGAGGTCGACATTGTCATGGTCGGAGCCCAACACGTCTACCACGATGCAATTGTGGCCCTGCGGATGGAGGCGACCCGGGCGGGTGCTGGAGAGTGTGACCCCGCCTCGTTGACGTCTGCTTCGAGAGCTGACGTGGTCTCTCAAGCCCTCTGCTTTCCACAGTGGGCATGGCTTGCCATATTTGCGTCCTACGTGTTGTGAGTGTTCACCTCCACCTCGGTGCGGCAATGAAGGGGCTGCGCCTCTGCCACGACGCTCGAACACCAGACGGACCGCACCGCCTCCGATGAGGCAGTGGCGACGCAAATCGCGTTGGAACCAAGCGACATTTGGGGGGACGTTATGGATTCCCAACCGATCGAGTCCGACCGCTGTCGGACGCTCACCTTGCGGGTGCGCGGACTGCAATGCGGACAACCATCTCTCCGTATGCCCACATGGGATGAGCTCCCAGTCCACAGATCGGGTGACAGAGGACTCGGATCCATGGGACGCCATGACGTAGAAGGTCGGAGTTCACCGGAGGGGAGCTTGGAGACGGAGCGAAGCGAATGGGAGTAGGGTGGCTAGGGTTTGGTCCGGAGAGCGAATGTGGATCGATATATGGTGGGTCAGTGCTACTTAAAAAAAATATTGGGTCGATGTGGTGATCCTGTGTCACCCGTAAAATAAGCCACCCCTGATAAATGGTGTGGTGATCGTATTAGGAATAATGATGATTGTCAATGAGGCTTGTTCAATTCTCTGAATCGTCATTCTGCTTGTGCCAGCTCCAACACATGACCTTAAATGGACGTCCATTTTTTTCGGATTTTGTCTGTTTGGGTAAGGCAATGGGGCGACGTCCGACCGTTTTTCTGGATGCGCTCGTCGTGCACGCACGGACACATCTGGTCCACCACGGCCAGCCGGTGCCTCTGTGTGCACATTTTGACCACTGACAACACATTGATTTCATTTCATGAACAACATTTTGATACATTGTGCACAAAATTCACCAATTCTTCGTTAGAATAGTACTTTCTCCGTTCCAAAATAAATGACTTAAATTTGTACTAATTTTGTACTAAAGCTAGTATAAAGTTGAATCACTTATTTTGGGATGGAGGGAGTAAGACCAAAGATAACAAGAACCACAATTAGACATTTTAAAAGATATCCAACTACCGCAACTGCTTTCACTGGTTGGATTAATATCTTCTCTATGTCTTAATTGTTGATTCGCGGCTTCTCGAGCTTGCACACTTCTTTTTTCTTTGGTTCTAAAGAAGTAGATGTTGTTTCACACCTAATCTCATATGTAGTCTCTATTCTAGCAAGGAGTGCTCGAGCATCTATCAAATTTCATTCTATCAATAGATTAATATATTCTTTTTTTCCAATAGCAAAACTTGCATCCATCCTACACACAAATTTGATAAACAATGAGCTGCAAAAATTGCGCTAAATCCGGTGAACATCCGAATCGAAAGAAGCATACCCCATCATTTTTGCACTTGAAAAACATCCATCCGGGATATTCCGACGTAGTAGGAACGCGGCGCACGACATTCCGCGGGCAGTCATCGCACTTATGACCGGCCGTAGTGAGCAGGCGAGCCGCTTGGCCAGCACCGAGCCCGGGCGACGGTCAGGTTCGTCTTTGCCGATGAACCGCCGACGAGATAGATCGGATAGCCTAGAGGCGGAGTCAGTGCCGGCATGCGCCGTGGCGGCGTTACTTGGTTGTGCGCTGCGGTACCCGGCCAATCCATGCTAACTGCCAAGTCGCGGTCGTCGGCGACCCGGATGCGGCAAATTCGGCGGCCGGACACGCCAAATCCTGCAGCCGAAGATTTAGCTAGTGGCCGCCTACGGTCGGGCGAGAGAGGCACAAATCCGATGGTCGTGCTTGGGGGCGGGCGGGCTGGATAGGGGGTGCGCCAGGAAAATTGGCGGTGGCGTCTATGGCAGGGGTGGGGGTAGTGGGGGCGGCGGGAGGGGAAGGAGATAAACAAGAGGCGTATGCGTCGCCGATGTGCTATCCAGGGGAGGACAAGGGCATGCGTCCTGCCCGGCCGCATGTGTCTGTTTCGACGCAAACGCAGCCCAAATTTGGGCCAAGTATGAGTCAAAAGCGGACGAAAAACGAATGTTTGTCCGTTTGCTCTCGCGTGTTGGACTGTGTTTTATGTCCGTTTATCCTCAAACGGATGCGGCCAGACTATTTGGGATCGTGCGTTGGAGTTGGCCTTAATCAATCGTGTTTCCTATTTATTTCCTGATGGAAATAACTTTTTTTAGACAAACATGATGGAAATAACTGGTCTTGCGCGCAGGTCACCTTCTATGTGCTGGGCAACGGAAAAAAGGTTTGTTTGAGTTTTGAAAACGGCTCATGATGGAGGTCTGTCCTTGTGCAGTCGGTACAGGATGTGGGCTGACAGTTTCTACCGTTCTATCCAAACGGCGCCATGTGCGCTATGGGGCCAACACGCTTTTTTATTATTCAGGCCCAATACTGACCATACGCGCCGGGCACCTCACTTAGAGCATCTCTCGCAGAGTCCTCAAACCCCAGACCCTTATAAATAACTATTTTTTTATAGTTTACGAGCAAAAAATCATATAAACTAAAACCCCTTAACCCTTAAACCCTTAAAAAAAATTAAGGGTCCAACCCTCAAACCCTCTTCCAACCCTGAAAAGTAAGAGTTGGGAAGCAAAACCTACCCCAACCCTTATTTGGGGGTTATTCTCGCGGGGGAGGGAAAAATCCTCCCAACTCCCGCGCCCACGCCCGCGTCCGCCGCTGCTAGTCGCCCCCACCGCCGCCGGCCGCCCCGTCGACCTCCCGCGCCCGCCCAGCCCCCAGCCACCGGCCTCTCCTCCACCTCCTCCCGGCCGCGGCCGCGCTCGCCCCGCCCCCGGCCGTCGCCATCCGCCCCGCCGCCCGCGCCGCCCGTCGCCCCGCCGGCTTCTACTCCCGCGCGCCCGCCCGCCACCTCCACCTCCCGCCCTCCGGCCTCTCCTCCTCCCGCGCCCCTCCACCTCCGCGCCCTCCGCCTCGACCCGCCGCCACTGCCCTCCGGCCCGTGCCCACTCCCGCGCCCTCCGCCTCCTGCCCCGCGCCCTCCGCCTCCGCCTCCCACCCCCCGGCCGCTGCCCTCCACCCGCGCCTGCCCCGCCCTTCGCCCTCCGCCCGTCATGCACGAGGTGCTCGACGGTATGCCCGCAACAACAACGTCGTTCATGGGGAATATTTCGTTATAAGGGTTTGGTTTGAGAGTTCTAATCTTTGGCCCTGTTTTTCAACCTGTAAAATGCACAAAAAGACCATTTTTGGACCCTTAAAACGCTAGTGAGGGTTTGAGGGTTTGAGGGTTCTACTAGACATGCTCTTAGGTCGTGTTCCGCTCCTCTCCGCTCCCTCGGCTGCGCTCGCGAAGCGATTTTCAAGGAGCGGCTAAAACCGTACTTCACAGCTCCAGGAAGTCAGCAATATTGAAACGGAGTGGAGGGAATACGACCAGGGCCTTAGTACGGCTAGGTGCTTCGATCCTGATACGAACGAATGCGTGGAGATAACGTGAGCATGCGAGGATGGGCGCTCCTATGGATTTTAAAGCCCCAGTAAGAGTAACTCTAGCAGACCCCGCGTCTCACGCCGGCCCGCAAAATAACCGCCAAAGTGCGGGTCGGGACGGGAAAACCATCCCGATCAGACCCCACATCCTGCCCCGGCCCGCAAATATTTTTGCGGGGCGCGGCAAAACATATCCCCCAACCTCTAGATTCACGGGCTAGGAGGACGACCCGAGTTCAGCCCCTATCCGCAGTGAGATTTGGCAGGAGGGACATTTCCGTGCGCCCGTTCCCGCTCCCCCACCCTCCGCCACCATTGCCCCGCTACCGCATGCTCCGGTGCATCTTCCCCAGCCGTCCTTCGCCGCCATGGATGACTCCAGGCTGTCCCCCGTCACCATCGAGGTCACGCACGCTCCCTCCCCTCGGGCGGATCTCGTCGCCGGCCATGTTGGCCCCGCTGTCGCCCAAGTTAACATCGCGCCTGCCCACAAGCGGCAGGGCAACGTGGTCGTGCAGGGCGGGAATCCGGTGGCCACCGCCGCGAAGGTCCGCGCTTCGGGCGCTAACGCCGCTGCGCTATCCCGGCCAGCGGCGGAGAAGGTCAGCAAGGTCTCCGGCGTAAAGCGGAAGAAGATTCCAGCTACAAAGAAGCCAGCTCCTTCATCCACTCCCTCCGCCCCAGAAAGAGGCTCCTTGGCGATGCCGCACAACGATGCTGCTCCCACCGCAAGAGAGGTGTTTGATGAAATGGACGGAAGGTATGCGATGCCGTTCAATTGCATTTTTTGTTTGCTTTACGCCATTTTGCGATAGCTCGTGACTTGTTGTCGTTCACTATAGCGGTGGTTCGAACAATGCAACCGCCGAGTTCGTGAACTTGTTGGACACCAACGCCGTTGACATTGATCAAGCCCCGTTCGCCGCATTCGACTACAATGAAACGGAGGGTGGCGTGGACGATCATGGTTGTGATGAAGAATTGGAGGAGATCAAAGCGGAAGCGTATGAGCAATCGCAAACAAAAACCGGGAAAAGCCAAAGATCGAAGAACTACACGATCTTGGAAGATCAAGTTTTGATCAATGCGTGGAGTGCGGTGTCTCTTGATGCATGCACGGGTACTTCTCAAACCGCCAAGAGGTATTGGCAAAGGATCAAAGATCAATACTTCTGCATGATGGCAAAGTACCCCAATAGGACTCCACGCACATTTTGGTCGCTTCAAGGGCGTTGGGAGGTGATCAAGCCTATGTGCAGCCGTTGGGCAGCTTGCTTGGAGCAAGTACGCAATGCACCTCCAAGTGGAACCGTGGAATCCGACTATGTGAGTTTGTTTTGCCTTTGTTCAAGTTGTGCATTATCATATTTGCATCATGGGAAATGATTGCATCATTTCACTTTGTTCACATTGTGTAGGACAAGATTGCCCAACATAGATACAAAGACATGGAAGCTTCGGAAGGCAAATTCTTCAAACTAGAGCATTGTTAGGAGTTTCTCCAAAAGTGCGAGAAGTGGAAGTTCATCGACAAAGAATCCCCACCAAAGAGAGGCTCACTTACAAACATGGATGAAGATGAGGATGATGATGGCCCAAGAAATTTGCACAAGCCCGATGGCAACAAGAAGACTAAGGAGAAAATGAAGAGAGAGCAAGAAGCATCGAGCTTGAGGGAGAAGATTGATGCCATGGTGCAATCAAATGAGTTGATGTTGTTGAAGTAGTTGGAGATCAAGAAAGAGTTGGCCAAGAGAAGGCAAAGGAGAAGCAAGAAAAGTGGCAATTGCTCAAGGAAGAGGGGCTGCGCAAAGCTTCCATTGAGGAAAGAAGAGCACGCGCTGCTGAAAACAAAGCCATGTCCAAGTTGCTCGTCGAAGAGAACAAGATCATGTCAATGAACTGTAATGACATGGACGATCTCACCAAAACATGGCATGATATGGCAAGGAGAGAAATCTTGAAGAGGAGAATGGTTGCGTCGGCCGGTGCGTGCTATAGTTCTGGAGATGATTTCTCTGCTCCATATGGTGGCAATGTCGATGATTTCGGTGCGAGTGAGGGAGTCCTAGATTAGGGGGTCCCCGGGCGTCCGGGTTATGTAACATGGGCCGGATTGATGGGCCGTGAAGATACAAGATAGGAGGCCTCCCCCGTGTCCGGATGGGACTCTCCTTTCCGTGGGTGGCAAGTTTGGCGTTCGGATAAGAAGTTTCATTTCTCTGTACAACCCTAGGCCCCTCCGGTGTCTATATAAATCGGAGGGTTTAGTCCATAGAGGCTAAGACAAATCATATAGGCTAGACATCTAGGGTTTAGCCATTATGATCTCGAGGTAGATCAATTTTTGTAACCCCTATACTCATCAAAGTCAATCAAGCAGGAAGTAGGGTATTACCTCCATTAAGAGGGCCCGAACCTAGGTAAACATTGTCCCATGTCTCCTATTACCTTTGATCCTCAATCGCGCAGTTCGGGACCCCCTACCCGAGATCGGCCGATTTTGACACCGACATTGGTGCTTTCATTGAGAGTTCCATTGTGTCGTCAACAGAAGGCTCGATGGCTCGTTCGATCATATACAACGATGCCGTTTCCGGGGAAGCTTTCCCTCCCGGCTAAATTTTTGTATTCGGTGGCTTCGTTCTGCGTGCCAACTCGATTGGCCACCTTGCACAGATCGACAGCTACGCCCCTGGTCATCAGACCAGCTTCGGGAACCTAAACTATGTCGCCGATATCCGAGGAGACTTGATCTTTGAAGGGTTAGCGGCCCCGACCACCGCTCTGGCATTAGATCTGGAGCAAACCATCAAGTCTGAAGATGGGAGTTTGGAGCCCATCGGACTCTCCGCTCCAAACTGCATTATTGAGGATCCGGAGGCGATCGTGTTCACGGCGAACTTAGAATCAGTCCAGGTCCCCCCTATCACTGAAGGGCCGGACTCGCCCCCGGACTCCAGATCTGAACTCTCGAAGTCCGCGCCAAGCCAGCATGCCAGGGGGCCTTCGCCCCGGCCAGCCCCGTGGACTCTCGTTTCCCCGTCCAGACCTCGCTCTTAAACAAGGCTCTGGACTTAATGTGATCCCTCGCCATTATAGAGGAATCACTTCTGAACTACACCCAGCCCGGACTAGGGGCTGAGAGTGGAGAATTTTACGCCCCACCCACCACCCACTTCATAGCCACTGTCGAAGATTTAACCAACATGCTGGACTGCGCCTCCGAAGACATCGACATCATGGATGACGATGCCGGAGACAAATAAGGCCAAGACCCGCCGGTCACCGGACATTGGACGGCCACCTCCACATATGACGTGTATATGCTGGACACACCCAAAGAGGATGACGACGACGGCAGGAAGGATCCGGTTGAGGATAAGCCTGCTGAAGCAGCTCCAAAGCGTCGACGTCAGTGGCGCCGCTCAAAATCACATCGCGAAAAAGACAGCAATACTGCCACCAGAGACAATAACACTTCGGAGAACGCCAAAGACCCCGAAGCCCCTATCGAGCCAACATCCGAACAGGATGATTGGGAGGATGGGCAAGTTAACCCTGACGATCCAGTTGGGAACAAGGACTCGGAGGATAGTAACTATCTACCAATCTTCGAGGATGATGTGAGTCTCAGCGACGAAGACTTCATCGTGTGAGAGGAACCACTCGAGCAGGAGCGCTTTAAGCGCCAGCTAATCGCCACTGCGAGAAGCCTAAAAACGAAGCAGCAACAACTCCAAGCCGAACAGGATACACTCAACGACAGATGGACCCAAGTCTTGGCTGCCGAAGAGTACGACCTTCAATGCCCAGCAAAGAGTTATCTGAAGCATCGATTACTTCCACAATTTGACGACGAGGCCGTCGAGCCCATACCATCAAGACACGACCATGCTGATGAACAAGACTGGCCATCATGTGGATGAGATAAAGCGGCCATCTACGCCGAACACCAACCCGCGCAACCTCACCATAGAGGCAGAGAGACAGCAGCTCCAGGATACACCTACGATCTACAGCAGGACCTGGACAATAGAGCAGGGCAAGTCAGATCGATCTATGGATCAAGGGGGCATGCCCCAATGCGGGAAGACGTCCATCAGGTCTGGCGCGACAGGCACAACCTCACCCGGGCCAAAAACTGCTTACAGACTTCATCCGAACTGCGTCATGACGTCGCCCGATACAGAGGCGCCGCACACCCGTTATGCTTCACTGATGAGGTAATAGAGCACCAATTCCCAGAAGGGTTTAAACCCGTGAACATTGAATCATACGATGGTACTACGGATCCCGTAGTATGGGTCGAAGATTTTCTTCTCCCCATTCACATGGCTCGCGGTGACGATCTTCATTCCATCAAATACCTCCCCCTAAGACTCAAGGGACCAGTATGACACTGGTTAAATAGCCTCCCAGAAAACTCTATTGGTAGCTGGGAAGATTTGGAAGATGCCTTTAGAGACAACTTCCAAGGTACCTATGTCCGGCCTCCAGATGCCGATGACCTCAGTCATATAGTCTAGCAACCCGGAGAGTCAGCCAAGAAACTCTGGACCAGGTTCTTAATTCAAAAGAACCAAATCGTCAATTGTCCATACGCTGAAGCCTTCGCGGCCTTTAAACACAGTGTCCGTGACGAGTGGCTCGCCCGACACCTTGGCCAAGAAAAGCCAAAGTCTATGGCAGCCCTCACCGCACTCATGACCCAATTTTGCACGGGAGAAGATAGCTAGCTAGCTCGTAGAAGCAATGGCACTAGCAACCCTGGCAACTCCGAAGTCTGAGACGACAACGGCAAGCCACGGCGCAACAAACACAAGCGTCGAAGCAACAATGAAGATACTGAAGATACGGCAGTCAACGTCGGATTCAGTGGCTCTAAACCCGGTCAGCGGAAGAAGCCATTCAAAGGAAACAAAGATGGTCCATCCAGTTTGGACAGAATACTTGACCGGCCTTGCCAGATTCATGGCACCCCTGACAAGCTTGCCAACCATACCAACAGAAATTATTGGGTCTTTAAACAGGCTGATAAAATAAACAACGAACATAAGGGGAAAGGGCCGCCCAGCGAGGATGACGACGAAGAGCCTCGCCCAACGAACACAGGAGGGCAAAAGAAATTCCCCCCGAGGTAAAAACGGTGAATATGATATATGCTACACACATCCCCAAGAGGGAGCGCAAGCGCGCACTAAGGGACGTCTATGCCATAGAGCCAGTCGCCCCAAAATTCAACCCATGGTCAGCCTGTCCGATCACTTTCGATCGTAGAGACCGCCCGACCAGTATCCGTCATGGAGGTTCGGCAGCATTGGTCTTCGACCCAATTATCGATGGATTCCATCTCGCGTGAGTCCTTATGGACGGCGGTAGCAGCCTTAACCTGCTTTATCAGGACACTGTCCGCAAAATGGGCATCGATCCGTCAAGAATCAAGCCCACCAAAACTACCTTCAAAGGAGTGATACCAGCGTAGAGGCCTGTTGCACAGGATCCATAACGCTGGAAGTCATCTTCGGCTCACCAGATAACTTCCGAAGTGAAGACTTGATCTTTGATATTGTCCCCTTCTGCAGTGGCTATCATGCACTGCTCGGATGGACCGCTTTCGCCCGCTTCAATGCAGTCCCGCACTATGCTTATCTAAAGCTCAAGATGCCTGGACCACATGGTGTTATAACAGTCAATGGAAACATGGAGCGCTCCCTCCGTACTAAGGAGCATACTGCGGCCCTCATAGCCAAAGTACAGGGTGGCCTCATTAAGCCGAATACTACATCGGCAGTCAAGCCCCCGGACACTGTCAAACGAGTCCGGTCTACCCTGCAGAATGGCAGTCCGACTCGTCCAGAGCCAGATTAGCAATTCAGCCTCCATCACAGCCCCAACCTGATAGTGGCATATGTACCGCGCGTACATAACTATGCACTAAAGATACCATGGGCAAGGACGGAGGCCTACTAAAAATAAAGTCCACAATACGACTCGACCCTATTCGGACCATCATATCTTTCATTTTCCCTTCTTATTTTTATTTTTTCGGGTTCTTTACAACCCACATCACCTTAAAATGGTACCAAGGGCCCTTTTCCAGGCCCCTCATGCATACTCGATCGATGATCCTCTCAAAGGATCATACTCCAAGGTGAAAAGCTGCGCAGACGTGCGGCAGAGTGTCCAATGGATCTTCAAGATCATCTTTTCCTTTTTAGGACCTGTATACAGCTTTCCCTTGTGCTTGGCATGTAAAATAACCTCGATGCCTATCACATCCTTTGTAAAAATACGTTTTGACGTATCAATCAAACTATAGTGGAAACAGTTTTGCCCAACTCGGTTCGGTATTGGCTTATTTCCTAATCTATATTCCCTCTTTACGTTAGATTGTTGTATATACCTTGGCACGATTCAAATCGCCAGGGGCTCTATCCGGCCATGTATGTTTTTCAAACAAAAGAAGTCCGAACACTTTTATGGTATACTTCGGCGTCCCAAATATGGCATTATATGCATCAGCCCCGAATCATGTCTTTCGTCAATAGTTGGGTTGCCCGGCTCCTGTGATTACCACCTTACGTTCCGCTTGTTCGGCTAAGGTAGTAAAGGGAGAACTACTGTGATTGTGTTTCTGGTTCATCCGGTCAAGCACCTCAGTAGAGAAAGCCAAAAACTGACTGTCATAATGCGGCGAGAGCTGGTCAGCAATCCGGCGACTTACTAAATCTCTAGTGATTTCTTCCATATTACACGAAGGACTGGCTCTTCCCAGTCATGCTCTTAAGGCATGCAAGTTTTGATAGCCGCATACGCACCAGGGGCTATCTTACAGTCCCATTGTCAAACTCCTATGGCTAAGTGAGAGTGATAAAGCTGCATAGTCCGATTGCCTGGTTCGCCACACTGACACCTCCTTCACGGACCAAGACGTTGGGTCAAGTGTGGTTATGTGCCATCCCGAACACCCCCATAGTATCTACGTGTGGGCTGAAGCCGACGACTGGCAAACTCTCAGGGATAAAAACGGTCGCACAGGAGGAAAACACCTTAAGATAAAAGGCACAAATACATTACAAAAGCCTTGGTTTATAATACAACGTCTGGGAAGTTCGAATACATTCACTAGAACATGATGTCCTTTGAGCACTGGCCCTCTATCAAGCGGGCACTCTCTAGGACGTCTTCAAAATAACGGTTCGGCTTGTAGTTGTCCTTGCCTTCGGGCGGGCGCTCAACTGCTACGACGGCGGCCTTAATTTTTGCCGAGTTCATCTTGACACGGGCGAAGGCTAGCCGCACACCTTCTATACATGATGACCGCTTGACTGCGTCAATTCAGGGCAACGCGTCAACGAGTCGCTACACCAGGCCAAAATAGCTGCTTGGGACGGGTTCGGCTGGCCGCAGCCGGACTATGACGTCCCTCATGGCCAATCCGGACATCCTATGTAGCTCGGCCCACTACGCCATCTGGTCATTCAATAGTGTTGGGCGCTCCAGCGCCACGAACTGTGACCAGAATAGCTTCTTTGTCGTGTGCCCCTCCTGGGCCCGGAAGAACTGCGTGGCGTCGGCGGCACACTTCGAAAGATCCGCAAAGGCGTCTGGAGCACTCCACAGTTGAGTGAGCAAGATATACTTCTGCTTGCCGAATTTACTCTGTAAGAGAAAGGGCTTATCGGCCGCTATCTGTCCGGCTTGCTTGATCTCCCTGCGCTGCTTGGGATTTGACCCGCGCCTCCTTGGCCTCTTGAAGGGCCTTGGTGCGGTCGTTCGCCTCGGCTTTACTCTCCTCCTCTAGGAACTCACACTTGCCGGCGGCGTCCTTGAGCGCTTGCTCCACTTCGGTCACCCGCTCCTCATATTGACGACGGACACCCTGTTCGGACTTCAAGTCCTCGGCCACTTTATCAGTGGCCGCTTTGTTCACCCTTTCCTGGTCCTTGGCCTGGGCAAGTTCACCCCTAAGGGTCTCGACCGCAGCAGCACTACCTGCAATCATACACATAACAGCGCATGAGCTTCGACTCAGAATCTACATATTAATACAGGCATGAATGAGATATTCTAAAACATACCTTGCGCTTCATCAAACCTCTTGTTGATGAGGACGACATCCTCATCAGCCAGCCCCAGCTTACGCTTAAGCTTGGATACTTCGGCGGCCCGGGCGGTTGCCGCTAATAGTGAGTCCTGCTTCTCAAAATAGAAAAGTACATTATCTCCTGCGAATATATTCGATCCTCTGTTCGGCCCTTTTACAAAAAGCCGAATAGAGTCTCAGTGGCTACTGTCTATATACATGCATATTTTTCATATGAAAAGCGGCCAAGAATATTACATCGCATACCTCGAATACTGTTAGCAGGCTAGCGAAGGCTTCGTTCAGCCCGCTCTTGGCAGACTAAACCTTTTCAACCACCACACCCATTAGGGTGCGGTACTCCTCCATGATGGAAGCACGTTGTTGTGCCTCCATCAGTATGTTCAACGCCTCCTGATTAGTGGAGGTTGCCGTTGGAGTTGGTGCTTCCCCCTCCGAAGGGGGTCGCTTATTCGGTTCCGGAGCCTCTTGGGTTTCCGGAACGGTGTTCGACTGGGGACCGGACTGGTCAAGGCCCCCGTCGTCAGTCTCCATGGGGATTGCCCCCCCCCCCCCCCGGTGTTTTCGACGGCCAAGGCGTTACCCTCCGGTGTCGTTTCGGCGGCCTCCCATACGGCTCCGTGACCCAAAGAGGCCCTTCGGGACAATACCTCGGTGTCGTCCATGGTGATAGGCGGGGAGGCTCGCGGAGGGGACTCGCTCTCCATCATCCCCGGATCCAAAGAATTCCCCTCCGATGATTGTTGGGGGAGATCGTGGGCCGGAGTGCACCAAACGATGTGTTAGATTACAATCATAAAGATTGGGCATACAAAAGGCACCCTCATATACTTACGATGCGGCGAGGGGCTACGGCCTGGGGCGCCACTCGGGGATGGCTTCAGCATCCGAATCCAAGCCATCCGGGAGGGATATTTTCCCCCTCTTGGGGCCTCCGCCTCTGGATCTACAGAGGCCGCCCTTTTCTTCCTCCTCCCCTTAGGAGAGAATTGCTTTCTGGCTCCTCCTCATCTTCATCTTCCTCGTCGGAGGAGGGAGTTTCGGTCTCTCCGGACACTGTGTCCGAAGTACCTTTACGGCGGAGGCCACCTTTGGCCTCCTTGCTCTTCTTCTTGGCCTTTTTCTTAGGCGCCTGATAGGGCACCGGGACCAGCATCCTCATTAACAGAGGATCAGCTGGGTTTTCAGGGAGTGGAGTCGGACACATGATCCGCTCCGCCTTCTTTGTCCAACCTTGTTATAGGACGGAATTCTCAGTACACCCCTTTTAATTGATGAACTAGGTTATGTTCAGAAATATAGCACTTACCGAGGAAGCCGGATGATTGTAGTCGAGGCTGATGTACTCGGACATCCGTGGCCACGACTTTTGAGTCTTGAAGAGCAGCTTCCAGATTGCTTCGTGCGTCATGCCGAAGAATCACTGCAGGGTCCGCGGCCATTCCGGATTGAACTCCGACATGCAGAGAGGCCGGCATTGGCAGGGAAGGGTTCGACGGATGAGCATCACCTGGATCACGTTAGTGAGGCTGGTGTCCTTCTCTATGATACTTTTGATGCGCTTTTGCATCTTCAACACCTTGTCGGATGATCCCCAGTCCAGACCCTTGTTGGTCCACGACGCAAGCTGCAGCGGGGGTTCGGATCTGAAAGCAGGAGCGGCCACACACTTGGTTCCGCGAGGTTCGGTGTTGTAGAACCACTCCTGCTGCCATGTCTTGACGTCTCCACGAAGGCCCCTATGGGCCAGGTAATGTTGGGAGTTTGCTCACCATAGCACCGCCGTAATCCGCGTGCTCTCCATCAACCACCTTCGGCTTCACGTTGAAAGCCTTGAGCCACAGGCTGAAGTGTGGGGGATGCGGAGGAATGCCTCACACATGACGATGAATGCCGAGATGTGGAGGAAGGAGTTTGGGGCTAGATCGTTAAAATCTAGCCCGTAATAGAACATGAGACCTCGAACAAAGGGGTGGAGGGGAAACCCTAGTCCGCGGAGGAAGTGAGGGATGAACACAACCCTCTCACCGGGCTTTGGAGTGGGGATAACCTGCTCTTTGGCAGGGAGACCGTGTTTGATTTCTTCTGTCAAGTACCTCGCCTCCCGGAGCTCCTTGATGTCCTTCTCCGTCGCGGAGGAGGCCACCCACTTGCCTTGAGAGTCAGATCTGAACATGGCTAGCATGTTTCGTGGTGAGGGAAAAGACTGAAGCTTGGGCGCTAGAGCTCGAGGATGGGAAGGCTGAGGAAGAAGAAGACGTGGGGTAAAAAGATGGTTCCTTACCCTCGTATAAAGGCAATGAATATCAAGCGCTCCCTCACAAGCCTTAAAACTCGCTTATTCCCAAGGGGTCATGCGAACGACGCGGTTGGATTAACCAAACCCGTATTGATGAGAATCCCGCAACAAGGGGACACGATCTCTGCTTTGACAAGACGTGTCCATAGAGGCTGCACCTCGAAGTGCGAGGCGGGAGGCCACAAAATAATAATAAGGCCAGGCATAACGTCTCGCCGAAAAAGCTGTCAGTGGACATGACTTATTTTGTTTAAGTATTTTATCCCTATGGTTGGGGGTTGTAACTATTATACAGAGCCGGATTCAGTTATCTTGTCCAACTGCTTTGAAGTATTCGGAGGAGGAACCCGCCTTGCAATGTCGAAGACAATCTGCGAGCCGGACACATCGTCATTGAAGCTTGGTTTAGGGGCTACTGAGGGAGTCCTGGATTAGGGGGTCTCCGGGCGTCCGGGTTATGTGACATGGCCCGGATTGATGGGCCATGAAGATACAAGATAGGAGGCCTTCCCCCATGTCCGGATGGGACTCTCCTTTGCGTGGATGGCAAGCTTGGCGTTCGGATAAGAAGTTTTCTTTCTCTGTAAACCGACTCTGTACAACCCTAGGCCCCTCCAGTGTCTATATAAACCTGAGGGTTTAGTCCGTAGAGGCTAAGACAAATCATATAGGCTAGACATCTAGGGTTTAGCCATTACGATCTCGAGGTAGATCAACTCTTGTAGCCCTTATACTCATCAAAGTCAATCAAGCAGGAAGTAGGGTATTACCTCCATTAAGAGAGCCGAACCTGGGTAAACATTGTGTCCCCTGTCTCCTGTTACCTTCGATCCTCAGACACACAGTTCGGGACCCCCTACCCGAGATCGGCCGGTTTTGACACCGACAGCAGGAGTTGGAACAAGCGCCAGGGTGGATTCGGTGGTGGCGATGAACTTCAAGATGGACTCGATGGCGCGGAGTGAAGATCGACCAAGATGATGCCGGACATGGGCGTAAACTTTTGCATGGCCCTCTTGTGTTTGTCGTACTGAACTTGACTTTTATTTGCGCGTAAAACTGTGTTATGTTGTTTGAATTTGAACTTATTTGTGGAAACCTATGTCAAATGCGAGAATTGTGTGTTTTCTGTTTGCGGGTCGTCGCGGCGGTGTCCGAGCAGACCCCGCAAAAGCCGACCCGTAAAAAAGTATATTCCGTGAATATACTTTTATATAGGTCTGTTTGATGGGTCTACATGTGCGGCCTTCCGAGCCAGCCCGCAAAAGCGGCTCTCCATGAACTGCAAACGCGTTTTGCGGGCCGACCGGATGCGGGGTCTGCTAGAGTTGCTCTAAATATTCTCTGTATGTTACCTCATTTTAGCAAGCTTGCGACCAATAAATAGATTTCTGACACCTGGTGCGCTAGATAAAGCATACTTCACAACTGTCAGATAGTCCAATCCCGGCTTGCCTTCTAGATCAGGAAATTGACCTGCTTTCACATAAGTAGAATCATCATCCCTAAGGGCATTTCGGCTTGGGCACTTGAGAGCCCATGGCCTCTCCACGTACTTGATGATTCCAGCCACACAGACAAATATGGCTGGGATCAGAAACTGGCTGTGTGCTGATGACTTCCAAGACACGTACAAGGCCAAGCCAACTTGGGCCAGTAGATTGAGCATGTGCCTCAAACTCATTGTCCTCAATGGAGAAAGGCGTCCAGAAAGACGAGAGCTGGTGCATCCCTCTAGCTCCAGGCACATCACTTTTATGCAGTGAAAGCGGGCCAAGAGCGTAGACTGCGACCATGTCAGATAGCAAGTAAGCCAACAAAATCAGAAGCCTCAGTCTTGAGTTGGTGCTGCACCACCGGAGGCCACCAGAAAAGAAGATGAAAATCTGTAGCGTGAAGCCTAGGAGCACCAGTAGCTGTAGTTCCCAATCATTCCATAGTTGCATCAGCGTCGGTATCTTTAGAATTAACAGTGTGCTTCCCTCAATCATGTATATATATGCATGTCAGTATGTATGTGAGCTTAACTAAACAATGTCAGATCAGTGTGGTTTATGTTACAACACCATGGACATTGTTTATATTCTTATTAATCTCTCTCCTATGATCATAATATGGAAGCAGATAGTGTTAACATTATGCTCGACTCTGCAATGGAGCATCATACGACAAAATAGTTAATTAAAGCTAATTTGTTTTGCTAGTTTAGAAGTACAAGAAGGGTCACAAGTACAAATATCTATCAAATACCCAAAGAGTACCCAAGATTTCTGTGTATACCAGATGACATAGCGCACCAATATCGCATTAAAGATCAAACAAGAAATTCAGAATGGACATACGAGATTTACATATGCACTTCTATAACAAATTAGCTCACTACGAAAAATTGAGGCACACCTGCCTAAGAATTGTGTTGCACCATAGCAAATGATTTTGTTAAGAACTTAAGATCAGTGCTCCTCTCCTCTGAGCAACAAACTTTGCAAACTTCGTTTCAAAGCATTCCTTTGAGGTCACCTGTATACATATGTATAAAGTACAGATGAAATATATAAATGCAAACAAGCATAATGCGATGAGATGCTTAATTTCCAAGGATCAAATCCATGATGGGAACTTACTTCCAAGCATACTCCTGATTCCTTGTACTTCTAAACAAATGGCATATGTTCCTCTGTGCAGCAAAACTTAGAAAACTTCGTCCCAAATATTCCTTCAAGGTCACATGTACAGAGGAAAGATATTAATGCAAACAAGTATATATAAAGGCGAAGAGATGCTTAATTTCCAAGGATCATGTGACCAGAGGTAATCATATCAGAGCGCTGATACATGTTCATGGTTGGCCTGTTATGGATGCTTGAGAGGCGATCGCCATGATGACATGCTCCAATCTTGAAGTAAAAAAATGGACAGTTGACACTGCCTTTCTCTGTACCAAATATCGAAGCCAAGCATTCCGCCATTGTTTGAAACTAGTCAAGCTGACACAAGCCTGCAAAGTCAAATGTTTAGTGATGAACATCATCAAAACACATGTTAGCAGTGCTCCAGTATGCATACGGCTCCCAGTCTTTAAAGGAGTAGCGTCTTGCGTAATCAGCCTTTAAATTAATGTCTAAGTTTTTCATAGATTCCTGACTTAAAACTAATTGAACCATGATTTTTTCAAAACTTAAAAGGAGTAAAAGTAGACGTGAAACAATGATCAAAATGTGTGGTGTTGCAAGAGCTGCTAGTTGATGCAAGAACAGAAGGGCAAACTGTATGTGCCAGATTCTAACCCATGTAATCTCACCGAAGTAAAATGCCTTGCGCACAACTAGCCTTAAACAGGTGCTATACTATTTGACAGACTCTGTGTTTCAGATGTCTTTCCAAGTGGATGAAGCTCTAATAGCACGCCCAACTTTTATTTATTATCTTTAACATTACAGATGGCAACCAGTAACTTTAAGGACTTCAATTGAGCATTAAGGTTATTTTCCAAGGAGCATCAACTAGGGCCTGCAGTACAAAGCATAACAATTTCACATTCTTCCAAGATAACACTAATGCATACTGCGTCTTATGAACTAATCTGCACCGACTCAAAACTGTTAATATTAGAACATGCAGGATGTAAATAGATCATATACAGGGTTACAATGTTTTTCCAATGAAGCCATTATCTATATCATACGGGTGATATTTGACCTAAAATATGCACTGCGTTCAGATAGTTACCCTGCAATTGCACAAACAAGATACATTTTTAGACTAAGATGCTTAGTGCCTCTGTCCCTGCAACTGCAAAAGAGCCCACAAAACCAAAAGGCACAAACAAAGCTGCTTTTTCTGTTGCACATGAATACTTCCTTCTCAGGTAGGCCATGCTATATCCATCCAAAAAGAATTCCATTTCGTCCATTTAAAAACCTAATATGCACACCATTTTAGATCATTATAAATCGGGGAAAAAGGTCCCGGAAATATACTACCATCCAGAATACTATGTATGTGGAGCACTTGATATGCATAATTACAGCAAAGCGTTGTTACGGGAGCAGAATTAGTAGGCACACGAGTTACCATTGCTCTATAGAATCCAAGTATATATTGGAGTTAGGACTGTACAGGTTAATAAAAGTTAGGACTACGTGTAGAAATGCACTAGCTGCGTGCATATATGGTCTAAGGCTAAGCCTGCACTATATCCTATTCCTGATTCAAATTCATTTCAACTCCAATCAGCCTTAGTGATTCAAAGTTCACGTGCTAAATAAGCTCATCGCATGTGCTCCAGCAGCCAACAGGAAGGCAAAAAACAAGGCTTATTACCCATTGACCATATTTGCTGTTGAGCTTCTCTGTATTTGGATATCAGCACCATGAATCCATGATCAAGAAAGTAACATGCAAAATTTCGGGAGGGGAGTCGAGAGACAGGACTTACATTCTGAGATTGTGTAGTTTGCATCGTTGTTACTGTCGTGGTCAGACCTCCGCTGGTTGCTGCCGACCTGCCGCCGAAGTCGGAACAGGCGAGGCGGCACGGGCGTGGCAGCGATGGCGTGCGTTCAGTAGTTTGTACTAGCGGCAAAATGTTATGAAATGAACGAACTGAATTATCTGAATCAAGAAAAGAAATGTGGAACCAGTAGTTTCTACTAGCTTCGGAGTTCAGACCATCTTTTACCAGGTGTACACTACAGACTGATAAATCCAGATGACAATGACACCTACTACTGTTCCCATTCAACACTTTTTACTTTTGTATTTACAGGACTACAACAGTTTCAGACAAGCCCCAGGCTAACAAAACCTATCATGATATCCCTTTTCCAAGCATGATCAGATTAGCACTCCACTAAAGTAAGACTCCAAATATCATGTTCATGTAGTAAGCACTATGGACACCAACATCTGTGCATTGTGCAAAGCAGATTAAAGACCACCAGTACATTTCATGACAAAGAGATCTGTAGGAGGCAGATCAACAATCTAAATCTCAGACTTTCCAACATAAAAAATAACAGGACAAATAATACAAGTCATGTACAAAACCTGAAAACAATACAGCTCACATGCAGAAACTAGATTAATTTAAAATTGTAGGAACCTGAATTTTGTCAACAGGCTAAACCAAACAGAAATCACAATTTTCTTAGGTAAGGTTTGAAAGAGATTTATCAACTGATTTGCATATTTAAGTTCCATAGTTTTAACTAGCTTTGAACACAGACCGCTTAAAGTCTAAGCGGGCGCTTCAGATGCTCTGATGTCTAAGGCAGACGCCTTAGACACCTGCCTAAGGCGAGTTGGACGCCTTAAGCCTCGGGGGCGCTCTGACACTTAAGCGACGCTTTAGGGACGCTTTACAAACAGAGAACTGAATTATCTAAACCAAATAGGACAGTAGTATGAAACAAACACTTCTTATATCAAGGTTGAGTGAAAAATGTTACTCCTTGTGAAATTTGTTCACCCAATAACCAGCTGGTCCACACCAAAACCGAACCAAAAAGATGATGGCCATCCAGCAAATAATATAATCCCAATTTCTGGAGAACCACCAACAATCCAAGTGAGAATAATCATGGACTAAATTGTACTCCCTCTGTAAACAATATAAGAGCATTTAGATCACTAATTTAGTATTCTAAACGCTCTTATATTAGTTTACAGAGGGAGTAATGTGAAAATGAAGAAGCTGAATCGAGAAGGGATTATATCATCCAAACAATCACGAAGTTCTAGGTTGATGAGTAGTTCAACACCACATTCGAGAAGATCTGACCAAATGAAAATAACAGTTGACCGTAACGAATCAAATCAGCCATGAACAGAAACCAAACCTCTCCAGCCTTTGATTCATCTCTGCAGAACTACTACCCTCCTGCTTCTACTGCAACTAAAGGAGAACATACACACATACCAAAAGCAAGATCAACTGCTACAATAAGAATCAATCAGGACACTGAATCCACCTCCTATTAAATGATGAATGATGGAACTCATGAACTCAAATCAGACCTTCCTCAAACCCCCTTCGACATGATCTCCACATACCAGTTTTTTTACTATATCCATATACCAGATTCAGTCCTGCAACCAACGCATGGAGGCCAACACAAATGAATTGAACAAACCACCGAAAAGGCACTAACCTGACTCAGTTAAAGAGCAAAGGTTTGCCCACAAGACCAAACCTCCTAAATATATCATGCAACCGACAGGCGCAGAAGACCAACACGGGGTTCAAGGGTACATATAATGGACCGAACCTAGAGAGAGATCGCAAACCAATTGATTTAAACATATTCCAACTCACTACCAGAGTACCAGTGATGGTGCAGAAAACCGTCAGTGACCCAGTTAGGGTGCAAACCGTAGTCGGAAGTAAAGGGAGTTCGTACGGGGCTTTTACCCAGGTTCAGGGCCTCATGATTGAGGTAATACCCTACTCCTGATTTGTTTTGGATTGATGTGGGAGTACCTCGTGCGAGGGGGTTACAAGTGGAGTATGATGAATGCTACCAAGGTCTGAGCAATGGAACAGATGCCTCGAACTACCCCTAGCCTCGCCTTATAAAGGGGATGAGAGCTAGGGTTGATAGGGATCCTAACTAACCTCACTATGAGAGCTTCTTGGCTTGCACGCCAAGGATAAATTTTATCTCCAAGCCTAGACCCCTGGACTGATCGCTGGGTAAGGATGCTGCTAGGCCTCTTGGGCCCTGAAGCCAGCCAAGTCTCGAGCTTCCCGGTGGACGGGCCACCCTAGGTATATTGTACCGTCAGTAGCAGCCGAGCTTGTCTGGAGTTGTGGAGTCTTGCTGCCTTGAGAACGAAATCCAGGCAGGCTCTTTTTCAGTGATGGAGACAGTCTAGCTCTCGGTAGCCTGACCTCGAAATCTATGTACTTGGCTATCGCGCAGCCCCCAGCGACGCATCTATGTGGCTTCGTAGCTCCTGATTTTGTGGTGCCGCAATCTAGCGGCTTTGCATCTTTCACCTTCACGGCTTCGCAGCCTACGTCTTTGCAATGTTGCGGCTTCACGGCCGCATGGCCTCCGGCGTCGCGTCTTCGCAGCTTCATGGCTGCACGGCCTCCGGTGGCAAGTCTTCTTCAAATCACTACCACTCGCTTTGTCACATCCCGCCATCACTGTCGAAAGATAGGGAGATGGCCAGTCGATTTCGCTTTGACAACTGCATCATGATGATAATGCCTAGATCTCCACGCCCACATCCTGCGTAGTGGGAAACCGTGAAGGAAATTGGGCACATGTCGACCTACCGAAGCCGTTGCTTGGGTTTCCCGGTGGGTTTCCCCCACTTCCTCTGTTCCTCTCGCAGAACCCTCTACGGCTTCTCCCTCCCCTGTCAGAACCGCCATTGTCGCAACCTATTACTCCTCGAGCCCTCCCTTTCTTTCCTTCTCCACCCAAGTGAGCCGCTAATGGTGCGAGGCGAGGGAGACCGCGGTCGAGGTCGTGGCCGGATCGTTCCCAGGGCCACCACCGCTAACAAGCGGAAGGACAACGCTTCCGCCAGCGAGGAGGCAGGCAAGACCACAGGCAAGTGGTTCTCCGCTGCGTTAGTTCAAGACGACTTTCTGCTGCCTTGGGAGGTACTTCAATGGAGGACGGCGGGGGCCGTGGCCATCCTGGCACCAGCCGGCACAAGCGAGTGTTGCACCAGCAGTTCTTGTGTCGAGGTTTGGCTTTCCCGCTAGACAGCTTTGTGTGCAGGCTTTTGTTCTCCTACGGGTGTCAGTTGCATCATTTGACACCCAATGCCATTCTCCACATCGCCAACTTCATCACCCTTTGTGAATGCTTCCTTGGGACGAACCCAAACTTCGAGTTGTTTTGATACTACTTCCTGTTGAAGGTCCAGAAGAATGGCGATGATATCCGCGACCTTGAAGGCACCAACCTCCAGCTCCGGCTTGAATCAGACTACTTCAAGATTGCTTTGGCGAAGTCAGTCTACAACTGGCATAAGGGTTGGTTCTATGCTTCGGGGCTCATGGGACATCTGCTGCCCTTCATCAATGAGCCACCCAAGAGTCTGAGAGATCTTGGAAGCCGATGAAGAAGACATCCAGCAACGCTCGGGGGCTGATCGACGTAGTGGAGAGCCTGATCGAACAAGGTGGTTGACCGGGGAGCAAGTCTTAAAGATACATGAGGCCTTAAGATCCGACTCAAGCAACGACACGAGAGCTCAGCAACGACGAGCTGCGAGCCCACATAAACACCCTAAGAGACCTAGGGTCAAACCAAATTCCGCTCACAACAGAAATATTTTTTGGAATTTTTGTTTTTCTCAAAGGCAAACAAGGACGTGAAGCGAAGCAAAGATAAAATATTTTCAAAGTTTCAACAAATAGCCAATGAAATAAACTTCCAAAGAAAAAGCAAAACGAACGACGAAATATTTTTGTTGTTTTCTCAAAGAACTTCAAAAGAACAAAAGGACAAAGAAATATTTTAGGGTTTATTTTAAAAGCAAACAACAACAAATAAAAGAAAAAATAGGAAGAAAAATAAATCAAAAAGAACACTTCAAACAATTGAAACTCAATAAGACACAAACGAGAAATCTTTTGGAGTTTTTGGGTTTTGCAACTTAAACACAGAGATGAAATAAACGACAAAAAAACAGCAAAGAAAAGCCAAAAAGAACAACCAAAAGAAAACAAAAGAACACCGAAAGAGAAATATTTTTTGGAATTTTGGAAACATAAAAGCCCAAAACTAACTTAAAGAAACACAACAGAAACATTTTTGGAACTTTTGTTATTTTCTCAAATAAGGTAAACAAGAGCTAAAGAGAAGCAAAGATAAAATATTTTTTCAAAGTTTCAACAAAGAGGCAATCAAATAAACTTTCAAAGAAAAAGCAAAACGAACGAAAAAATATTTTTTTTGTTTTCTCAAAGAACTTCGAAAGAACAAAAGGACAAAGAAATCTTTTGGGGTTACTATTAAAAGCAAACAACAAACATCCAAAAGAAAAATAGGAAGAAAAAAACAAAAGAACACCTCAAATAGTTGACACTCAATAAGAGCAAAAGACAAATCTTTTTGGAATTTTTGGGTTTTGCAACTTAAACACAAAGATAAAAGAAACGATGAAAAGAAAACAGCAAAGAAAAGCCAAAAAGAACAAGCAAAAGAAAACAAGGAAAATAAATGAACAACGAAAGAGAAATGTTGATAAAAGGCAAAGAACTTAAAGAAACACAACAAAAATATTTTTGGAATTTCTGTTTTTCTCGAAGAAGGCGAACAAGAATGTAAAGACAAGCAAAGATAAAATATTTTCAAAATTTCAACAAAGAGGCAATAAAATACACTTCCAAAGAAAAAGCAAAACGAACGAGGAAATATCTTTGTTGTTTTCTCAACGAACATCAAAAGAACAAAAGCACAATGAAATCTTTTGGGGTTTCTAGAAAACAACAAAAAAACATACAAAAGAAAAAAATAGGAAGAAAAAAGAACACTCTGAACACTCGAGACTCAATAAGATGCAAACAAGAAATATTTTTGGAATTTTTGGGTTTTGCAACTTAAGCACAAAGACGAAAGGAGCAACAAAAAGAAACAGCAAGAAAAGCCAATAAGAACAATCAAAAGCAAACGAAGGAAAACAAGGAAAAGTGAAAGGGAAATATTTTTGGATTTTTTGAAATATAAAAGGCAAAGAACTGAGAGAAACACCACTGAAGTATTTTTGGATTTTTTTGGTTTTCTCAAAGAAGGAAAACAATAACGCAAAGAGACAAGCAAAGATACAAGATTTCCAAAGTTTCAACAAAGAGGCAATCAGATAAACTTCCAAAGAAAAAGCAAAAAGAATGAAGAAATATTTTTGTTGTTTTCTCAAAGAACTTCAAAAGAAAAAAGGGAGAAAGAAATGTTTTGTGGTTTCTTGTAAAAGCAAGCAAATAAACAAAAGAAACAATAAGAAGGAAAATAACCATCAAGAACACAAAAGAAAGAGATCAAAAACCAAATGAAGCCAAACAAGAAGAACGAGAAATACATTTGGGTTTTCGATATTTTGACAAAACACCTACTTCCTACTTCTAGTTTCATTGCCCAGTACTTCTTTGTCAACCTCTTCAGTTGAGACCCTGACTACACCGAGAGTTAGGCGACTTTAGTATCTACTAGCGGCTTCTTTTGGTTCAACATCAACAGGTTGTGCTACTAATTTTTCTTTTACCGAGTGACCACTTTTTACACAACCAGGTACATCTCCATGTATTTTCATATTGAACTTACGATTCTTCCAGTTTGTCAGCCATTCGACCTCCAGATTCTCATGTTCATGTTTTGATTAGAATCCTCACACGGATGCTCTACTTGGTGTTGGCCCTCGACGTTGTAATTCCAGGTCCTCTGGGTGCTTATCTAGCTTAACCTTCCCTTTGCTGCCACCGCCGCCAGTCTCTCTGCCTCGGTTACTTTGTTTACCGACTCTTTTGGAATCATCGTCTTGGTCACTTGTGTGACTCTAGTCTCTCATCCTTAGTCCGACGTGGTCTTCTTGGATCTGTCTCTGGCGGTGTGTCTTTAGGCTGTCAGTTTTTCGGCTTAGCAAACATGTTAAGTTACATTATCCTCATAGCGAGATTGTGTCTCATCGTCCTTTTGATCTTGTTCACTTCGATGTTTGGGGGTCCAGGTCCCTTTGCCTCAAAATGAGGAAATCGTTGTTATATTATCTTTATAGATGATTTCTCTCGATACACATGGATATATTTTATGCTTTTATTCTAGTGAGGTCTTATCTATCAGTAAGAAGTTTGCCGCCATGCTTCGTACCCAATTTTCCATTCCTATATGCGTCTTCCATGCAGATTTTGCTTGCGAGTTTATCAATCATTTATTGTGTGGATGCCTTGCTGAGTAGGGCGCACTTTTTGAAGGCACATCTTAGTGAATAGATTTAATGTCTGATCTTGGTCCCTTTCACTACTTCAAACTGAGGTTTCTTCTACCTCTGATGGCTTCTTTATTTCCCAAGAGAAGTACATTTAGGATATTCTTGCTCGTGCTGCTCTTAGTGATAAGGTCACTACTGAATCTTGGTCATCTTCGCTACTTGAGATTGTTCCTTATTTCCTAAGAGAAGTATATCCAAAATCTTCTTGCTCGTGTTGCTCTTACTGATGAGCGCACTGTTGAGACTCCGAGTCAACATCCACCTTTGTGCCCACCTTTGCTCCCTGCCAGTCTGGATGGGCATTCTTTGCCTTGCTGCAGGCTGCTATGAGTACTGTCTCAATCCCACATCCCGTGTTCCCTTTATGTGCGACACCATAACCGCACGCTCGAGCACCACACCAATGGTGAGCAGGAGCTCGGACAGTCGACGCGTACCTGGTTTATGCACGGGGCGAGCCGAGGACAGGCGCTACCTAAAGTCGAGGCCAAGGGCGCAGTAGGAGAACCTGGGGTGCTTAATCAAGTGCGTGACCCACAACCCGTAAACAAGAAAAGAACGCCAAGCCGGATCGATGGGGTAAGAAGAGTGCATAGGCATGTGGGATGCTGGATCAAGTCCCTCTGTTTCCACCATCGCCAGTCTTTGCCTCTATTGCCTTGTCTACCAGTTAT
Organism: Triticum urartu; assembly: GCF_003073215.2. Taxonomy (NCBI): domain Eukaryota; kingdom Viridiplantae; phylum Streptophyta; class Magnoliopsida; order Poales; family Poaceae; genus Triticum; species Triticum urartu. Next base: position 554,417,156 of record NC_053025.1, on the reverse strand, counting down.
TTTCAGGATTGGCATCATCCCCTTGGATCACTTGTTATCTCTCATCCTTAGTTCGACGTGGTCTTCTTCGATCCCTCTCTGATGATGTCTCTAATCCACGGTCCAATTACCTTATACTCATAGCGAGACAGTGTCTCGTTGTCCTTCCGACCTTGTTCAATATGATCTCAGGGGTCTATCTCCCTTTGTCTCCGGTAGTAACTTCTCTCTAGACACCTGGATATACTTTATTTCTTCTTGTAGTGAGGTCTTATAAGCCTTTTGCTGCCATGGTTCACACTCAGTTCTCTACACCTATTTGTGTGTTCTATGACCTCTTCTTTACTAAACTAGTCGTCCACATCTTGTGAATCCTTCTGATGCGTCATCTTTCGATGAGCTATCTCCCTCGACTACTATGTCTCCTTCTGTTGACAATGCACCTCCTCCAGCTCAACCTACTTATGGCTCCTATGCTCGCCCGCTTCCGCTTATTGATCACTATGGGTATTCTAGCGTTGCTCTTAATACGACTTACCGTGATGCCATGTTCATCCCGAACATCGACATGTTATGGCAAAGGAGATTGCTGCTATTGAACATAGCGACACGTGGGATCTCATTTTCCTTCCTCCCATGCTCATCCCATCACTTGTATATTGTAAGTAGATCTACAAGATTTAGACTCTAATGGTTCTCTTGCGTTAGAAAGCTCGTCTTGTGACCCGTGGCTTTCAACATGAAGATGGCTATGACTACGATGAGACATTTGCTCATATGGCTCACATGACCACTCTTCGCGCACTTCTCCTATGATATTTGTTCGCCACTAGTCTGTCTCTCAGCTTGATGTCAAGAATGTCTTTCTTAATGGTCAGTTGCATGAGAAGGTATACGTGTAGCCACCACCTAGATATTTTTTCCTGATGGCACGATCTGTCGTCTTTGTCGCTCTCTCTATGCCTTTAGCCTCTCTTGGCCGGTTTGAGTGTTTGTCTCAGCGATGACTGCCACTAGTTTTTTCCACATGCTTATGATCTGCACTTTATAGCATCTTTCAGCTCAGGGTCAAACTTTGCTTCTACATGTTGATGACATGATCATCACTGCGAACAACTCTTAAGTGCATTGCCTTTTTTGAAGGTTCGTCTTAGTGAATAGTTTTTATGTCTAATATTGGTCCTCCTTGTTACTTCCTTTGAATTGAGGTTTATTCTACCTCTTGTAGCTTCTTTATTTCCTAAGAGAATTCATTCAGTATCTTCTTGCTCGTGCTGCTCTTAGTGGTAGTCACTATTGACACTGCCATGGAGCTCAACGTCCATCTTTGTGCTTCTGACAAGGGCCTTTGTTTGATCTGACGTGCTACCGTCATCTTGTTGGGAGTCTTGTATTTAGATGTCACTCATCCAGACATTTCATATCATGTTCTCATTCTAAGTCAGTTTGCCTCTGCTCCCACTTTAATCCACTTTGAGTCACACACCCCCCTCCCTGCGGTTCTACAATATCTATGTAGAACTACCTCTCACCGTCTCTCTCTTATTCCTATGCACAAGTTCGCTCGTCCCTTTGTACTGACTGTGTTTCCTTGATGGTTTTCTCATTGCCCAAAAGACAAAGAAACAAACTGCGCTTTTCAATTTGAGTGCAAAGGCTGAGTTGCAAGTTATACCTCTGTTGACAACAGAGGTGACTTGGTTACAATGGTTGATTGAGGATTTTGATGCTTTTGTCACTAGACCTACTCCTCCCTTGTCAGACAGTACAAATGCTATCAATATTGCGCACGGCCTTGAAAAGCATGAACTCACCAACTATAATGGTGTTGATGCGTCCTATCACTCATGTATTGCCCTCTTCCATTCCAATGTGTCTTCTTGTACTACTGTCGTAGACCCCACGTCATCGTCACCTGCGGCTTCCCCACCTTGTTCATTCCCTAAGACTTCCCCGATGATTCCCCCCAATCCTCTTCTTTACTGCACTAGTCGTCCGCATCTTGCGGATTCTTCTAATGTGTCATCTTTCGATGAGCCATCTCCCTCGACTATTTATATCTCCTTCTGTTGGCAATGGACCGCCTCTAGCTCAACCTACTTATGGCTTCTGCGCTCGCCCGCTTCCGCATATTGATCGCTATGGGTATTCTAGCGCTGCTCTTCTCAATACGACATATCGTGATGCCATGCTCATCCCGAACGGCGACATGCGATGGCAAAGGAGCTACTGCTCTTGAACGAGGTGGCTAACTGGGGAGCAAGTCTTAAAGATACAGTGGGCCTTAAGATCCGACTCAAGCAACGACACGAGAGCTCAGCAATGACGAGCTGCGAGCCCACATAAACACCCTAAGAGACCTAGGGTCAAACAAAATTCCGCTCACAATAGAAATATTTTTTGGAGTTCTGTTTTTTCTCAAAGGCAAACAAGAAACATGAAGCGAAGCAAAGATAAAATATTTTCAAAGTTTCAACAAATAGCCAATGAAATAAACTTCCAAAGAAAAAGCAAAACGAACGATGAAATATTTTTGTTGTTTTCTCAAAGAACTTCAAAAGAACAAAAGGACAAAGAAATGTTTTAGGGTTTATTTTAAAAGCAAACAACAACAAATAAAAGAAAAAAATAGGAAGAAAAATAAATCAAAAAGAACACTTCAAACAATTGACACTCAATAAGACACAAACGAGAAATCTTTTGGAGTTTTTGGGTTTTGCAACTTAAACACAGAGATGAAATAAACGACAAAAAAACAGCAAAGAAAAGCCAAAAAGAACAACCAAAAGAAAACAAAAGAACACCGAAAGAGGAATATTTTTTGGAATTTTGGAAACATAAAAGGCCAAAACTAACTTAAAGAAACACAGCAGAAATATTTTTGGAACTTTTGTTTTTTTCTCAAATAAGGTAAACAAGAGCTAAAGAGAAGCAAAGATAAAATACTTTTTCAAAGTTTCAACAAAGAGGCAATCAAATAAACTTTCAAAGAAAAAGCAAAACGAGCAAGAAAATATTTTTTTGTTTTCTCAAAGAACTTCGAAAGAACAAAAGGACAAAGAAATCTTTTGGGGTTACTATTAAAAGCAAACAACAAACATCCAAAAGAAAAAAAGGAAGAAAAAAACAAAAGAACACCTCAAATAGTTAACACTCAATAAGAGCAAAAGAGAAATCTTTTTGGAATTTTTGGGTTTTGCAACTTAAACACGAAGTGAAAAGAAACGATGAAAAGAAAACAGCAAAGAAAAGCCAAAAAGAACAACCAAAAGAAAACAAGGAAAACAAATTAACAACGAAAGAGAAATGTTTTTAGATTTTCGAAAAAGATAAAAGGCAAAGAACTTAAAGAAACACGACAAAAATATTTTTTGAATTTTTGCTTTTCTTGAAGATGGCGAACAAGAATGTATAGGCAAGCAAAGATAAAATATTTTCAAAGTTTCAACAAAGAGGCAATAAAATACACTTCCAAAGAAAAAGCAAAACGAACGAGGAAATATCTTTGTTGTTTTCTCAACAAACATCAAAAGAACAAAAGCACAATGAAATCTTTTGGGGTTTCTAGAAAACAACAAAAAAACATACAAAAGAAAAAATAGGATGAAAAAAGAACACTCTAAACACTCGAGACTCAACAAGATGCAAACAAGAAATCGTTTTTGGAATTTTTGGGTTTTGCAACTTAAGCACAAAGATGAAAGGAACAACAAAAAGAAACAACGAGAAAAGCCAATAAGAACAATCAAAAGCAAACAAAGGAAAACAAGGAAAAGTGAAAGAGAAATATTTTTGGATTTTTTGAAATATAAAAGGCAAAGAACTGAGAGAAACACCACTGAAGTATTTTTGGATTTTTTTGGTTTTCTCAAAGAAGGCGAACAATAACGCAAAGAGACAAGCAAAGATACAAGATTTCCAAAGTTTCAACAAAGAGGCAATCAGATAAACTTCCAAAGAAAAAGCAAAAAGAATGAAGAAATATTTTTGTTGTTTTCTCAAAGAACTTCAAAAGAAAAAAGGGAGAAAGAAATGTTTTGTGGTTTCTTGTAAAAGCAAGCAAATAAACCAAAGAAACAATAAGAAGGAAAAGAACCATAAAGAACACAAAAGAAAGAGATCAAAAACCAAATGAAGACAAACAAGAAGAACGAGAAATACATTTGGGTTTTCGATCTTTTAACAAAACACCTACTTCCTACTTCTAGTTTCATTGCCCAGTACTTCTTTGTCAACCTCTTCAGTTGAGACCCTGACTACACCGAAGGTTAGGCGACTTTTTACACCGAAGGTTAGTATCTACTAGCGGCTTCTTTTGGTTCAACATCAACAGGTTTTGCTACTAATTTTTCTTGTACCGAGTGACCACTTTTTACACAACCAGGTACATATCCATGTATTTTCTTATTAACTTACGATTCTTCCAGTTTGTCAGCCATTCGACCTCCAGATTCTCATGTTCATGTTCTGATTAGAATCCTCACACGGATGCTCTACTTGGTGTTGGCCCTCGACGTTGTAATTCCAGGTCCTCTAGGTGCTTATCTAGGTTAACCTTCCCTTTGCTGCCACCGCCGCCAGTCTCTCTGCCTCGGTTACTTTGTTTACCGACTCTTTTGGAATCATCGTCTTGGTCACTTGTGTGACTCTAGTCTCTCATCCTTAGTCCGACATGGTCTTCTTGGATCTGTCTTTGGCGGTGTGTCTTTAGGCTGTCAGTTTGTCGGCTTAGCAAACAGGTTAAGTTACATTATCCTCATAGCGAGATTGTGTCTCATCGTCCTTTTGATCTTGTTCACTTCGATGTTTGGGGGTCCAGGTCCCTTTGCCTCAAAAGGAGGACATCGCTGTTATATTATCTTTATAGATGATTTCTCTCGATACACATGGATATATTTTATGCTTTTCTTCTAGTGAGGTCTTATCTACCAGTAAGAAGTTTGCCGCCATGCTTCGTATCCAATTTTCCATTCCTATATGCGTCTTCCATGCAGATTTTGCTTGCGAGTTTATCAATCATTTATTATGTGGATTCCTTGCTGAGTAGGGCGCACTTTTTGAAGGCTCATCTTAGTGAATAGATCTAATGTCTGATCTTGGTCCCTTTCACTACTTCGAACTGAGGTTTCTTCTACCTCGGATGGCTTCTTTACTTCCCAAGAGAAGTACATTTAGGATCTTCTTGCTCGTGCTGCTCTTAGTGATAAGGTCACTGCTGAATCTTGGTCATCTTCACTACTTCCTTGAGATTGTTCTTTATTTCTTAAGAGAAGTATATCCATAATCTTCTTGCTCGTGTTGCTCTTACTGATGAGTGCACTGTTGAGACTCCGAGTCAACGTCCACCTTTGTGCCCACCTTTGTGCCCACCTTTGCTCCCTGCCAGTCTGGATGGGCATTCTTTGCCTTGCTGCAGGCTGCTATGAGTACTGTCTCAATCCCACATCCCGTGTTCCCTTTATGTGCGACACCATAACCGCACGCTCGAGCACCACCAATGGTGAGCAGGAGCTCGGACAGTCGACGCGTACCTGGTTTATGCACGGGACGAGCCGAGGACAGGCGCTACCTAAAGTCGAGGCCAAAGGCGCAGTAGGAGAACCTGGGGTGCTTAATCAAGTGCGTGACCCACAACCTGCAAACAGGAAAAGAACGCCAAGCCGGATCGGTGGGGTACGAAGAGTGCATAGGCACGTGGGATGCTGGATCAAGTCCCTCTATTGCCACCATCGCCAGTCTTTGCCTCTATTGCCTTGTCTACCAGTTATTTTCAGGATTGGCATCATCCCCTTGGATCACTTGTTATCTCTCATCCTTAGTTCGACGTGGTCTTCTTCGATCCCTCTCTGATGATGTCTCTAATCCACAGTCCAATTACCTTATACTCATAGCGAGACAGTGTCTCGTTGGCCTTCCGACCTTGTTCAATATGATCTCAGGGGTCCATCTCCCTTTGCCTCCGGTAGTAACTTCTCTCTACACACATAGATATACTTTATTTCTTCTTGTAGTGAGGTCTTATAAGCCTTTTGCTGCCATGGTTCACACTCAGTTCTCTACACCTATTTGTGTGTTCTATGATGACTTTGGTGGAATCCTTTTTTAGCAGACTTTGGCTCTCTTATCCTGTTGCTCATGCTCAAAATGGCGTGGCTGAGCGCAAGCATCGTCACCTTCTTGAGACGACTCGTTCATTATGGTCACCGCATCTCTTCCGTCGCACTTTTGGGTCGAGTTTGTCTCCACTTCCATCTATATCATCAACCTTTAGCAATCCACTACTCTGCAGGGTGACGCTCCTTTCGAGCGACTATTTGCTTGTTTATTCGGCGCTTCAATTATTTGGTTGTGTTTGCTATGTCCTTCTTGCCCCTCGTGAACGCACCAAACTGACTTGTCAGTCTGTTGAGTGTGTCTTCTTAGGATACAACAATGAGCATAAGGGATATCGTTGTTGGGATCATGTTGTTCATCGGATGCCTATTTCTTGGGATATGACTTTTGTTGATTCCATCTTCTTCCGCCTTTTAAGTGGAGTATATCTTCCACAATTTTCCCGACACTCCTACCACTCCTATTGAGCCCTTATCAAGTCGCCGTACTGCTCCTGCTTCTCTTATTATTGTAGAACCAACGCCATCATCTCCTATAATTTCCTCACCTCACTTATCACATGATTCTACACCTTCATCACCGATGGTTTCCTTCTCTCCATCACCTGAGTTTATCCCGATGATTCCAACTCGTATTCTTCCATCTTTTCCTAATTTCTATACAGGACGTCTATGTGTTGTGGATGCGTCTACCGATGTGCCATCTTCCCCGTCTCATCCTACTTATGGCTTGCGTCCTCGTCTGCTTTGGCATGTTGACCGCCTAGGTCTTCCAAGCATTGGCGATGTTGTTCTTTAGCCAACTTCTTATTGTGGTGTTGTTCATACCAAATGGCACCTTGTGATGGCAGAGGAGACTGCTGCTCTTGAGCGCATCGGCACGTGGGATATTGTATATGTTCCTCCTCGTGTTCATCCCATCACTTGGTGGGTCTACAAGGTTAGGACTCACTCTTATGGTTCTCTTGGGCATTACAAAGCTCGTGTTGTGGGTAATGGCTTTCAGCAGGAGCATGGTCCTGATTACGATGAGACTTGCTCACCACTGTTCGCACAGTTCTTTTTGGCCTCTGTTCACCACTGATCTGTGTCTAGGCTTGATGTTAAGAATGCATTTCTTAATGGTGAGCTGCTCCTTACGACATGCTTTCTCGTCTTCATCACTCTCACTATGGCTCTAAGCAAGCCCCTCACACCTGGTTTGAGCGTTTTGCCTCTATGGTGGCTACTGCTGGATTTCATCGAGTGCTCATGATCCGACATTGTTTGTCCTCCTTTCTGTTTTTGGTAGGACTCTTCTTCTATATGCTATGACAAGATCATCACTGACGCAGACCGTGAGTATATTGCCTTTGTTAAGGCATGTCTTAGTATGCAGTTTCTTATGTTTTATCTTAGCCCTCTCTGCTACTTTCTTGGGATTGAGGTCCCTTCATGCTGAAAAATAATAATTTAGGATCTTACTCGCGCTACTCTTACTGATGAGCGCATGTTGAGACTCCCATGGAGCTCAATGTTTACCTCCCTGCTAATGATGTTGACCTACTATCTGATCTGGCGCTTTATTGACATTTTGTTGTGAGTCTATCTGTCTGGCACTCGCCCGAAAGAAGAAACAGACTACAGTGCAATGCCCCCCGTTCGAGTGCACCTCCTCCTGCGGCGGCGGCACTCCACTTTCCTACTCTACCCTCCACTATATGCTCTGCGGTGTTGTCGTCGTGGCTAGGATGGTGGTAAACTCGCTAGCACTAATGCCTCTCGCACGATGTTGCTAGAGCCTTCATCCTCTCAAGTGGCATGACACTCCCATCGAGCTCAACATCCACCTTTGTTTGATCTGACACGCTATCATCATCTTGTTGGGAGTCTTGTCTATTTAGATGTCACTCGTCCAGAAATTTCATATCACGTTCTCATTCTAAGTCACTTTGTCTCTGCTCTCACTTTTATCCACTTGAGTCACCCCCCCTTCTACAATATCTTCGTGGAAATATCTCTCACCGTCTCTCTTCTTCCCATGCTCAAGTTCGCACGTCCCTTTTTCTTGATGGTTTTGTCATTGCCTACAAGACAAAGAAACCGATTGCGCTTTTCCCTTCTAGTGCAAAGGCTGAGTTGCAAACTATGGCTCTTTTGACAACAAAGGCATATGATGGTAGCTTAAGGATTTTTTTTGTTTCTATCACTACACCTACTCCTCTGTTGTAGAGTACAGGTGTTGTCACTCACCTACTCCTCTGTTGTTAGAGAGTACATGTGCTATCAGTATTGTGCATGACCCTGTGCAATATAGCTCACCATGCATATTGGTCTCGATGCTTCCTTCGTATGCTCCAGTGTGCAGGATCAAATAATTCCTCTATCTCTTCAGACTCAGTGTTGTTGATCCACCATTAGCTAGGAACGGATTTTATTCTCTAGTACTCCCTCCATTAACGATTATAAGATGTTCTAACTTTTTCTGAATCAGATACGTTTTAGTGTGTTTTGTTCACTCATTTCTATGCGTAGTTCATATTAAAATATCCAAAACATCTCATAATAGTGAACAAAGGGAGTATACTTTTATACTTAAAAGAAGTAATTCTCCCTCGCCCTTTATGGTCATCCAGCCGGGCATAGCTCCCCCTGTGGCCTCCGCCCCGTACATACCTCCCCCTAAACATGCTCGAGTGCACTCTTGCTCCTTTTCTAGACCACACACCATACTCTAGATTCTCTCGGCCAAGATCCTTATTTAGTAGGAGTACGGGACTAAAACATTGCACATTATTTTTGCTTCCCTGGGTCAAATGAGTGGTCGGCACCTCCTTCCGCAATGCCGTCACCCACCATCCCGTTCTACCCTCCGCTGTGGCATTGTCGTCGCGACAAGGATGGTGGCAACCTCGCTTGCGCCGATGTCTCTAGCGTGACGTCACCAGATCCTTCATCCTCTCAAGTGGCATGAATGGCCGAAGGGGACACTGTCGCCATGGCTGCTGGCATTCCCTTCCTTGGATCGTGAAGTGATTGGGAGTGAGACTAAGGGAAATATGGGAAATGAGACGATTACTAGCGTATTAGGGCAATGAGGCCCAAACAAAACCGCTGAGATGAGTTAGGCCCACTACCAAAATGGTAGGTGTATTCTTCAACAAAGTGGGGACACACTTTTAATGGAAACAAGACCTGGTGGGATATAGTCGTACTCTATCAATCTCAAATAATAATCTGTTTTTTCTTGGCAAACTTTAACCCCTACTTTCAAATAATAATTTGACCCAAACACTAAACTAGCATTGACCATAAACTTTTATACGTACATCACACCATATGTTTAGAATCTACTAAGGCGTATGAAAAAAGGATAAATCTACACACGTAATTTACATGTAACCGTTATAATTATATCGTTTTAGAAATGCTATAGGTAGGTTTGGCTAGATGTCTAGGCCCATGTCTACACTCTATTACATCATATGTTTGTAAAAGAAACATTACAAAATATGCACATCTATATAGCAGCTAGTCTCCTACAAAGAAACATGCTTTTCTCTTTTGGAATAAAAGACCATAACCCTTTTTTGCGGGGGAAATAACCGTAAACTTAACAGTCAACTGAACAGCAACACAACTAAGGAAATGAAAATATAATCACAATATACATAGAATAAGAATGTGTGAAATAGATAACCATGTCATAAACATCAGTTGTGGACAAATTTAGGGTGGTTGATAAAACAGAATCATTACCTTTGAAGCAGAATTGAGATTTGGTCATTCCAGAGTTCCAATAATTCTGTAGAATGAATCAAAACTGTCACATAACTGAGTGTAACTGGTTGGGTGGTGAGCTGATCTAGAGGTGGGGTTGCGACTGCATCCGCTGGAGCCTCGGACTGTCAATTTGTACAAACCAATTTAAATGCAACAGCAGCAGCTCCCACGACGCTAGAGAAATTTTCACTATCTGCAATATCATTAGAAGCATTAATGCTTAGGAATGAGAAGCAGGTTGCACTGAAAAAACCTCATCCAAATTTGTGCTTTGTACTGGAAGCAAGTTGTTGAGCTTACATAGTGCTTAAGTTTCACCTCCTAACATACGGCGATGGACTGTTCGCACCTTACTTTGCAACCAGCAATACAAGTGGAGCGACAACGTGCAAACTGATGCCGCCATGGTGCCGAAGGCCCAAGCCATCACTTTTATGTGCAAAACAGATCCTTCTGGAATATGCTAATGGAAAGGATAGCTCCATTTTGTTGCCTGCCGCAATAGCAAGAAAATTTCTGTTGTCACTTTCTAACAGCGCTTGCCAATTACATAAAGAAATACTCCCTCTGTTCACAAATATAAGATGTTTTGGATATTTCAATATGGACAATATACAGACTGAAATGAGTGAACAAACACACTAAAATGCATCTATATACATCTGAATCAGAGAAAAAGGTAGAACATCTTATATATGTTAACTGAGGGAGTAACATTCTACTAGCACATGCCAATTACATAAAGAAATAACATTCACCAAATTCAACTAGTTGCAAGATCACAAAAGAGTGGATATCTAGTTAATAAATCAAGCTATTCCGATTATTCAGAGCCAGTATTTTAGGTACTAATTAGCTAGCTGTGTTTTTGTTTTTTTCTCCATGATAGAATACACTATCATTTTCCAATCAAGTCGAGGACCTATGGCATAACAGAAGAAACTTCCAAAAGATTAGTCAGACCAAGAAGAGCTGATCAACTTCTTAGGAGGGAAACATTCATCATAAGTGCTGGAACAACTGATGTGTTTCCCCACTATCTTGCCACAAACCATTCAGGAACAGATAGTTGGCCACCATATGAGAACCTACTGATAACACATGTCACTAACTATACCCAGGTAGACACCGTATGAGAATCTACTTGAAAACCTAACAATTTACCTTCTTCTCACATCACCAGCTAAATAGACGAATCAACTAACATGGTGCAAGCTGAGCCTGTCCATAATGATCTTCAGCCATTCTTTGAACTTCACATTCTACATAATCTAAAGAAATAATCCATTTCTGGCATTCATCTAATGAGAAGTAGAACTCTTGCTGATTTGCTTTTTCCATTGGCTAGCAACTATAGAAAATTTCTACCTCGTCATTAGCAAATGCTTGATGGTGGTAATCTGTCATCATCATCTTTAAACCAGCACTACAGCAAATTAGCATCAGCAGATTGTATCTTGAATCTCCTCAATGAACCCGCACCCAAAAATGTAGGAAACTTTGCCATGATTTATGTAGATTGATAGTACTTTCAAATCACAATTTCCGTATATGCTTCCCTAAAGAAAAAGAGTGTGAGCTTAGTGCACATTATGATTCTTTGCATGATGCTAGAAAAAAATCTATGTTTTGTAACAGGACATCTGACCAAATATGCTTTAGTCACAAAAATTATATCTTCATTGTGAGTTCTAGAGGGGCAAATTAGCAGCAGTAGCAAAGTAGTAGCAGCAGCAGCAGAGCATCATGCGGCTAACTGTGGGAAAGCAGGAGCATCATGCGGCAAACAGTGGGAAGCAGGAGCACCACGCGGCAAACAGCTGGGAAGCAACAACATCACGCTGTAGGAGGGTGTCTACCTTGTCCGTGGTGGCGGGCGAGGCGGGCGTTCCGCGGGGGCGAGAGAGCATCCTCCGCCGCAAGCACATGCTCTGTTCGTTTACCGCGTCGCGACCGGCAGGCGGAACCAGCGGCAGGAGGCGCCATGCGCACCAGCATGAGGAGATGTGGGCGAAGACGCCCTTGGTAGCACGACGACGGGGAAATCGAGGAGGAGCATGACTGGATCCGCCGCCGCCCACCGCCTCAGGCTCGCCTCCTTGTGCATCGCCGTGGCAGTCGTCCAGCTACCTCAGGCTCTCAGCGTGCTCGCGGCGCAGCAGTCTCCGTCGGCAGCTTGAACCTGAGGTCGGATGCCGAGACCCCAGACGCCCGCCGCGCCGCCGCCGCCTCCCCCTCATCCCCTCCAACTCCCGAACCCGACGATGCCCAGCCGCCGTCGTGCCTGTACTCGCGAGTCGCCGTCGCCGCCTGACTGCTCTCTCGATCTACATCCCCACATCTTTAAAGTCGGCGGGGTGCTTGGATCTAAAAGCCGAACCCCTTCGCTGTTCCGAGTTGCAGACGAATCCCTCTCCCTTGCTCTGCTAGAGCGGCAAATAGGGTTTACCTCCTAGACGAACCGGACGAGCGAGGGGGGAGATCGGAAGAGACGTTTGCGGCCTGAGGCCCATTGCATTGCAGCGAGCAACCCGCATATGGGCCAGCCCAAGTGGCTAGGAAACGTTTTTTTTTCTTCACGGTTCTTTCTATTTTTTCTTTTTTTTGTTAATCCTCCTTGATTGGTCTTCCTTTCCTTTTCCTTTTTTATTTTTACTTTCATTTGTTTTACAAAAATCTAATTCTTTTCTCTATTTCTTATTTTCATTTTGTGTTCCTATTTTCAAAGTCTAAAAATGATCAGAATTTGGAAAAGTGTTTGCTATTCCAAAAAACTCGTGTTTACAAATAATGTTTGAAAAAATGAAATTTTGTTCGTGCTTTTAGAAAAATGTCCACTGTTTCAAAAATAATTCGCGTTTCAATATTTTGTTTGAAGTTTCAAAAAAGTTGCCATTGTTAGAAACAAATCACACGTCCAAAAAAATCACTTTTAGAAAGAAAATGGGGTTTCAAAAAATGCTTGTGTTTCCAAATTTGTCTGAAATTACCCAAAACATTCTAGTATTTCAAAGATGTTCACAAATTCAAAAAGGATTCAAGATTTCCAAAAATTATTCACATTTTCCAAAAATGACCGAGTTTTTAAAATTGTTCGTGTTTCAAAAAACATTTCACTTTTTCCAAAAAAAATGCCTTTGAATTTTCAAAAATGTTTAGATCTATCGCTCCTCATAGTTCTGATGTTGCCACGCTGCCTATCAGACACTAAAGCTCATCAACTCGAGTGGCTAGTCACTCGCGTTCACCGGCAGGAGATCCTATGTTTGACCCCTCACATGTGCGTACCTTTTTTATCAATTTTAACTTCTTGTACCATTCGCATATTTTTTTAGCATTTTTCACCCGCGTTCCCCGGCGGGATGTCCTATGTCAGATGAGTTAATATGATTAGCCAAAAATTATAGGTATACAAGGTGGTATGATAAAAACTTGCATTAACCTATAGATCATTGAGTATGATATGTCTGATTTCTGGCAATAGTCTGCGATAATGAGATGATGATATACGAGTGTATTGGTGAATGATTGTGGTTCAGTATAAGTATTCTTGTTAAGGTTTGTGAGTCTCAATACATGAATGTGTTGGTCTTTGACATAGCGAGGAAGTGCCTGCTTAACTTGTTTGAAACCCTCAAATAATATTCAGACTGTGCTCCGTGAGGTTTCTTGGGATACCTAGCGTATTAGAAGGGTGCCCGACAAAGATGTCCCAATTCTCGCGAAGAAAGCCATGTAGTGCTTCATCCAGTGGAGCATCAAGACGAGTTCCAATAAAGACCATTTTAGACAGATTGTCGGGGTGAACCTGAAATTTTACCATTTCATCTGTTGGTTTAAATGACGTCAATTTTGATCGTTTGGCGAGGACAACATCATCCTTGTCGATGGTTACTCGTAGCTCAGATAAATCCTCGGCGGCTAAGGCCTCAAATTATGCTTGCACAGCCAAAGTTGCGGTCTTGTCCTCGGCTTTAAGTGATTAGTCTAGATTGTTGTTTACTATAATCGTCGTTGGGCCAAGGCATTTTTAGTTTCATGTATGCATAATGGGGCACATTATGAAACTTGGTGAACACAGATGGACCGAGCAGTGTGTGTTATCCGCTCCAGAATGGGACGATGTCAAAGATTAACTCCTCGACCCGGTAATTGCTAGGTGTCCTGATCATCACGTCCAGCGTGACTTTACCGGTGTGTCGTGCTTCCTTTCCTGGGACTATACCTTTGAAGGTGGTCCTGCTTGACTGGATGCGGGATCTGTCGAACTGAATTTTTGCAAAGTATCCTCATAGATGAGGTTGAGGTTGTTGCCTCCGTCTATAAGGACCTTGCACAGTCAATATCCGTCAATGATAGGGTCGAGGACGAGAGCCGCAACTCCTCGGCCGTGGACTCCTATCGGTTGGTCTTGGTGAACAAAGGTGATCAAAATGTCAGTCGCCTATTTTCTGATGTCATCGTGTAGTCAATGTGGCAGATCTCTTGAAGTGCTCTTTTTTTGATGATTTATTGAGGAGTGGGTCTCATAGATCATGAGGACGTCCCTGGCTTCAGACGGGTGGTGCCCTTGATTATGATTGACTGTTGCACCCTGGTTTGATGAATGCCAAGGTTGTCTAGGAACTTCACTCCTCCTTTCGCTATTTGTCATATGATCCAACAACTCCTGAGCTTGTGGGTGACTTGCTTATTAGAGGAGGTGGGGTGAATCGCGCATGGCTTGTCGAGTATGGTGTCTAGCAGCGCTTTGGTTTTGTCATTCTGACTTTTCTTCCATGACAGCCGGTCGCCTTTCTCATTGGTGTTGGCACGCTTTGATCATCTGTTCCGATGTGGGCGCCTGTTTTCTTCCCTTGCTTCGGGTAGCTCCGAACTGGTGTTCTGGTGCCATTGCTCGGCTGACCAAGCGTCCTCCATAGCACAATATTTTGTCACTATGTCGGAGAGTTCAACGAACATCCTAAGACGTTTTCGTGAAACAACTTTTCCAAGTCCCTTATCATAGACGTTGTAAAGGAATGCCGCTATGGCCTCCCGATCTATGCAATCCGGAATTTTGTTTTTCATTAAAAAAACGTGTCCTGAATTGTCGGACCATTTCGTTTGTCTTTTGCACGATGAGGGCTAAATCACAAATGTCAATCGTCCCTGATTGATCGAGCGGGACTCGACGTGGGGGTGGGTTGGAGAGAAAAATGTATTCAGATCCGATATCGTCTCCCAGATGGATTTTCCCGAGGTCAATCTAACATCGGCCCTAGTCCTACTCGCAGGGCCCGAGTAGCCTGGCCACCACACCGTGTCCTCGGACCCGGGCTCCAAGCCTGGTCTGACACATCGTAGTTTTCCGTCCCAAGCCTGGGATAATGCGTGTGCTTGGGCGAAAGTCGCCTGCTGCTCCTTGATATGTCCATTTTGCATAATGCTTTTATATTGATATTTATTGCATTATGGGCTGCTATTACACATTATGGTACAATACTTATGCCTTTTCTCTCTTATTTTATAAGGTTTACACAAAGAGGGAGAATGCTGGCAGCTGGAATTCTGGACCGGAAAGGAGCAAATCCGCGACCCTATTTGGCACAACTCCAAAAGTCCTAAAAATTTACGGAAAATTATTTTGGAATATATAAGAATTATTAGGCGAAGAAAATACCAAAGGGGGCCCACCAGGTGGCCACAAGCCTGGGGGCGCACCCTACCCACCAGGGCAGGTCTACGGTGTCCATGTTCCGCTATATGAAGGGTGTTTACCTGAAAAAAAATCAGAAGGAAGCTTTCAGGACGAAGCGCTGCCGTCTTGAGGCGGAACCTGGGCAGAAGCAATCTAGGGCTCCGGTGGAGCTATTCTGCTGGGAAACTTCCCTCCGGGAGGGGGAAATCGGAGCCATCGTCATCACCAACGATCCTCTCATCATGAGGGGGGCAATCTCCATCAACAGCTTCACCAGCACCATCTCCTCTCAAACCTTAGTTCATCTATTGCATTCAATCTTTGTCTCAAAACCTCGGATTGGTACCTGTGGGTTGCTGGTAGTGTTGATTACTCCTTGTAGTTGATGCTAGTTGGTTTATTTGGTGGAAGATCATATGTTCATATCCTTAATGATATTCAATACCCCTCTAATCTTGAACATGAACATGCTTTGTGAGTAGTTACGTTTGTTCCTGAGGACATGGGAGGAGTCTTGTTATAAGTAATCATGTGAATTTGGTATTCGTTTGATATTTTGATGAGATGTATGTTATCTTTCCTCTAGTGGTGTTATGTGAATGTCAACTACATGAAACTTCACCATGATTTGGGCCTAGGGGAAGGCATTGGAAAGTAATAAGTAGATGATGGGTTGCTAGAGTGACAGAAGCTTAAACCCTAGTTTATGAGTTGCTTCGTAAGGGGCTAATTTGGATCCACATGTTTCATGATATGGTTAGATTTATGTTAATTCTTCTTTCGTAGTTGTGGATGCTTGCAAGAGGGGTTAATCATAAGTGGGAGGCTTGTCCAAGTAAGGACATCACCCAAGCACCGGTCCACCCACATATCAAATTATCAAAGTAACGAACACGAATCATATGAGCATGATGAAAACTAACCTGACAATAATTCTCATGTGTCCTCGGGAGCGCTTTCCTTTATATAAGAGTTCATCCAGGCTTATCCTTTGATACAAAAAGGATTGGGCCACCTTGCTGCACCTTTGTTACACTTGTTACTTGTTACTTGTTACGAATTATCTTATCACAAAACTATCTGTTACCGATAATTTCAGTGCTTGCACAAAATACCTTGCTGAAAACCGCTTGTCATTTCCTTTTAGCTCCTTGTTGGGTTCGACACTCTTACTTATCGTAAGGACTACTATAGATCCCCTATACTTGTGGGTCATCAAGACTCTTTTCTGGCACCATTGCCGGGGAGTGAAGTGCCTTTGGTAAGGAAACATTTATATTACGTGATGAAATTTACTGTCACTTGTCACTATGGAAAATCATCCTTTGAGGGGTTTGTTCGGGGTATCTTCACCTCAACCAGAAGAACAAAGAGTTTCTCCTCAACCTACTGAACCTACTGAAAATATTTATTATGAAATTCCTTCAGTTATGATAGAGAAAGAGCTAGCTAGTCCTTATGCAGGAGATGGAACACTACATCCTGATATGCATCTAATATATATGGATGAAGTTTGTGGATTATTTAAGCTTGCAGATTTGCCCGAGGATGAAATCAAGAAGAAGGTCTTCCCTTTAGCTTTGAAGGGAAAGGCATTGACATGGTATAGGCTATGCGATGATATTGGGACTTGTAGTTACAACTGATTGAAATTGGAATTTCATCAGAAGTTTTATCCTATGCATTTGGTTCATCATGATTGGAATTATATATATATGGAATCATGAAGGAGAAAGTATTGCTCAAGCTTGGGGGAGGCTTAAGTCAATGTTATATTCATGCCCCAATCATGAGTTCTCGAGAGAAATTATTATTCAGAACTTTTATGCTCGACTTTCTTGTAATGATCAATCCATGCTCGATACTTCTTGTGTTGGTTCTTTTATGAAGAAAACTATTGAATTCAAATGAGATCTTTTGGAAAGAATCAAACGCAACTCTGAACATTGGGAGCTCGATGAAGGTAAGGAGTCAGGTATAAACCTTAAGTTTGGTTGTGTTAAATCTTTTATGGATACCGATGCTTTTCGTGAACTTGGCACCAAATATGGACTTGACTCTGAGATAGTAGATCCTTTTTGTGAATCATTTGCTACTCATGTTGATCTCCCTAAGGAGAAGTGGTTTAAATATCATCCTCCCATTGAAGTAAAAATATTAGAACCTATTAAAGCTGAAGAGGAAACCATTACTTATAATGTTGATCATGTTATTCCTACTGCTTATATTGAGAAACCACCTTTCCCTGTTAGGATAAAAGAACATGCTAAAGCTTTAGCTGTGGTTCGTAAGAATTATAATAGAACACCTACACCCCCTGAACAAATTAAAGTTGAAATTAGTATTGCTATGGTTAAAGATCTATTGGTCGATAATATTGATGGGCATGTTATTTATTTCTCTGATGAAGCTGCTAGAATTGCTAAAGCCGATAATGAAGATAAACGTAGACCTATTGTTGGCATGCCTGTTGTTTCTATTAAGATAGGAGATCACTATTATCATCGCTTATGTGATTTGGGTGCTAGTGTGAGTGCAATTCCCTTTCCTTTATACCAAGAAATTATGAATGATATTGCACCTACTGAAATTGAAGATATTGATGTTACTATTAAGCTTGCCAATAGAGACACTATCTCACCAATTGGGATTGTTAGGGATGTTGAAGTATTGTGTGGGAAAATAAAATACCCTACTGATTTTCTAGTTCTTGGTTCCCCACAAGATGATTTTTACCCATTATATTTGGTAGACCTTTCTTGAACGCTGTTAATGCTAAAATAGATTGTGAGAAAGAAATTGTTAGAGTCGGTTTTGGGGATGTGTATCATGAGTTTAATTGCTCCAAATTTCATAGACAACCTCATGATAAAGAATTGCCTAATAGAGATTAAATTATTTGTCTTGCTTCTATTGCCGTGCCTCCACTGATCCTTTAGAACAATATTTGCTAGACCATGAAAATGATACATTCATGAATGAAAGAAAGGAGTTAGAAAAGATTTTCTTTAAACAAATGGTTGTTTTGAAACACAATTTGCCTGTTGAGACACTTGGAGATCCTCTACCACCCAAGAGTGATCCCGTGTTCGATCTTAAACAATTACCTGATACTTTGAAATATGCCTACCTTGATGAAAATAAGATATATATTGTTATTATTAGTGCTAACCTTTCATAGCATGAGGAAAAGAAATTATTGATAACTCCGAAGAAGCACGGTGCTGCAATTGGATATACTCTGAATGATCTTAAGGGCATTGGTCCCACCTTATGTCAGCACAAAATTAATATGGAACCTGATGCTAAACCAGTTGTCGATCATCAGTGACGGTTGAATCCTAAGATGAAAGAAGTGGTAAGAAATGAAATATTAAAGCTTCTGGAAGCAGGTATAATCTATCCTATTGCTGATAGTAGATGGGTTGGTCCTTTTCATTGTGTCCCTAAGAAGGGAGGTATTACCGTTGTTCCTAATGATAAAAATGAATTGATTTCGCAAAGAATGGTCACGGGTTATAGAATGGTAATTGATTTTTAGGAATTGAATAAAGCTACTAGGAAAGATCATTACCCTCTGCCATTTATTGATCAAATGCTAGAAAGACTATCAAAACATACACATTTCTACTTTCTAGATGGTTATTCTAGTTTTTCCCAAATACCTGTGTCACAAGAGGATCAAGAAAAAACTACTTTTACTTGCCCTTTCGGTACCTTTGCTTATAGACGTATGCCTTTTGGTTTATGCAATGCACCTGCTACTTTTCAAAGATGTATGACTGCTATATTCTCTGTTTTTTGTGAAAAGATTATTAAGGTTTTCATGGATGATTTCTCCATTTACGAAACTTCTTTTGATGATTGCTTAAGCAACCTTGATCAAGTTTTGCAGAGATGTGAATAAATAAATCTCGTCTTGAATTGGGAGAAGTGCCACTTTATGGTTAATGAGGGTATTGTCTTGGGTCGTAAAGTCTCCAAAAGAGGTATTGAAGTCGATAAAGCTAAGGTTGATGCTATTGAAAAAATGTCGTGTCCTAAAGATATCAAAGGTATAAGAAGCTTCCTTGTCCATGCTGGTTTCTATAGGAGATTCATTAAAGACTTCTCTATGATTTCTAGGCCTCTTACTAATCTCTTGCGAAAAGATGTTCCATTTGTTTTTGATGATGATTGTGTACAAGCATTTGAAATACTTAAGAAAGCCTTCATTTCTGCACCTATTGTTAAACCGCCTGATTATAACCTACCCTTTGAAATTATGTGTGATGCTAGCAATTATGCTGTTGGTGTTGTTCTAGGACAAAAAGTTGATAAGAAATTAAATGTTATCCATTATGCTAGTAAAATTCTAGACAGTGCTTAAAGAAATTATGCTACTACTGAAAAAGAATTTTTAGCAGTTGTATTTGCTTGTGACAAGTTCAGATCTTATATTATTGATTCTAAAGTAATTGTTCACACTGATCTGGCTGCTATTAAATATCTTATGGAAAAGAAAGATGCTAAACCGAGACTTATTAGATGGGTTCTCTTACTACACGTATTTGATTTATATATTATAGATAGAAAAGGTGTTGAGAACCCCGTAGCATACAACTTGTCTAGGTCAGAATATTCTTGATGACCCACTACCTATTGATGATAGCTTTCCTGATGAACAATTAGCTGTCATAATGCTTCTTGTAGCACTCCATGGTATGCAGACTATGCTAATTATATTGTTGCTAAGTTTATACCACCTAGTTTCACATACCAACAAAAGAAAAAAATCTATGATTTAATACATTACTTTTGGGATGACCCACACCTTTACAAAGGAGTAGATGGTGTTATTAGACGTTCTGTACCTAAGCATGAACAGGAACAGATCCTACGCAAGTGTCACTCCGAGGCCTACGGAGGACACCATGTTGGTGATAGAACTGCACACAAGGTATTACAATCTGGTTTTTAAGGATGCTCATAAGTTTGTCGTGTCTTGTGATGAATGTCAAAGAATTGGTAATATTAGTAGATGTCAGGAAATGCCTATGAATTTGTAACATCCCAAATTTTCAATTTAGAATGTTATACATTAGATCATCATGCATATCATATTTTATTTTTGCATTTTGGTTGATCCTAGAAATTCTACGCAACTCAATGACCCACGGAGAGAGTTGGGGATTTCGTTATTTTCATATTTGAGTTTTCTCAAATTTTGAGAATAGGATCATTTGATTTTATTTATTTTATCATCAATTATTTCTATTACAAAAATATGAGAGAGGGAATAAAATGACTTTCCCAAAATAAAGAAATATTGAGGATTTAATAATAAAATCAAATAAGATTTTATTTCGGGGTTTTTTGGTGTTTTATTTGAATTTAGGAAAAATGTGCATTTTTCAAAATTGCATTTAGGTCCCAAATAAATGTTCACCTTGTGCGGCTTGATTTTAGAAGCCCGTGAAAATTTATTTAGAAATTTTTGGAGTCCGTTTAGTATTTCTTTTTATTTTTCTTCCGAGCGGATTAATCTAAAAAAATGCGAACCGACTTAACGGGCCGTGTCCGACCTGGACACTGGCCCGGGAGGGCTTTATAAGCCGAGGCCCAGCCCCGGGGGGAAACCCTAATCCTCCCCAAGCCGCCGCGCCGCCGTCGTCCGCCGCCGCCGGATCCCGCCGCCGAGGTTCGCCGCGCCTCGTTTTCCGTGCCGTCGTTTAAAAAAAAGACATCGGTTTTCGTCGGTTTTTTTAGTTTTGGTTTTTTTACATAGATCGGTTTTTCTGATTTATTTAAATAGTGAGCATTCGTCTGTTCGTTCGTTCTAGCGAGCGTTCGTCGTTTTTCTTTTTCTCGGATGAAATCCGTGATTTTTCAGATCGTGATTCCTGATCCGATTTTCATTTTAGTTTAACTTTTCGCTCGTTTATCGGAATCAGGCGATTCAAGCGCCTAGAGTTTCATCTCAAAACCCTCTATCCGTTTAACCAACTTAAACAAGGTTTTGCTACTGTAAAATTTGCCCTAGATCCAGATTAGTAGAACGAAGTTGTTTTCTTTCGCCGTTTGACTTTCGTTGCTTCGTTCGATTTGATTCTTTCTGCCAACCGGAGTTCTTAAGTTGAACCTTCTGGTTAGATCTCTTATTTGAGTTTTACCTGTGCATTAGATGAGTACTTATTGTATGCTTGTTTGTTTGTTTTCGATAGAGTACCTGGAGTGCGCCGCTTGTTACTTCGAATCGCTAGGTTTCGCGGATCATCAGCAAGGCAAGTAACACTTTGATCATACCTTTTCTACTACCCATTTTTATTGCATTAGATCAATCCTCACACATTGCATGATTAGGATCTAATTAAATTGTGGGATGGGAAGTAGATGAGGTAGTACCTATTACCTGTTATTATCAAACCTTTGGGAGTTACTTCTACGTTTGCTTATTTTGCCATGCTATGCTAGTAGACGTGGATTGGGTGAGTGATATCCATGACAGATGTGAGATTCTTAATTAATGGTTTATCTAAGGTGGCAATTTAAACACACATCTGGGTGGATTGAGGCACCTGGGTATTCCAGGACTTGCCTGTTTTCTTTTGGACCGCCACCCAGGCTTAAAGGGATCATGAGACTATTCATACTAGAAACTTCCGTGTGCAGCCACAAGCTATTATGGGCTCTAGCATAGTTGACTAAGTCGTGCAAACTCTTACAGTGGTAGACTAACAGATGTAGGGGATGTAGGTGGTACGGTCTACCCGATCGTAAGGTGCTAGCGCTTCTGAAAGACTATGTCTCGGTCATCCATCTTCTCAAACACCCTGTAGTGCGAGAAACCAAACGGAGGCGATCGAGTCTTGTGGGGAAAAGTGCGCAAACCTCTGCGCAGAGTGTAACAAACTAATCATGATAAGCCGTGTCCCTGGTTATGGATATCTTGAGTATCTAGTACCTGGATTTTCATGTGAATCTCAACATGTTACTCTAAATTAATTTTGTTGGGTTATGTTTAATGATGATACTTAATTGGGATTGAGAATGCTGTCAACCATTCTCAATGTTTAACAACCACCATGATAGTAATAAATTTATTCCTTTGAGTAGGGAAAAATTGGCTTTACGCAAAAACTGTAACCATAGAGCTTTCCAACCAGCCAAATATGCATGTAGTATAGCTGTTTCATTCCATTACTCTCTATGTGTCACCTTACCAGCATATTCCATGTGCTGACCCGTTTCGGGCTGCAACGTTAAAGTTGCAGACTTTTCAGACGACGATTAAGGAGTTTTTAGGTCGTGGTTCTATACTCAGTGATGCCGTTGGAGTTGATGGACTCACTTATCTTCCAAGCCTTCCGCTGTTATCGTTATTAGATGGCCTTAAGCCATATTTATTGTAATAAGTTCTCTCTTGAGACACTCGATGTAATAAGTGTGTGATTGCTACTCTGCTATAAATCCTCCGAGTACTGTGTGGTGTCAGCATTACTGATCCAGGGATGACACCGGAGCACAGAGATTAGACCGTTTGAGGTCTGGTCGCTATAGAGATGGTATCAGAGCACATGCTGACTGTAGGACACGACCACTAAGCCAAAAGACCTAGATCACTATTCACTCTCTTCTCTTCTGACCTCTCATCTTTTCTACTCTTTAGGATGGCAGATGCAAGGAACAAGTTCACGCAACCGGATGAAGATACACCCTTTGGACGTCACTTGAAGGAAGTCACTAGATACCTGAACATAGGAGTACCAAGCTTCACGGGAACCTACAACGCCACTTTACCTGAAGAAGAGCGTTGGATGATTCAAGTCCAAGTTCCAGGAAGGACGTTCATGCCAGTCACTGAGCCCATAGAGTTTTCTTTTGATGCACCAACTTGGAGTCTAGGAAAGAGCATGGCAGCTCACATCGCCATGGGACGCATTGGAGAAGTCTACCGCAAGGATCTCAAGGATACTATCTACCAGATTTGTGGGCGCTGAGATGAGCACTGGGAGATGATCAGCACCAGGAAGGATAGATCAATCGCAGCTTTTATCCAGGAGTTAAATCGGCACATTCGACTACAGGAGAACCAGATGTGCGTCGACATGATAGACCTGAAGAAGGCAAAGACTAGAATCAAAGAACTGGAGGAAGAACTCAAGGCTACACGTGAAGATTATGAAGAGGAAATTGAAGTATTGGTGGAGAAGAATGACGACCTGATCAAGAAGATTGGAATATTTATGGGAGGCCCTACGCCAGTAGATGAAGACGAAGAACCCAAGGAGATTAGCCCGGAAGACTACATCATCATCGACGGCACCGACTCGGAACCAGATAGTAGCGATGATGACTATGTTGATGAAGCTGGAGCAGACATCATGGAGTCTGCAACCGAAGAATATTTCTAGTAGACCACCTCATCAGTAGTAGTAGTCCACCATGTAAATATAGTAGTTCGAGCACTTTTGCGATAGTTAGATCGATTGTATGCCCTTGTTTGATTGATTGAAGTGAATTGTTTGTTTTTTCCTCATGTGCATATGGGTAGTGTTTTCTCTTTAGACCCCCTCTATTCTTATATCTCATCTTGTCTAAACCCTCAGATGCCTCCGAGACGTGACCCTGGATTTACCTTTCCACCGAAGCTCACCCAGTTGATCCAGCAGCAGAACACATTGATGCAGTTGCTAGTCCAGAATCAGAATGAGGGGAACAACAACAACAACAACCCACCACCACCACCACCTGTTGATCACTTAGCCCGTTTTCTTAGGCTGAATCCGCCGGTGTTTTCCAGTAGCACCGAGCCGATAGTAGCAGATGATTGGCTCCGCAAGACAACTAGGGAGTTGACCATAGCAGGATGCACAGATGCGGAGAAGGTGAAGTTTGCCGCACATCAGTTAGAAGGACCCGTAGCATCATGGTGGGAGAATTTCACAGCCACTTTCCCAGTTGACACTGTCACATGGGACCAGTTTCAGCAGGCTTTTCGTACTGCACATGTTTCAGCAGGAGCTATGGCCATGAAGAAGCGTGAGTTTCGCAACTTGCGCCAAGGAGGACGGACAGTTGGCCAGTACGTGGAGGAATTTAGTAAGTTAGCACGTTATGCCCTAGATGACGTTGCTACGGATGTAGTTAAGCAGGAGAAGTTTCTGGAAGGACTGAATGATGGGTTAAGCATGCAGTTGATGGTAGCCACCTTCAACAACTACCAGGAGTTGGTAGATCGTGCTCTTATGATTGAAGGGAAGCAGCAGCAAATTGAGAATCGCAAGAGGAAGTATGGACAAGGGAAGTACAATTCAGGAGCTCAGCAGAAGCCATGTTTTACCCCTAGACCGGGAGGACATTTTCAGCATACCCATGGAGGAGGTAGCTCGCACAATCACAATGGCACCAAGAATGGAAATGGCAATGGAGGAAGCAACGGCCAGAACCGCACCAACCCATCAACCCCAGCCAAGAAGGACCTAAGCCAAGTCACTTGTTTTAAGTGTCAGAAGACCGGACATTATGCCAATGAATGTCCTGAAGGCCAAAATGGCAATGGAAGTTCTGGGAAGAAGCCAAACCCTTTCAATAGGGGACAGGTGAACCACGTTAGCGTGGAGGAGGTTGAAGCTCAGCCCGATGCAGTAATAGGTAAGTTTTTGGTTAAGTCATTTACTACACTCGTTCTTTTTGATACTGGTGCATCGCATTCATACATCTCAAGGGGATTTGTGGATAAGTATAACCTATCAACCCAAGCCCTTAGGTCACCCATGTTAGTAACCTCGCCTGGAGCAGAGTATGTGGCTAGTCTATGGTGTGATCGGTTACCATTAAGGAATGGTAACTATGTTTTTCCCTCAGACCTAATAGTATTGGAATCTCAAGGATTGGATGTGATATTAGGCATGGATTGGTTATCAAAGTATGAAGGGAATATTGAGTGTGCTAGTAAGTCAATTTTGCTTACCACCCCAGAAGGGAGAAGGATCAAGTATGTATCCCGACATGTGCCAAAGAGGACTTAAGTAAATTGCTTAACAGGAGTTGTGCAGGAGGAAGTACCAGTGGTAAGGGATTTTCCTGATGTTTTTCCAGAGGAGTTGCCAGGCATGCCACCAGATAGAGATATTGAGTTTTTGATTGAGCTATTGCCAGGCACAGGGCCAATATCAAAGAGACCATATAGGATGCCAGCAAAGGATTTGGTGGAAATTAAGAAGCAGATTAAGGAGTTACTGGATAAGGGATATATTCACCCAAGTTCTTCGCCTTGGGGATCGCCAGTACTACTAGTGGAGAAGAAGGATGGATCGTTAAGGATGGTTGTTGATTATCGAGGATTGAATGAAGTAACGATCAAGAACAAGTACCCACTACCTATGATCAACGATCTGTTTGATCGATTGCAAGGAGCTAAGGTATTTTCCAAGATCGATCTGCGATCAGGATACCACCAGTTGAAGATTCGAGAATAGGATATTCCGAAGACAGCTTTTACTACCAGGTATGGGCTGTATGAGTATACCGTTATGTCATTTGGTCTGACTAACGCACCTGCCTATTTTATGAACATGATGAACAAAGTGTTTATGGAGTTTTTGGATAAGTTTGTCGTAGTGTTCATTGATGATATCCTGGTTTATTCGAAGAATGAAGAGGAGCATAAGGAGCATTTGCGTTTGGTACTTGGAAAGCTCAGAGAACATCAATTATATGCCAAGTTCAGCAAATGTGAGTTTTGGTTGAAGGAAGTAGGATTCCTCGGACATGTTATATCTGGAGAAGGTATAGCAGTAGATCCCGCTAAAGTTGAAACCGTGACCAAGTGGGAAGCCCCAACAACAGTTGGAGAGATCCGGAGTTTTCTTGGACTCGCAGGATACTACCGGATATTTATTGAAAATTTCTCAAAGATTGCGAAGCCTATGACTGAGTTGTTAAAGAAGGATACCAAGTTCATATGGACATAGGAATGTGAGGCTAGTTTCCAGGAGTTGAAGAAACGTTTGGTTACCTCACCAGTGTTGATTTTGCCAGACCAGACCAAGGATTATGAGGTGTATTGTGACGCTTCACGTCGAGGACTTGGAGCAGTGCTTATGCAGGAAGGGAGAGTTGTTTCATATGCCTCAAGACAACTGAAGCCTCATGAGTTGAATTATGCCACGCATGATTTGGAGTTAGCAGCCGTAGTGCATGCATTGAAGACATGGAGACATTTCCTCATTGGAAATCATTGTGAGGTGTACACGGATCATAAGAGTTTGAAGTACATTTTCACACAGAACGAGTTGAATCTCAGACAAAGGAGATGGTTGGAGCTCATCAAGGATTATGATATGAAATTGCATTATCATCCTGGAAAGGCTAATGTAGTAGCAGACGCATTAAGCCGTAAGAGCCATGTCAATACGTTAATGACGGGAGAAATACCCAAGGAGTTAGCAGAAAATCTTCATGAACTATGTTTGGAAATAGTTCCGAGAGGCTATGTAGCAGCATTGGAGATTCAGTCAACTTTGATGGATAGAATCAGAGAAGCTCAGAAAGCTGGCAAAGAGATTGCCGCTATAAAGGAGAAACTGAGCAAAGGAAAAGCTAAAGGATTTCGTGAGGATGAGCATGACACTCTATGGTTTGAAGACCGCGTTTATGTGCCCAATGACCCGGAGATCAGGAAGTTGATTTTGCAAGAGGCACACGATTCACCATATTCAATTCACCCAGGAAATACCAAGATGTATTTGGATTTGAAGGATATTTTCTGGTGGACCGGAATGAAGAAGGATATTGCGGAGTATGTAGCAGTTTGTGATGTATGTCAGAGAGTAAAAGCAGAGCATCAAAAGCCAGCAGGATTGTTACAACCATTGCCGATACCCGAATGGAAGTGGGATAAGCTAGACATGGATTTTAACACGGGATTGCCCAGGACTCGTTCAGGCTATGAGTCGATTTGGGTTGTAGTTGATCGATTGACGAAAGTAGCTCATTTCATCCTAGTAAAGACCACTTACACCAGTGCTAAGTTGGCAAAGATATACATGACCAGGATCGTATGTCTGCATGGAGTTCCAATGAGTATCGTATCAGATAGAGGAACCCTGTTTACCTCAAAGTTCTGGAAGCAGTTGCACGAAACTTTGGGTACCAGGTTAGAATTCAGTACATCTTTTCATCCACAGACAGATGGACAGACCGAGAGAGTCAATCAGATTTTGGAGGATATGCTGAGAGCTTGTGCGCTAGATTACGGATCTAGTTGGGACGATAATTTGCCATATGCAGAGTTTTCTTACAACAACAGTTATCAAACCAGTTTAAAGATGGCCCCTTTCGAAGCTTTGTACGGAAGGAGGTGCAGGACACCGTTGTCATGGGACAAAGTTGGAGACCGCCAGTTGTTTGGACCATACTTGATTAAAGAGTCTGAACAGAAGGTGAAGTTGATTCGCGATAGGCTCAAGGTAGCCCAGTCCAGACAGAAAAGTTATGCAGATTCTAAACGCAAGGAGACAATTTATGAAGTCGGAGATAGAGCTTATCTTCGAGTATCTCCACTTCGGGGAACAAAGCGTTTTGGAGTTAAAGGGAAGTTAGCGCCACGATTTGTAGGACCATATCGAGTTTTGGAGCGTATGGGAGAAGTGGCCTACAAGTTGGAATTGCCCGAAGGATTGTCAGGAGTTCATGATGTATTCCACGTTTCCCAGTTGAAGAAATGTCACGCAGAGATGGCTGACATACCGTTGAGAGATATAGTGCCTTTGGAAACTATTCAGTTGGATAATGATTTGACCTACGAAGAGAAACCAATTAAGATCCTCGAGTTTGCCAGCCAAGTTACTCGCAGCAAGGTTATCAAGTTTTGCAAAGTTCAGTGGAGCCACCACACGGAGGATGAAGCCACTTGGGAACGAGAGGAAGATTTACTCAAGGACCACCCTCACCTATTTTCTAGCCAACCCGAATCTCGAGGGCGAGATTCATCTTAAGGGGGTAGGTTTGTAACATCCCAAATTTTCAATTTGGAATGTTATACATTAGATTATCATGCATATCATATTTTATTTTTGCATTTTGGTTGATCCTAGAAATTCTACGCAACTCAATTACCCACGGAGAGAGTTGGGGATTTCGTTATTTTCATATTTCAGTTTTCTCAAATTTTGAGAATAGGATCATTTGATTTTATTTATTTTATCATCAATTATTTCTATTACAAAAATATGAGAGAGGGAATAAAATGACTTTCCCAAAATAAAGCAATATTGAGGATTTAATAATAAAATCAAATAAGATTTTATTTCGGAGTTTTTCGGTGTTTTATTTGAATTTAGGAAAAATGTGCGTTTTTCAAAATTGCATTTAGGTCCCAGCCCCGGGGGGAAACCCTAATCCGCCCAAAGCCGCCCCAAGTCGCCGTCGTCCGCCGCCGCCGGATCCCGCCGCTGAGGTTCGCCGCGCCTCGTTTTCCGTGCCGTCGTTTTAAAAAAAAAGAGAAAAAAAGAGATCGGTTTTCGTCGGTTTTTTAGTTTCGTTTTTTTAAATAGATCGGTTTTTCCGGTTTATTTAAATAGTGAGCGTTCGTCCGTTCGTTCGTTCTAGCGAGCGTTCGTCGTTTTTCTTTTTCTCGGATTAAATCCGCGATTTTTCGGATCGCGATTCCTGATCCGATTTTCGTTTTAGTTTAACTTTTCGCTCGTTTATCGGAATCAGGCGATTCAAGCGCCTAGAGTTTTGTCTCGAAACCCTCTATCCGTTTAACCAACTTAAACAAGGGTTTGCTACTGTAAAATTTGCCCTAGATCCAGATTAGTAGAACGAAGTTGTTTTCTTTCGCCGTTTCACTTTCGTTGCTTCGTTTGATTTGATTCTTTCTGCCAACCGGAGTTCTTAAGTTGAACCTTCTGGTTAGATCTCTTATTTGAGTTTTACCTGTGCATTAGATGAGTACTTATTGTATGCTTGTTTGTTTGTTTGTTTGTTTGTTTGCGATAGAGTACCCGAAGTGCGCCGCTTGTTACTTCGAATCGCTAGGTTTCGCGGATCATCATCAAGGCAAGTAACACTTTGATCATACCTTTCCTACTACCCAGTTTTATTGCATTAGATCAATCCTCACACATTGCATGATTAGGATCTAATTAAATTGTGGGATGGGAAGTAGATGAGGTAGTACCTATTACCTGTTATTATCAAACCTTTGGGAGTTACTTCTACGTTTGCTTATTTTGCCATGCTATGCTAGTAGACGTGGATTGGGTGAGTGATATCCATGACGGATGTGAGATTGTTAATTAATGGTTTATCTAAGGTGGCAACTTAAACACACATCTGGGTGGATTGAGGCACCTGGGTATTCCAGGACTTGCCTATTTTCTTTTGGACCGCCACCCAGGCTCAAAGGGATCATGAGACTATTCATACTAGAAACTTCCGTGTGTAGCCACAAGCTATTATGGGCTCTACCATAGTTGACTAAGTCGTGCGAACTCTTACAGTGGTAGACTAGCAGATGTAGGGGATGTAGGTGGTACGGTCTACCCGATCGTAAGGTGCTAGCGCTTCTGAAAGACTATGTCTCGGTCATCCGTCTTCTCAAACACCCTGTCTGTAGTGCGAGAAACCAAACGGAGGCGATCGAGTCTTGTGGGGAAAAGTGCGCAAACCTCTGCAGAGTGTAATAACTAATCATGGTTAGCCGTGTCCCCGGTTATGGACATCTTGAGTATCTAGTACCTGATTTTCATGTGAATCTCAACATGTTACTCTAAATTAATTTTTGTGGTTGTTAATGATGTTACTTAATTGGGATTGAGAATGCTGTCAACCATTCTCAATGTTTAACAACCACCATGATAGTAATTAAATCTTATTCCTTTGAAGTAGGGAAAAATTGGCTTTACGCAAAAACTGTAACCATAGAGCTTTCCACCAGCCAAATATGCATATAGTATAGCTGTTGCATTCCATTACTCTCTATGTGTTACCTTGCCAGCATATTCCATGTGCTGACCCGTTTTCGGGCTGCAACGTTAATGTTGCAGACTTTTCAGTCAGACAATGATTAAGGAGTTTTTAGGTCGTGGTTCTATACTCAGTGATGCCGTTGGAGTTGATGGACTCACTTATCTTCCAAGCCTTCCGCTGTTATCGTTATTAGATGGCCTTAAGCCATATTTATTGTAATAAGTTCTCTCTTGAGACACTCGATGTAATAAGTGTGTGATTGCTACTCTGCTATAAATCCTCCGAGTATTGTGTGGTGTCAGCATTACTGATCCAGGGATGACATCGGAGCACAGAGATCAGACCGTTTGAGGTCTGGTCGCTACAGAATTATTCACTTGTTATTGAACCATTTGATATTTGGGGATTTGATTATATGGGACCTTTTCCTTCCTCTAATGGGCATACACATATTTTGGTTGATGTTGATTATGTTACTAAGTGGGTAGAAGCTATTCCAACTAGTAGTGCTGATGATAACACCTCCATTAAAAATGCTTAAAGAAGTTATTTTCCCGATGTTTGGAGTCGCTAGATATTTAATGACTGATGGTGGTTCACACTTTATTCATAGTGCTTTCTGTAAATTGCTTGCTAAGTATGATGTTAACCATAGAATTTCACCTCCATATCACCCTCAATCTAGTTGTCAAGTAGAATTAAGTAGCCGAGAAATAAAGTTGATCTTGCAAAAGACTGTTAATAGATCTAGAAAGAATTGGTCTAAGAAACCTGATGATGCACTATGGGCTTATAGGACTGCTTATAAAAACCCTATGGGTATGTCTCCATATAAAATGGTTAATGGAAAAGCTTGTCACTTACCTCTTCAATTAGAACACAAAGCTTATTGGTATATTAAAGAGCTCAACTATGATTTCAAACTTGCCGGTGAGAAGAGGTTATTTGACATACCTCACATGATGAATGGAGAACCCAAGCCTATGAGAATGCCAAATTGTTTTAAGAAAAAGTTAAAATATGGCATGACAAAAGGATACAAAAGCGTGAATTGAATGTAGGTGACCATGTCTTGCTATACAATTCTCGTTTACGATTTTTTGCTGGAAAACTTCTCCCTAAATGGGAAGGGCCTTACATTATCAAGGAAGTTTGTCGTTCCGGTGCCATCAAGATCAACAACTCTGAAGGCACTAACCCGAATGTCGCGGGATATCCGTGACCACCTATGGGACCGGGAGGCCCCTTGCTGGTCGGCGTGGGGACGTCACGTTGCACAAAGAGCAGACCAGCGTACGACAGCACGGCAGAGAGCACACAAGAAATTTACCTAGGTTCGGGCCGCCGCGAGGCGTAAAACCCTACTCTTGCTTTGGTGGATTGGTGGTGGAATGGAGGTGGTGGTGCTTAGTACACTTGCCCGGCAGGGGTTGCCTTAGGGCAGTAGCGACTACACGCGTATGAGTGTGTGGGTCCATCAACCTTCCAACCCTTTCTACGGGTGCCATGGGCCTCCTTTTATAGATCAAGGGGTCACCACAATGGCAAAGTAGTCATCATGCACTGATATGATAGCAAACAGTGCTATGAATGATGACAAGGCACATTAAATGCACCGCTTAGTGTCACATCACTGGTTGCCCGGCAAGGCTTGCCGGGCTATCTTGCCAACTCTGCGCCTGTTCTCTTGACACGTCACAGGACAAGTATCATCTGTGGGTTTCTTTTGTAGGAAATGGCTGCCATGTGGTGGATGGCTGCCACTTAATCACCTTGCAGCTTGACACCGCATCGATCGGCGACGTGGGTTGTGCTGGAGTAGTTGGTGAGGTGGTTTTTCCTTCGCGAGCCCCGGCAGGCCCTGCTGGGGCGCCTTGGGCACCTGCTTCTGGGGGTGGCCTGGCCCCTTGCCGGGCTTGCCTGCCCAGCAAAGGAGGCCTTTCTCTTGGCGATATCTTGCTCCTCTAGCTTGGCCTTAGTCTCTCTGAGCTGCATGCTGGTTCTTCAAATCTCTTGATCTTTTGAACTCTGACTTGGGCTAGTACCTCAATCTGGCTCTTGTGCCTGTGCACAGTCTAGGCAACAGACCCAGGGTTTGTTGCACCGACAGAAGCCCCCGGGCCTGCCCCGAACGTGCTGTTGAGCGTTGTCGGGGTAGGGCCTAATAAGTGCATAGGCAGGGGTGCTGAAGGGGACAGCCTCTTGAGGTCTTCATTGCTGCTTCATTAGCCTTGATTTCCGGCCAGTTTCTGGTTTCCCCGAGCATCGTGCGTAACACCGCGGGGGAACTTTGATCGTGGCTTGTGGACTCGCCTCGCCCCACGATCACGGGGCAGAAACCGCCATCCCATCCCCGTCCCACATGCACCTGCCACGTGTTCTCCATGCATTGGGCGTGGTAGGTGGTGGATGCGGAGGGCACGGGGAGGAGTGCCATGGCTGAAAATCGAGCGTTGATGGTTGGAGTAGAGGGTCGGCCTTTATTCCCAAAGTTGCCGAGGGTGCAGAGAGGCCGCATTGGAGGAGCGGGGCGGCCATTCCTCGCGTGAGGGGCCGGCCCCCTGTCCCATCCCTTCTATAAAAAGAGACGAAGGTAGTACCTCTCTGCACACACTTCTCTTCCTCCTCCGCAACCCTTCTCTCCTAGCCATGGTGAGAGGGCAAGGGCATAGTGGTGTTCTGGCGGCAACGACGAGGGCTTCCACTCGACAGCGCATCCCTCCTCCTCCAGAGCCTGAGGTGGCAGATTCCGCCGTGAGAGGAGGAAGGAGGGGGGCGTGGCCGAGGCCGCCATGGTGCTCGAGGAGGAGGAGGGAGGGGTGGCGCCTTGGCTGCGCCCCCATTGGCGGCTCCCCCTTCAATGGAAGGCCACATCGGGGACCAACCTCGAGAGTCATCAGGCTGTATAAGCCCTTGCATGGTCATATTCGTCTTCCAACTCCCTTTGCGCAGGAGATGGAGCTCGAGTAACCACGCACTCTGAGGCTGCACATGAGGGGTTGTGGAAATGGTGGCATGTGGGTTGATGTCGATTTCCTTGCCCCTCACGTGATGTATCTTTGTCATGGCTGGAAGATTTTTGCCCATGCCCATGGCTTCTCGGAGGGGAACGTTCTCCAGTTCAAATTAATGGAGAATGGCCTGCTCTCTGTCAAGATCTTCGGGCGCTCGGGAGGTCGCTTAGGGTGCTACGTGGAGAGCTCAACCGACGACGAAAGCTCCTCCTCGAGCGAAAGCGACGAGGAGGACGGTGACAGTGATGATGATGACAGCGGGCGGGGGAGCGACAACTCTGACTATGGCTGATCGTCGCCCGCACCATCTTCATCAGGCGGCAGCACCATCATCTGCATCTGCGCCTCCTTCCCGGCAAAAGTTGGATGCAGAGGTGTGGATGGTGCTACCGGGCTCCTCCAGCAGCCTTCCAGCTGGACGCTGGCAGGCTTCCTCTCGGGCTGCAGCTCCGTTAACCCTGCCGAGCCCTGTTGGCCCTGGTGACGGTGGTTGATGGGGCCGCCTTCCACCATGCTCTCCATCAAGGTGTTCCCTGATACGTCCATTTTGCATCATGCTTTTATATTGATATTTATTGCATTATGGGTTGTTATTACACATTATATCACAATACTTATGCCTATTCTTTCTTATTTTACAAGGTTTACACGAAGAGGGAGAATGCCGGCAACTGGAATTATGGGCTGGAAAAGGGGCAAATATTAGAGACCTATCATGTAAAACTCGAAAAGTCATGAAACTCCATGGAAGTCAGTTTCATAATATATAAAAAATATTGGGTGAAGGAAGCACCAGAGGGGGGCCACCCACCATCCACGAGGGTGGGGGGCGCCCTACCCCCCTAGGCGCGCCCCTGCCTCGTGGGCCCCCTGGCAGGTCTCCGGTGCCCATATTTGGCTATACGAAGTCTTTCGCCCTGGAAAAAATCATAAGCAAGCTCTCGGGACGAAACTCTGCCGCCACGAGGCGGTACCTTGGCAGAACCAATCTAGGGCTCTGGCCGAGCTGTTTTGCCGGGGAAGCATCCCTCTGGGAGGGGGAAATCATCACCATCGATCCTCTCATCAGGAGGGGGTCAATATCCATCAACATCTTCACCCGCACCATCTCCTCTCAAACCCTAGTTCATCTCTTGTATCCAATCTTTGTCCCAAAGCCTCAGATTGGTACCTGTGGGTTGCTGGTAGTGTTGATTACTCGCTGTAGTTGATGCTAGTTGGTTTATTTGGTGGAAGAACATATGTTCAGATCCTTTATGCATATTACTACCCCTCTGATTATGAACATGAATATGCTTTGTGAGTAGTTACTTTGTTCCTGAGGACATGAGAGAAGTCTTGCTATAAGTAGTCATGTGAATTTGGTATATGTTCGATATTTGGATGAGATGTATGTTGTCTTTCCTCTAGTGGTGTCATATGAATGTCGACTACATGACACTTCACCATTGTTTGGTCCTAGGGGAAGGCCTTTGGAAGTAATAAGTAGATGATGGGTTGCTAGAGTGACAGAAGCTTAAACCCTAGTTTATGCGTTGCTTCGTAAGGGGCTGATTTGGATCCATATGTTTCATGCTATGGTTAGGTTTACCTTAATACTTCTTTTGTAGTTGCGAATGCTTGCAAGAGGGGTTAATCATAAGTGGGATGCTTGTCCAAGAAAGGGCAGTACCCAAGCACCGGTCCACCCACATATCAAATTATCAAAGTACCGAACGTGAATCATATGAGCGTGATGAAAACTAGCTTGACGATAATTCCCATATATCCTCGGAAGCGTTTTCCTTTATATAAGAGTTTGTCCAGGCTTGTCCTTTGCTACAAAAAGGATTGGGCCATCTTGCTGCACCTTATTTACTTTTATTACTTGTTACCCGTTACAAATTACCTTATGACAAAACTATCTGTTACTGACAATTTCAGTGCTGGCAGAGAATACCTTACTGAAAACTGCTTATCATTTCCTTCTGCTCCTCGTTGGGTTCGACACTCTTGCTTATCGAAAGGACTACGATAGATCCCCTATACTTGTGGGTCATCAAGACTCTTTTCTGGCGCCGTTGCCGGGGAGTGAAGCGCCTTTGGTAGGTGGAATTTGGTAAGGAAAAAATTATATAGTGTGCTGAAATTTACTTTCACTTGTTACTATGGAACATAATCCTTTGAGGGGCTTGTTCGGGGTATCTTCACCCCAACCAGTAGAGCAAAGAGTTTCTCCTCAACCTACTGAACCTACGGAAAATGTTTACTTTGAATTTCCTTCAGGTATGATAGAGAAACTGCTAGCTAATCCTTTTAAAGGAGACGGAACATTGCATCCCGATTTGACTTAATCTATGTGGATGAAGTTGTGGATTATTTAAGCTTGCAGG
This sequence comes from Triticum urartu, assembly GCF_003073215.2. Taxonomy (NCBI): domain Eukaryota; kingdom Viridiplantae; phylum Streptophyta; class Magnoliopsida; order Poales; family Poaceae; genus Triticum; species Triticum urartu. The sequence goes on along the minus strand of NC_053025.1, from coordinate 554,381,278 downwards.
TATGCCCGAGGATGTTATCAAGAAGAAGGTCTTCCCTTTATATTTGAAGGGAAAGGCATTGACATGATTTAGGCTATGTGATGATATGGGATCATGGAACTACAACCGATTGAAATTGGAATTTCATCAGAAGTTTTATCCTATGCATCTGGTTCATCGTGATTGTAATTATATATATATAATGTTTGGCCTTGCGAAGGAGAAAGCATCGCTCAAGCTTGGGGGAGACTTAAGTCAATTTTATATTCATGCCCCAATCATGAGCTCTCAATAGAAATTATTATTCAAATTTTTTATGCTCGACTTTCTCTCAATAATCGCTCCATGCTCGATACTTCTTGTACTGGATCTTTTATGATGAAGACTATTGAATTCAAACGGGATTCATTGGAAAGAATTAAACGCAACTCTAAAGATTGGGAACTCGGCGAAGGTAAGGAGTTAGGTATAACACCTAAGTTTGATTGTGTTAAATCTTTTATGGATACCGATGCTTTTCGTGAATTTAGCACTAAATGTGGACTTGACTCTAAGATAGTAGCTTCTTTCTATGAATCATTTGCTACTCATGTTGATCTCCCTAAGGAGAAGTGGATTAAATATCATCCTCCCATTGAAGTAAAAGTAGTTGAACCTATTAAAGTTGAAGAAAAGACTATCACTTATAATGTTGATCCTATTGTTCCTACCACTTATATTGAGAAACCACCTTTCCCTACTAGAATAAAGGATCATGCTAAAGCTTCAACTGTGGTAAAAAAAGTAACATTAGAACACCCAAACACTCTGATAAAATTAAAGTTGAACCTAGTATTGCTATGGTTAAATATCTCTTGTCTGATAATATTGATGGGCATGCTATTTACTTTTGTGATGAAGCTGCTATAATTGCTAGACCGGATACTAAAAATAAACATAGACCTATTGTAGGCATGCCTGTTATTTCTGTTAAAATAGGAGATCATTGCTATCATGGCTTATGTGATATGGGTGCTAGTGCAAGTGCAATACCTCATTCCTTATACAAACAAATTATGCATGATATTGCACCTGCTGAGATAGAAGAGATAGATGTTACAATTAAGCTTGCCAATAGAGATACTATTTCACCTATTGGGATTGTTAGAGATGTTGAAGTCTTGTGTGGGAAAGTTAAATAACCTGCTGATTTCCTTGTTCTTGGTTCCCCACAAGATGACTTTTGTCCCATTATATTTGGTAGACCCTTCTTAAATACTGTTAATGCTAAGATAGACTGCAAAAAGGATATTGTTTCTGTTGGTTTAGGAGATGTCTCATGAATTTAACTTTGCTAAATTTCGTAGACAACTCCATGATAAAGAATTGCCTAGCAAAGATGAAATTATTGGTCTTGCTTCTATTGTCATGCCTCCTAATGATCCTCTAGAACAATATTTGCTAGACCATGAAAATGATATGTTTATGAATGAAAGAAAGGAAATAGATGAAGTATTCTTTAAATAGGGACCTATTTTAAAACACAACTTGCATGTCGAAATTCTAGGGCATCCTCCTCCACCCAAGGGTGATCCCGTGTTTGATCTTAATCCATTACCTGATACTCTTAAATATGCTTATCTTAATGAAAAGAAGATATATCCTATTATTATAGTGCTAACCTTTCAGAGAAAGAAGAAGATAAATTGTTGAAAACTCTGAAGAAGCACCGCGCTGCTATTGGATATACTCTTGATGATCTTAAGAGCATTAGTCCCACTCTATGCCAGCACAAAATAAAATTGGAGAAAGATGCTAAACCAGTTGTTGATCACCAACGACGGTTCAATCCTAAGGTGAAAGAAGTGGTAAGAAAAGAAATACTAAAGCTTCTGGAGGCAGGTATAATTTATCCTATTGCTAATAGTCAGTGGGTAAGTCGTGTCCATTGTGTCCCTAAGAAGGGAGGCATTATTGTTGTTCCTAATGATAAAGATGAATTGATCCCACAAAGAATTGTTACAGGTTATAGAATGATAATTGATTTCCGCAAACTAAATAAAGCTACTAAAAAGGATCATTACCCTTTACCTTTTATTGATCAAATGCTAGAAAGGTTATCCAAACATACATATTTTTGCATTCTAGATGGTTATTCCAGTTTCTCTCAAATACCTGTGTCAAACGAGGATCAGGAAAAGACCAATTTTACTTGCCCTTTCGGTACCTTTGCTTATAGGCGTATGCCTTTTGGTTTATGTAATGCACCCGCTACCTTTCAAAGATGTATGACTTCTATATTCTCTGACTTCTGTGAAAAGATTGTTGAGGTTTTTATGGATGATTTCTCCGTATATGGAACTTCTTTTGATGATTGCTTAAGGAACCTTGATCGAGTTTTGCAGAGATGTGAAGAAACTAATCTTGTCTTGAATTGGGAGAAGTGCCACTTTATGGTTAATGAAGGTATTGTCTTGGGGCATAAATTTTTTGAAAGAGGTATTGAAGTTGATAAAGCTAAATTCGATGCTATTGAAAAGATGTCGTGTCCTAAGGATATTAAAGGTATAAGAAGTTTCCTTGGTCATGCCGGTTTTTATAGGAGGCTCATTAAAGACTTCTCAAAAATTTCCAGGCCTCTGACTAATCTCTTACAAAAAGATGTTCCTTTTGTCTTTGATGATGATTGTGTAGAAGCATTTGAAATACTTAAGAAAGCTTTGATTTCTGCACCTATTGTTCAGCCTCCTGATTGGAATTTACTCTTTGAAATTATGTGTGATGCTAGTGATTATGTTGTAGGTGTTGTTTTAGGACAAAGAGTTGATAAGAAATTAAATGTTATCCAATATGCTAGTAAAACTCTAGACAGTGCCCAGAGAAATTATGCTACTACTGAAAAAGAATTCTTAGGAGTTATATTTGCTTGTGAGAAGTTCAGACCTTATATTGTTGATTCTAAAGTAACTGTTCACACTGATCATGCTGCTATTAAATATCTTATGGAAACGAAAGATGCTACACCTAGACTTATTAGATGGGTTCTCTTATTACAAGAATTTGTTTTGCATATTATTGATAGAAAGGGAGCTGAGAACCCCGTTGCAGACAACTTGTCTAGGTTAGAGAATGTTCTTGACGACCCACTACCTATAGATGATAGCTTTCCTGATGAGCAATTAGCTGTCATAAATGCTTCTCGTACTGCTCCATGGTATGCTGATTATGCTAATTACATTGTTGCTAAATTTATACCACCTAGTTTCACATACCAACAAAAGAAAAAGTTTTTCTATGATTTAAGACATCACTTCTGGGATGACCCACACCTTTATAAAGAAGGAGTAGATGGTGTTATTAGACGTTGTGTACCTGAACATGAACAGGAACAGATCCTACATAAGTGTCACTCCGAGGCTTATGGAGGACACCATGCTGGAGATAGAACTGCACATAAGGTATTGTAATCTGGTTTTTATTGGCCTACTCTCTTCAAGGATGCCCGTAAGTTTGTCTTATCTTGTGATGAATGTCAAAGAATTGGTAATATTAGTAGACATCAAGAAATGCCTATGAATTATTCACTTGTTATTGAACCATTTGATGTTTGGGACTTTGATTATATGGAACCGTGCTGATCATAACACTTCTATTAAGATGCTTAAAGAAGTTATTTTTTCGAGGTTTGGAGTCCCGAGATATTTAATGACTGGTGGTGGTTCACATTGTATTCATCGTGCTTTTCGTAAGATGCTTGCTAAGTATGATGTTAATCATAGAATTGCATCTCCATATCACCCACAGTCTAGTGGTCAAGTAGAGCTGAGTAATAGAGAGCTTAAATTAATTTTGCAAAAGACTGTTAATAGATCTATAAAGAATTGGTCTAAGAAACTTGATGATGCATTATGGGCCTATAGAACTACATATAAAAATCCTATGGGTATGTCTCCATACAAAATGGTTTATGGAAAAGCATGTCACTTACCTCTCAAACTAGAACATAAGGCATATTGGGCCATTAAAGAGCTCAATTATGACTTCAAACTTGCTGGTGAGAAGAGACTATTTGACATTAGCTCACTTGATGAATGGAGAACCCAGGCCTATGAGAATGCCAAACTGTTTAAAGAAAAAGTTAAAAGATGGCATGACAAAAGGATACAAAAACATGAGTTTAATGTAGGTGATTATGTATTGCTATACAACTCTCGTTTAAGACTTTTTGCAGGAAAACTCCTCTCTAAATGGGAAGGTCCTTACGTTATCGAGGAGGCCTATCATTCCGGTGCCATAAAATCAACAACTTCGAAGGCACAATTCCAAGGGTGGTAAACGGTCAAAGAATCAAACATTATATCACAGGTAACCCTATAAATGTTGAAACTAATGTTATTGAAACCGTAACCCCGGAGGAGTATATAAGGGACACCTTCCAGAACATTTTAGCCTCCGAAAAGGAAGAGGTATGTGGTACGGTAAGTAAACCGACTCCAAAACAGTTCTAATAGCAATTTTTCTCTGTTTCGGAATATTTAAGAAAATAGGAAAATAAGAAGCAGTCTGGAAAGGACACGGGGCTTCCACGAGGGTGGAGGGCGCGCCCTACCCCCTGGGCGCGCCCCCTGCCTCATGGGCACCTCGTGTGCCCTCCGGACTCCGTTTTCTTGCACGATACTTCTTTTGGTCAATAAAAGTTCATTATATAATCTCCCGAAGGTTTTGACCACCGTATTACGCAAATATCTTCTGTCTTTGTTTCGAGCTGTTTGATCTAGATCGCCATGACGTCTTCAAGTGCCCCCAAGGACAAGTTCTTCGAGAAGGTCATCAACCCCTACCTCGCGGAGATGCTGCAACACCCTCAAACCATTGAGATGCGTGAGGGGTTGCTGCACATCCGCGATGTTGAGGGACCAAGGAGGACCAGACGCGTGGAGACAAGACTCGAAGCAATGGAGCAACAAGTTTTCAAGTGCCAGGAGATGGTGGAACGTGGACTCGATGCCAACCACATAATGATCACGGAGTTCACCAACAACACCAAGCTAGATGCCAGGAACATCGGGGAGACCATCTTCAAGCTTCACGAGAAAATCGAGCATCTCCAAGCCCAGATTTATGACCTGCAAAACCAAAACTGTGAGTATGAATATAGATTCAAGAGGATGAGTTTGGCTGCAGATTCGAGGATCCCGGAGACTCGATCATCCTTCTATGATGGTGAGCCTGTGCATATCAGGATGTTTGGTTCCATCTCCTGCATAAGGATTATCTAGCAGTTGTTCTATCATACCCGAAGGAATTTCATATTCAATATTTTCAGTAGGTGCAGTAGGTTGAGGGGTAGCTAATTGTGGTTCCGGTCGAGGTGAATATACCCCGAACAAACCCCTCAAAGGATTGTTTTCCATAGTAACAACTGACAATAAATTTCAGCACACTATATAAATGTTTCCTTACCAAATTCCACTTACCAAAGGCGCTTCACTCCCCGGCAACGGTGCTAGAAAATAGCCTTGATGACCAACAACTATAGGGGATCAGTTGTAGCTCTTTTCGATAAGTAAGAGTGTCGAACCTAAAAGTGCAACTATTCCTGGGTGGTTTTGGTAATTCGTAACAACATATAGCTCATTGAACTAATGCTAGGAATGTGGACCCCTCAAAATGCTAAGGACACATATTGGCTCAAGATCAAGACTCTACATTTTTATTTTAGTGATCCAAGATCACATTGAGTCCATAGGAAAAGCCAATACTATTAAAAGGGGATGAGGTGTTGCTTAATGGCTTGCTTGCTCAAAATGCTTAGAGATATGCTCCAAAAGCCCTCAACCACTTTCTCATTTCCACATATGTCCCAAACCAAAAGTCAAACTTGGCCCACTGATTTGATCTATCTAGCGCCACCGAGTTCATTTGACATAGCCATTGCTAGAATCCCTAATCAGTTCGGTCTCACCGATAGGGATCTTGGTCTAACCGAGATGGGATTCCAAACTCTCTGTTTCCCTTTGTAACATTTTGGTCTAACAGAGATGAGCGATCGGTCCCACCGAGTTCGCAATGCAACTCTCTGTTTCCTTTTCATAACGTTTCGGTCTCACCGAAATGAGCGATCAGTCCCACCGAGTTTGCATAACCAACTCTCTGTTTGCCTATTACAGAAATTGGTCTCACCGAGTTTATGTGATCGGTCTCACCGAGATTACGTTATGCCCTAATCCTAATGAAATCGGTCCCACCGATTTGACATGTCGGTCCCACCAAAAATCCTAACATTCACATTTTGAACTAAATCGGTCTGATCGAGTTTGAGTATTCGGTCCCACCGAGTTTGGTAAATTGTGTGTAACGGTTAGATTTTCTGTGGAGGCTATATATACCCCTCCACCATTCCTCCATTCATGGAGAGATCCATTAGAACGTGCCTACACTTCGAGCATTCATTTTCTGAGAGAGAACCACCTACTCATGTGTTGAGACCAAGATATTCCAATCCAACCACAAGAATCTTGATCTCTAGCCTTCCCCAAGTTGCTTTCCACTCAAATCATCTTTCCACCAAATCTAAATCTGTGAGAGAGAGTTGAGTGTTGGGCAGACTATGATTTGAAGCACAAGAGCAAGGAGTTCATCATCAACACACCATTTATTACCTTTTGGAGAGTGGTGTCTCCTAGATTGGTTAGGTGTCACTTGGGAGCCTCCGTCAAGATTATGGAGTTGAACCAAGGAGTTTGTAAGGGCAAGGAGATCGCCTACTTCGTGAAGATCTACCCAAGTGAGGCAAGTCCTTCCTGGGCGATGGCCATGGTGAGATAGACAAGGTTGCTTCTTCGTGGACCCTTCGTGGGTGGAGCCCTCCGTGGACTCGCGCGGTCGTTACCCTTCGTGGGATGAAGTCTCCATCAACGTGGATGTACGATATCACCACCTATCGGAACCACACCAAAAATCTCCATGTCTACATTGCATTTGCTCCCTCCAAACTCCTCCCCTTTACCTTCATATGTAATGATTTACATTGCGCTGCTATACTCTTAGACTTGCATGTGTAGGTTGATTGCTTGACTTATGATAAGTTGCTAAAATCTACCAAGACTTAAAATTGTGAAAAGGCTAGATTTTTATTTGGTCAAGTAGTGTAATCACCCCCCCCTCTAGACATACTTTCGATCCTGCAAGTGGTATCGGAGCTTTGGTCTCCATTTGCCTTGATTTCCATAGGTTTTGTGATCATAGCATTGGTTTCACAACCTAGGAGAGTATGGCGTCTAGCAAGGGAAATTACCACCATAGAGGTCCTTACTTTGATGGTACTAATTTTGCTAGTTGGAAGCATAAGATGAAAATGCATATTCTTGGACATTGTAACACCCACTATGCGGCTATATCTCCCACGTGTCGGAGCACGACTTAGAGGCATAACCGCATAGTAGGCATGTCGCAAGAGGGGTAATCTTTACACATCCCATGTACTAAATAAGAAAGGGATAAAGAGTTGGCTTACAATCGCCACTTCACACAATACATAAATATAGCATTACATCATCCAGAATAAAATCAAGGTCCGACTACGGAACCAAATAAAGAAAGACAACCCCTAATGCTAGATCCCCGATCAACCCGACTGGGCTCCACTACTTATCAATAGGAAACGAAACAACACAACGAACTAGATCTTCATCGAGCTCCCACTTGAGCTCAGTTGCATCATCTGCACTGGTATCATCGGCACCTGCAACTGTTTGGAAGTATCTGTGAGTCACGAGGACTCAGCAATCCCACACCCACGAGATCAAGACTATTTAAGCTTATGGGTAGGAAAGGGTAGTGAGGTGGAGCTGCAGCAAGCACTAGCATATATGGTGGCTAACATACGCAAATAGGAGCGAGAAGAGAAGCAATGCAACGGTCGTGAACTAGAAGTGATCAAGAAGGGATCTTGAAAGCTACTTACGCACAAGCATAACACCAAAACCGTGTTCACTTCCCGGACTCCGCCGGAAAGAGACCATCACAGCTACACACGCGGTTGATGCATTTTAATTAAGTTAGGTGTCAAGTTTTCTACAACCGGACATTAACAAATTCCCATCTGCCCATAACCACGGGCACGGCTTTCGAAAGTTCAAAACCCCACAGGGGTGTCCCAACTTAGCCCATCACAAGCTCTCACGGTCAATGAAGGATATTCCTTCTCCCAGGAAGACCCGTTCAGACTAGGAATCCCGGTTACAAGACATTTCGACAATGGTAAAACAAGACCAGCAAGACCACCCGTTGTGCTAATAAATCCCGATAGGAGCTGCACATATCTCGTTCTCAGGGCACATCGGATAAGCTAAGCGTACATGAGCCAACGTAACCCAAGTTGCCAAGGGACGGCCCTGCACGGTGCTCTAGTTTGGACCAACACTCAGAGAAGCACTGGCCCGGGGGTTTAAAATAAAGATGACCCTTGAGTCTGCAGAACCCAAGGGAAAAAGGCTTAGGTGGCAAATGGTAAAACCAAGGTTGGGCTTTGCTGCAGGAGTTTTATTCAAGGCGAACTGTCAAGGGGTACCCATTATAACCCAACCGCGTAAGGAACGTAAAATCAAAGAACATAACACCGGTATGATGGAAACTAGGGCAGCAAGAGTGGAACAAAACACCAGGCATAAGGCCGAGCCTTCCACCCTTTACCAAGTATATAGATGCATTAATTAAATAAGATATATTGTGATATCCCAACATAACCATGTTCCAACATGGAACAAACTCCATCTTCACCTGCAACTAGCAACGCTATAAGAGGGGCTGAGCAAAGCGGTAACATAGCCAAACAACGGTTTGCTAGGAAATGTGGGTTAGAGGCTTGACATGGCAATATGGGAGGCATGATATAGCAAGTGGTAGGTATCGCGGCATAGCAATAGAGCGAGCAACTAGCAAGCAAAGATAGAAGTGATTTCGAGGGTATGGTCATCTTGCCTGAGATCCCGCAAGGAAGAAGAACGAGTCCATGAAGAAGACAAACGTACGAAGTCGAACGGATCCTCACAAACGCGATGTTATCGGAACTAACCTGAAGAAGCAACACCGGAAAGAACCAAACAACATAGTAAACAACCATCACATAAGCATGGCATGATGCACAACCAAGTATGATGCATGTCCAGTTTAAATATGCATGACATGGCAAAGTGCAACAACCAAAATTACAAATTAAGTGGAGCTCAATATGCAACAGGTTGCATATTGACGGAACACCACATCAATTATTTAGTTCTCTCCCGTTTAGGTACCCAACAATATTAAATGTTGTTAAACATGGCAAGGGAAGAAGCAAAAGTAAAACCTCTATCTAAACAAGTTTAAATGAGGCTGAAACAAACAACAATTCTGGTAAATCCCCATATGCATTTAGCAATTTAATGCAAACAACAACTTTAAACATTTTAATTGTTGTTATCATGATGCGGATGACATGTGCAAGTTTATGCAATTTTTATTAAAAGTTGACAAGAGTATTATGAAGCATTTGTCACCGTGGTGGAAAGAAAAGGGGTGCCATGGAAACGATAGCAAATACGGTGCCACGACAACGTTCCAATTCCGGTAACTCGATTGACATGCCAGGGCAAAAGAAATGGCGACAGGAGCGTGTCATGCAAGGATGGTGGGGTGATCGCGGATACCGGGTTCCCACGGGTCGACGACGGTGCCAAGCGAGTGAAAAAAACTAACGTTCCCGGGAGGATACAACATCCAAACATGCATCTCATACAACACATGCATTCGTTCACGGGCAGTCGTCTCGGGGTTATACCTTTCTAAGTGTGCATTATCGGAACGGATCAAGTTCGTAGAGGGAAGTAGGCGTTCTTGCGACGGCGGTAGTGGAAGTAGTCGTTCTCGCTTCATAGATGTTCACACTCCGTAGGTGTTCGGGGTCAAAACAAGGAACTTGACATCCACGGGTCTTCGAGGGTCGACGGTACATGTTGTGTAGACGAACTTGACGGATCCGAGGGCTTCAGGGTTCACTGTTGAACTTGACGAAACCCACGGCGACGGAGAGGTACGCGTCGACGGTAGTCATTCGGGCGGCGAGCGTCGTCGAACTTGATGGGCGTCGTGTAGTCGTACACTTCGATGGTAGTCGTTTGTATTGGTACTTGGCGCCATTGTGTCTCGAGTACTTGATGGTTCCAGTCGGGATAGCAAAACGTAATCGACCGTGAAGATGTGTCGGTGCGGAACTTGGCGAACCAAAACAAAGTAGCAATAGGCGGTCTTGGCGGCCAACAAAGTGGTCGCGGTGACAAGGACGATGAACAGGGGCGCGACACCATGGCGGGGAGGCGGCGTGCCCGTTTCGTTTGTCACGGGAAAACCACGGCAGCAGCAGGGCCTTGCTGGAATCAAGGGCGCGGTGTAGGTACTTGGCATGATGCAGGGGCGTCAGCCGCGGGACGCCTGGACCCGAAGCAGAGGAGTGGGTGCTGTTCCGGTGATGCAGCGGTGCAGGGAACGGAAGGAGGTGCAGTGGAGCTGAGCCGCAGCAGCAGGGGAGGTCACACGCGAGGTGGAGGAGGAGCTGCAGGGGGCGGCTGGAGAGTCGACGGGGCGGCACTCGCCGGAGTTGGGGCCGAAGGGGACGGGTCGAGGGGCTCCTCCCCTGGCGATGGAGCTGACGAGTCGGTGGCGCCGGGTAGACAAGGAGGCGGCGAGGAGGTCCTGGACCGGCTGCGGGAGACGAGGCGCTTGAGGGCGCGGCGATGCCATGGCCGCGCGGTGCCATGGTCGTGCGTGCAGGCGAGCTCGCGGAGTGGCAGGGAGGACGTCGAGGGTGGCGCTGGGGCTCGCGGCAGGAGACAACGCTCGTGGTGCTCTGCTGCGGGGGTGGCTGGAGCGAGGTGGGATCGAGAGAGAGAGACGAAGGGAAAGGGCAGGATGCGGCGCTGGAGGAAGGACGAAGGGAGGCGGCGCGCGGTAGGAATGAGAGGGAGATCGAGAGAAGGAGGGGGTTCGAGCGAGGGAGCAGCGCTCGCTATCTCTGGCGGCGCGAGGGAGGGTTTCGGCTGCACTAGGGTTAGAGCAGGCGGGCTGCGGGAGATGGGCCTAGGGAAGCCGGTGGCGGGGCCTTGGTACCAATTAGGTGGGGAGAGGAAAGAAAAAAAAAACCAGGAGTCTGCTGGGCTGTTGGGCTCCTCTCTCCTCTCTTTCTTCTTTAACCGAAAAGAAATATAGAGAAAGGAAAAAGAAGGGGGATTAGGGAAAAGAATTTGAGCAGGAGGACAATTTTCCTGGACTCACAAAAATGTGAGGAATTTAAATAAAATGGCAAGAGGATTTTTGGAGAACAATAGATTCGCACATGTTGAATTTAATTCAACATGTTTGAATTTTGAAACCCATTCGAAAGGACTCTAAATGGGCTGAGATTTTTAGAGGAGCCTCGATAAAAGAGATGAGAAATATTGGCAAGGTTTGAAGGTCAAACTCAAAGAGGAATAGACATGGAAAATATTTTGCACGTGTGTTATGGGTGATTCCGAAAATGGAATATTTAATATAGCTCCCTAATATCGGGAGGATATGTTATAAAGAGAACTCACCATGTGAATTCCCTCGGTTTAAATGGACTGAAGATCCATACAATTTATTTAGTTGAGTTTTAAAACGGGTTGCATGATGACATGATGCAATGCACATGATGCAATGATGAATGCAACGAACCAAACAAATCACACGACGAAACCCGGAAATCATGCATGGAAGGCACCTGAAGCTCCGATCTTGGGGCGTCACAACACTCCACCACTACGAGAGGATCTCGTCCCAAGATCTAGGATGGCACCGGGGAAAACGGAAGAGGAAAGGGAAGAGGTAAAACTAAGTTGCTTCTTTGACAAACGAGTGAAACCAAAGAACCCTGAAAGGTTTAACAATTTGAAAGGAAGAATGCCACGAGATGAACCAAGTTGAAAACACTCCGTTAGGAAAGAGGAACAAGGAAGAACAAATTCAGACAACACTCCGTTTGAAAAGAGATGCAAGACTTGATAAGATGAAAAGAACTTGAGCAGAGGGCACAACACTCCGGTTAAATGGATAAGCATGAAAAGAACACGATCCCCACAACTGGAGATGATGAGAGAAAAGAGCAAAATCACAATGCCTCCGGAAGAAATGAAAGAATGGAATGGAATGAACGGAGGAAACAAGATCTTGAGAGAGCACTGCTTACAACAAATGCTAGAATGGAGTTGTTGGATTATCAACAATGAAAGGATAAGCTTGATGTGGGCTTATAGAAGACATCTCAAAATTATGAGGTGACAACCTGCCACTCACTAAAAAGAACAATGGATTGGATTGATATGAACAAGCAGACGAGAAACTTATTTCACTCGGAGGATAAATGAAGAACTTGGATCATTTATAAGCACCATAAATAGCAACAATCCTTAGAGAAAGCTTTAGGTGAAATATAACCCAATCTAACTCCAATGAAGAGATTGATTGGTTCAAAAGATGTCTTGAGCGAAGAGAAAATGATGGATTTAGATATGTCACTCTTGAAAACTTGTGAATCATGAAACACCAAGGGAAATTATCAACAATGACATAACACCACCTGAAAACATAAGGTAGAAGGAATTTCACTTCGGAATGCAAGATGAAGAATACTTGAGCTCCTCTGAAAAGAATCTCGATGAACACTTCGAGAAGGAATTAAATCCTTGATGAACCATCATGTAGAGCCTCCATGAAGAACTCCGGTAATAAAAGAATGATCAAACGAAAAGTAAGTTGAAAGGAACTCCGGTAGGAGCCTTGCAATGATTTAAATGGAGCTTTGAAATGATATAACCGAGAAAACTTGGAACTCCAGAAAAGAAAGATGAACAACTTGTATCGAGAATTGATACCACGAATGAACTCTGGAGGAAGGAATGAAACACTTGGATGAAGCAAGAATAAGAATTAAGTTATGTGTATCCTTCACCAATTTAAATTGATGACAAGCAACGGATTTGGCATACCACTTGTTCTCGTAGAAAGGCTTAAGAGAGACAAGGCGCAAACTTGGGAAGGTCTTCAACGATCCACCCGTAGGATTTGAAAGAACGACTGAATTGATATGATAACAACGGAAGAGAATTCTTGAACGAACCACCGTAAGAATTAAAATGAACGTAGCACAGGCACAATTCACCGGGAAGAATTGGAGAATGAATGAAGATACTTTAGGGGATTTTGATACAAGTGAACGAAGAGATCCCGAGCTGATTAGATCATACTTGAATGATGCACCGGTAAGATTTGGAGAACAAAAGCTGAAAGCTGAGTATGAATAAACCCGAAATGGTGGCCTTTGGAGAATCAAATTGAAAAGAATCTTGAATTGCTCCGGATAGGTGAAAATAATTCTCATAATCAAAACAATTATGAGAGGATGGCATCAAGCTAGAACCACGAGTCTTGAGAGAACGGGTAAGATTTGGAGGAAAAACTCTTCTTCGGTCTTCAAATGTTGAGAATGATGAGAAGAACACCACCAAATTGTTGAGACACTCCGGAATAATGAAGAATAGAAAAGTTGAACTAATGATGAAAAGAATTTGACAGATCTTGGAGAAAAGGCATTTAACTGATGAAAATTCATTCTTACGTCAAACTTGGAAAAGAATTTGAGAGTAACACCGGGAAAAGTTAGAAGAGTCAGGTAAGATCCTGGGAAAAGACCTGTGGGTTAGGGCCCACTTAAGAGAAAACACCGTTGAACGATTACTTGAAAAGGAGATAGCACCGGTTGAATTAAACGGCTTGAATGAGATAACAACCTCAAAATAAGTTGAACGGATCTTGAATGACAAGACGAGCCTTCTGAGATATCTTTAGCACTCCCGAACAAATGAATAGCGAGAAGTGAATGATTATGAGGTGCACCGGTATGAGAAGGTATTTGAAACGAGGAAAAGGGATATGATCAACACCAAAAGCTTGATGTGAATCCACCGGAGAAGATAAAAGAAACGAAGAATGATGAACTTGAAGCTCCGCTAGTATCTTCCTGACAATCACCGGATAAGAATATTGACGGAAAAGAATGGAGAGACTTCACATCAATAAGATGGATACTTGATTAAGAAATCTTAGTCCTAAAAAAAAAGGGGGGGGGGGGGGGAAAAACAAAGGCAACTTGGGACGGATGAAACAAACAACATTGAGAAGACTTGAGTTGATCTTGCGGATGTTGAAAAGATCGGATCCACTAGAAGAGAAGCACTTCGGTTGAAAATGATTGACAAAACAATCTCGATGATCAAGAAGGATTAGTATTCACATAGTCATATGAGAACACCGCTTAGAAAAAAGGTATGGATTCAACACTTGACTTCGAAGCAACTCGAATACCACAACTCAAAACAAAACAAAGGATTGGCTTGCAAAATAAACCGGAAACAAACGTATGATAGATCCCATATCGTATCATGTGTCTGTTGGAAAGAATTCCTACGAGCTACTTGAATTCCCACTTATAAACTCCCGAAACTTTTTGGTTATGCAATCAGGTGTTGGGGATACAGGGGAAGCATAATATCTCACCCAAACTAACAAATCCTACATCCAGCTGTATCCATCCTTCAACACATAACCAAAAACCCTCGGAAATTGTTTACCTCAACCTTCGAAAAGCATCCGTTATACGAGTTATGGCAATACTCCCGAACTCCCGCCCCAGTACTGGGTGGCGTCGAGGTTATCTCACTAACAACTGCATAAAAGAGATTTTCGATGTCGGCGAACTCAGCTATTCCAGAACTGCAACGATAAAATTGTGACGACAACACCTCGGAGCTCAACTCACCGGGACACTGCCACAACCCCTAAATGTCAGGAGGCACCAAGAACAATGTTCTCGTCACAAAACCATCAGAACGATTCCAAGATACCCGCGTGATCCTAATTTTTTTAGTGAAATTTGAGGAGAGAAGGGTCAAAACTCTACGTCAGGAGGCCTCACCAGAGCGACGAAGGGACTGAGGAGTAAAAATAATCCTACTCTCCGATATATATAATCCTAAGACTCAAAACTTTTTTCAAGACTCAACAACGCCAGCGATTTGATCAAGCAGGGGACTCCTAAGTCGGGGAAGGCTCTGATACCAACTTGTAACACCCACGATGCGGCTATATCTCCCACGTGTCGGAGCACAACTTAGAGGCATAACCACATAGTTGGCATGTTGCAAGAGGGGTAATCTTTACACATCCCATGTACTGAATAAGAAAGGGATAAAGAGTTGGCTTACAATCGCCACTTCACACAATACATAAATATAGCATTACATCATCCAGAATACAATCAAGGTCTAACTACGGAACCAAATAAAGAAAGACAACCCCTAATGCTACATCCCCGATCGACCCGACTGGGCTCCACTACTGATCAACAGGAAACGAAAAACACAACGAACAAGATCTTCATCCAGCTCCCACTTGAGCTCAGTTGTGTCATCTGCACTGGTAACATCGGCACCTGCAACTGTTTGGAAGTATCTGTGAGTCACAAGGACTCAGCAATCTCACACTCGCGAGATCAAGACTATTTAAGCTTATGGGTAGGAAAGGGTAGTGAGGTGGAGGTGCAGCAAGCACTAGCATATATGGTGGCTAACATACGCGAATAAGAGCGAGAAGAGAAGCAATGCAACGGTCGTGAACTAGAAGTGATCCTGAAAGCTACTTACGCACAAGCATAACACCAAAACCGTGTTCACTTCTCGGACTCCACCGGAGAGAGACCATCACGGCTACACACGCGGTTGATGCATTTTAATTAAGTTAGGTGTCAAGTTTTCTACAACCGGACATTAACAAATTCCCATCTGCCCATAACCGCTGGCACGGCTTTCGAAAGTTCAAAACCCTATAGGGGTGTCCCAACTTAGCCAATCACAAGATCTCACGGTCAACGAAGGATATTCCTTCTCCCAGGGAGACCCGATCAGACTCGGAATCCCGGTTACAAGACATTTCGATAATGGTAAAACAAGACTAGCAAGACCACCCACTATGCCAACAAATCCCGATAGGAGCTGCACATATCTCGTTCTCAGGGCACACCGGATAAGCTAAGCGTACAGGAGCCAACGTAACCCAAGTTGCCAAGGGATGGCCCTGCACGGTGCTCTAGTTTGGACCAACACTCAGAGGAGCACTGGCCCGGGGGTTTAAAATAAAGATGACCCTTGAGTCTGCAGAACCCAAGGGAAAAAGGCTTAGGTGGCAAATGGTAAAACCAAGGTTGGGCTTTGCTGCAGGAGTTTTATTCAAGGCGAACTGTCAAGGGGTACCCATTATAACCCAACCGCGTAAGGAACGCAAAATCAAAGAACATAACACCGGTATGATGGAAACTAGGGCAGCAAGAGTGGAACAAAACACCAGGCATAAGGCCGAGCCTTCCACCCTTTACCAAGTATATAGATGCATTAATTAAATAAGATATATTGTGATATCCCAACATAACCATGTTCCAACATGGAACAAACTCCATCTTCACCTGCAACTAGCAACGCTATAAGAGGGGCTGAGCAAAGCGGTAACATAGCCAAACAACGGTTTGCTAGGAAATGTGGGTTAGAGGCTTGACATGGCAATATGGGAGGCATGATATAGTAAGTGGTAGGTATCACGGCATAACAATAGAGCGAGCAACTAGCAAGCAAAGATAGAAGTGATTTCGAGGGTATGGTCATCTTGCCTGAGATCTCGCAAGGAAGAAGAATGAGTCCATGAAGAAGACAAACGGACGAAGTCGAACGGATCCTCACAAACGCGACGTTATCGGAACTAACCCGAATAAGCAACACCAGAAAGAAGCAAACAACATAGTAAACAACCATCACATAAGCATGGCATGATGCACAACCAAGTATGATGCATGTCCGGTTTAAATATGCATGACATGGCAAAGTGCAAAAACCAAAACTACAAATTAAGTGGAGCTCAATATTCAACGGGTTGCATATTGACGAAACAACACATCAATTATTTAGTTCTCTCCCGTTTAGGTACCCAACAATATTAAATGTTGTTAAACATGGCAAGAGAAGAAGCAAAAGTAAAACCTCTATCTAAACAAGTTTAAATGAGGCTGAAACAAACAACAATTTCGGTAAATCCCCATACGCATTTAGCAATTTAATGCAAACAACAATTTTAAACATTTTCATTGTTGTTATCATGATGCGGATGACATGTGCAAGTTTATGCAATTTTTATTAAAAGTTGACAAGAGCATTATGAAGCATTTGTCACCGTGGTGGAAAGAAAAGGGGTGCCACGGCAATGACAGCAAAAACGGTGCCAAGGCAACGTTCCGGTTCCGGTAACTCTATTGAGATGCTCGGGCAAAAGATATGGCGAAGGGAGCGTGTCATGCAAGGATGGTGGGGTGATCCCGGATACCGGGTTCCCACGGGTCGACGACGATGCCAAGCGAGGGAAAACAACTAACGTTCCCGGGAGGATACAACATCCAAACATGCATCTCATACAACACATGCATTCGTTCACGGGTAGTCGTCTCGGGGTTATACCTTTCAAAGCGTGCATTATCGGAACGGATCAAGTTCGTAGAGGGAAGTAGGTGTTCTTGCGACGGCGGTAGTGGAAGTAGTCGTTCTCGCTTCATAGATGTTCACACCCCGTAGGTGTTCGGGGTCAAAACAAGGAACTTGACGTCCACGGGTCTTCGAGGGTCGACGGTACATGTTCTGTAGACGAACTTGACGGATCCGAGGGCTCTAGGGTTCACCGTTGAACTTGACGAAACCCACGGCGATGGAGAGGTACGCGTCGGTGGTAGTCGTTCGGGCGGCAAGCGTCGTCGAACTTGGCGGGCGTCGTGTAGTTGTACACTTCGATGGTAGTCGTTCGTATTGGTACTTGGCGCCATTGTGTCTCGAGTACTTGATGGTTCTGGTCGGGACATCAAAACATAGTCGACCGTGAATATGTGTCGGTGCGGAACTTTGCGAACCAAAACAAAGCAGCACCAGGCGGTCTTGGCGGCCAACAAAGGGGTCGCGGTGACAACGACGATGAACAGGGGCGCGACACCATGGCGGGGAGGCGGCGTGCCCGTTTTGTTTGTCACGGGAAAACCACGGCAGCAGCAGGGCCTTGCTGGAATCAAGGGCGTGGTGTAGGTACTTGGCGTGATGCACGGGCGTCGGCCGTGGGACGCCCGGACCCGAAGCAGAGGAGTGGGTGTTGTTCCGGTGATGCAGCGGTGCAGGGAACGGAAGGAGGTGCGGTGGAGCTGAGCATCAGCAGCAGGGGAGGTCGCACGCGAGGTGGAGGAGGAGCTGCAGGGGGCGGCTGGAGAGTCGACGGGGCGGCACTCACCGGAGTCGGGGTCAAAGGGGACGGGTTGTGAGCTACTCGCCGGAATTGCTCACGCTCGCCATGGAATTGTATGAATCGAACTAGTAATTTGAATTTCGGTAGAGGAACCACCCAACCTCCCGCACCTCTATCCGATACAAGCCACGACCTCAGCCGTCCAAATCCTAGCCAACCCCTCTTGAGGGAGAGAGACGTCTATTTAACGTTACACCCGATCAACAGGCCCAGTTCGGGCCTGCAAGCCACTGGGGAAGATTCTTGGGCCGTGAAGACTTGGGCCGTAGCGCGGGCTCCGCATCTTGCTTCCTATTGTCGGCAACGCCTTGATCTGCTACAGTGCTCTCTAGTGTGTCTTCAGTGTCGATGCCTACAGGGTTGCTGACATCCCCCCTCCGTTGAGAAATGGCTTGACCCCAAGCTGGAGCCCGAGGGAATTGTTGCTTGAGTGATTCCAGGTTCTCCCATGTTGCAGCTTCAGGAGTAGAATCGCTCCACAGGATCAACCCTTATGCGGCGGTGCGCTTGCCCTTCTGCCGCACACGCTTCTGAAGCACACGGACAGGAATCTGCAAATGAGAGTTAACAGAGGGTAACGTGCTTGATATAGGATAGGTCGGTGCAACCACTTTCTTCAGCTGTGAGACATGGAAGACTGGGTGTATCCTGCTGCCCTCCGGAAGTTCTAACTTGTAAGCCAACTTATGATTTGCTCGGTGTACCACTAAAGACTGGACATAAGGTTGCAACTAAAGGAAAACCAGCTCGCCCACATCAAAAACTCTCTCAGTCCTGTGTTTATCTGCTAACTGTTTCATTCTCTGTTGAGTTCACAGCAAGTGTTGCCGGACAGACTCGACTACAACCTGTCGATCTTGCAACCACTATTGAATGTCCAAGGGAGGAACTGTGTCTGATGGAGAAATACCAAAATACCTGGGAGGTTGTCCATACAAATCTTCAAATGGTGATTTCCCCACAGCAAAATGCCAATTGGTGTTGTACCAAAACTCACAGAGGGACAACCATTTACTCCATTTAGTAGGGTGAGAACTGATGAAACTCCGCAAATAGCACTCCACCTGCTGATTAACTCACTCAGTCTATCCATCAGTAGCTGGATGATAAGCCGAGCTCATATTCAAGTGAGTTCCAGTTTTGTTAATAAGAGTCTGCCAGAAGTTACTGGTAAAAATAGGATCCCTGTCAGAGACAATGAGTTCAGGCATACCATGTAGTTTGTAAACATTATCCAGGAAAATCTCTGCAACCTTTTGAGCAGTAAAGGGTGTCGCAGAGCCATGAAATGGCCATATTTGGTGAATTTGTCAATAACCAACAGGATGCAATCAAACTGGCAAGAAACTGGCAACCCAGTAATGAAATCCATAGTAACAGTTTTCCAAGCTCGTTTAGGAACAGGCAATGGAGAAAGAAGACCTGGAATATGTACTCGTTCAGCTTTAGCTTGTTGACAAACCATGCAAGATTGCACCTTGTTCCTGATAAAAGCTTTCATGCCAGCCCAACGGAATAGGGAATGGATCCTGTTGTAAGTAACTGGAAACCCTGAATGTCCTCCTACAGGACTGTCATGGAATGCAGAAAAGATCTTATGCTGCAGTTCCAGGTTGTTGCCAATCCCAATACAACCTTTATACCTCAAGAGACCATGCACAAGCTGATAGTTAGGTTTAGCAGCTGGGTCCACAGACAGTTGCTACAAAATTTCAATAATCTTGTCATCATGAGCATAACTGTTAACAATTTCCTCTAGCCATACTGGTTGAGCTCTGGATATGTGAAAAACTTGAGGGTGTGGTTTCCTAGAAAGTGCATCAGCTGCAGTGTTGTTAATCCCTTTCTTGTAAACAATTTGATAGTTCATTCCCATTAATTTTGTGAGAGCTTTCTGTTGCCAGACAGCGTGCAACTTCTGATTTTGCAAGTGTATCAAACTCCTTTGATCAGTTTTAATAGTAAACTGCTGCATTGGAAGATAAGACCTCCATTGCTCTACAACTAATAGAATAGCCATATACTCCTTCTCATACACTGACAGTGCTCTATTTTTAGGCCCAAGAGCTTTGCTTACATAAGCCAGTGGATGTCCTTCTTGCATTAAAACAGCTCCTATTCCAGTGTCACATGCATCTGTTTCAATCACAAAAGGCTTATCAAATTGTGGCAATGCCAGTACTGGTGCTTCCATTAGGGCCTGCTTGAGTGTATTGAAGGCTACATCAGTAACAAAAGTCCACAAAAAGGAACCCCCTTCTTTAACAGATCTGTCAGGGGCCTGCTAATAATACCATACTGTTTAATAAACTTCCTATAATATCCACTGAGCCCTAAGAATCCTCTGACTTCCTTGACATTGCTAGGAGTAGGCCAGTTCTGAACTGTCTCTACCTTGGTAGGATCTGTTGAAACTCCCTCAGCACTAATGGTGTGACCCAGATAATTAATCTTTTGTTGGGCAAAAGCACACTTAGTGAGTTTAACCTTCCATTGATCAGCTCTCAAAAGACAGAGCACCTCTCTGACATGTTTCAAGTGCTCTGCATATGTTTTGCTAAAAACCATTACATCATCAAAGAAACAGAGAGTAGTTTTCATGTTAGTAGGAGTGAGTGTAGTATTCATAGCCCCCTGGAAAGTGCCAGGTCCTCCAGCAAGCCCCATGGCCAATACAGTGAATTCATAATGACCATCATGGGTTTGGAAAGCAGTTTTATATTCTTCTCCCGGGGCTAGTCGGATTTGATGATAACCTGCTCTTAAATCCAGTTTAGTAAACCAAGCAGCTCCTGACAACTCATCTAGCAACTCATCAATAACTGGCAGGGGAAACTTGCCCTTAAGAGTGATGGCATTTAACTTTCTGTAATCAATCACCAGCCTCCACTCTCCACCTTTTTTCTTGACTAGTAGTATTGGAGAGGAAAATGGACTGTTGCTAGGCCTGATTATTCCAGCTTTGAGCATTTCTTTAATTTGTTTCTCCAGCTCATCCTTGAGTTGTGGCACAATTCTATAAGGTCTCATGGATATGGGTCTTGCCCCTGGAATAAGAGGAATTTTATGATCACAATGCCTTCTGGGAGGAAGCTCAGTTGGTGTAGCAAAAACATCAGCAAATTCCTCTACAAGCAATTGCATCTCTGGAGGTATTGGATCTAATTCTCCCATCTGAATAGCAGAAAGAGCTACACAAGTATAACTAGATTCTTCAGAAGAAATTCCTTGCAGCGTGACAGTTTGGCCCTCCTTAGTAAATGACATCCACCTTTCTACCCAATCAACATACATTGGACTATGTTGTGCAAGCCAATCCAATCCCAGTATTCCATCATAGGTTTGTAACTGCAATAATATGAAATCAGAGGAAAACCCATGGCCATTGCATTGCCAGTTACAGTCATTTATCTGATGCAGACACTGGATTGTTGTTCCACCTGCAATAGTAACTGTGATAGGTTTGATGGGAGAAACACCCTGAATAGAAGAATACTTGGCATCCAAGAAGGAATGTGTACTTCCAGAATCTACTAGGAATTGCAGTACTTGGCCTTGTAGTACGACTTCCAGTTGCAGCACTGGTGCCTCTGGTTCCCTGCCCAAAGCTGCTGCAGACAACTTGATAGTGTGGACTGAGGAAACTGACTGTTGATCATTATCAGATTCAGACTCTTCATTGTAACTGGACTGCATTTGTTCAATCATTTCTTGCACAAAATGCAGCTGAACTGTAGACTTGTAGACATGATCCTTTGCCCACTTCTCTCCACACACGAAACACAAACCCTTAGATTTCCTGTAGTTTCTTAGAGCTAACCATTTATCCTCAGTTGGAGTACTTTTATCAGTGTCCTTCTTCTCCTCTGGTGGCCTGCCCTTACTGTTGCCATAAGAAGGAACAGTAGTACTTCTCCTAGACACTGAACCTGATGAATTACTGAGAGTTTCCCCCAATTTCTCATGCAGCAATGCCAGTTCATAGGCTGCATCAAGGTCTTTGGGTTTCTGTAATGCAACAGCTATCCGAACTCCAGGTTTCAACCCATCCAGAAACCTGGTAGTGTAATGGAGGGAGTTTGGAGCGTCCTCATATGCTGTTAACTGATCATAAAGCTCTGCAAAACATTCAACATAATCCTCCACAGTGCTGTCCTGAGCGATGCGGAACAGTTTTCTGAGAAGCGTCTGATGCTGGTTGCGACCAAACCTGCTCTGCAAAGCACTACAAAATTCAGTCCAGGATGAATTTGGCATGCGTCGCTGAACAGACTCCAACCATCTGGTTGCCGTGCCTTCAAACTGAGTTGTTGCCAGGGAAATCCATCGGTGTTGTGGTGTGTTCCATAGGCGAAACTGGTCCTCACACCGATTTTGCCAGAGACGGGGATTGGAGCCATCAAATTTGGGCATTTCCAGTTGAGAAGAAAAGGATGAATGATCAAAAGCATCCACAGACTGAAATTCACGGGGCGAAAAAATTCGGGGGGACTGTAGTGAATCACACGCACCTCTGACCAGAGGAGGTACATAAACATTATGTGCCTTCCCCCGGTGTTCGTTGTCGAAGCCAAGGGCGTTGGTCATGCATCCATGTCCTCGCCCAGCACCGCGCGAGTCTTGGCCGGAGTCGGCCTTCGGATCCAGCTCAGTCTCCTCGTGCTTGTACAGATTCGTCCTCAATTGCTCCAGCTCGAGGGCGATTTTGTCCCGGATGCGGTCCGCCCGCGCGGTCATGAGCTTGTCAAGGGTGGTGTTGTTCGCGTCGATAATTTTGATCATGGACTGGAGGAGCGTCTCACCTTGAGTCTTCAGCTTATCCAGGTCGTCGGCGAACTCGTGATGAAGAAGCTCGTAGACGGAGCGGCTCTCGGGGCTGAGTTCCTCCATCGCATGGCGTCGCCGTCAGTCGCTGTAGCGCGTGCGGTGGGGGTGGATTGGTAGCTCCAGGACGGAGGCTCTGATACCAGATGTAATCTACTCGCCGGAATTGCTCACGCTCGCCATGGAATTGTATGAATCGAACTAGTAATTTGAATTTCGGTAGAGGAACCACCCAACCTCCCACACCTCTATCCGATACAAGCCACCGGCCTTAGCCGTCCAAATCCTAGCCAACCCCTCTCGAGGGAGAGAGACGTCTATTTAACGTTACACCCGATCAACGGGCCCAGTTTGGGCCTGCAAGCCACCGGGGAAGATTCTTGGGCCGTGAAGACTTGGGCCGTCGTGTGGGCTCCGCATCTTGCTTCCTGTTGTCGGTAATGCCTTGATCTGCTACAGTGCTCTCTAGTGTGTCTTCAGTGTCGATGCCTACAGGGTTGCTGACAGTGTCGAGGGGTTCCTCCCCTGGCGACGGAGCTAACGAGTCGGTGGCGACGGGTAGACGAGGAGGCGGCGAGGAGGTCCTGCACCGGCTGCGGGAGACGAGGTGCTTTAGGGCACGGTGATGCCATGGCTGCGTGGTGCCATGGTCGTGCGTGCAGGCGAGCTCACGGAGTGGCAGGGAGGACGTCGAGGCTGGCGCTGGGGCTCGCGGCAGGAGACATCGCTCGTGGTGCTCAGCTGCGGGGGTGGCTAGAGCGAGGTGGGATCGAGAGAGAGAGACGAAGGGAAAGGGCAGGATGTGGCGCTGGAGGAAGGACGAAGGGAGGCGGCACGTGGTAGGAATGAGAGGGGGATCGAGAGAAGGAGGGGGGTTCGAGTGAGGGAGCACCGCTCGCTATCTCTGGCGGAGCGAGGGAGAGGGAGAGGGTTTCAGCTGCGCTAGGGTTAGAGTAGGTGGGCTGCAGGAGATGGGCCTAGGGAAGCCGGCGGCGGGGCCTTGGTGCCAATTAGGTGGGGAGAGGAAAGAAAAAAAACTAGGAGTCTGCTGGGCTGTTGGGCTCCTCTCTCCTCTCTTTCTTCTTTAACCGAAAAGAAATAGAGAGAAAGGAAAAAGAAGGGGGATTAGGGAAAAGAATTTGAGCAGGAGGACAATTTTCCTGGACTCACAAAAATGTGAGGAATTTAAATAAAATGGCAAGAGGATTTTTGGAGAACAATAGATTCGCACATGTTGAATTTAATTCAACATGTTTGAATTTTGAAACCCATTCGAAAGGACTCTAAATGGGCTGAGATTTTTAGAGGAGCCTCGACAAAAGAGATGAGAAATATTGGCAAGGTTTGAAGGTCAAACTCGAAGAGGAATAGACATGGAAAATATTTTGCACGTGTGTTATGGGTGATTCCGAAAATGGAATATTTAATATACCTCCCTAATATCAGGCGGATATGTTATAAAGAGAACTCACCATGTGAATTCCCTCGGTTTAAATGGACCGAAGATCCATACAATTTATTTAGTTGAGTTTTAAAACGGGTTGCATGATGACATGATGCAATGCACATGATGCAATGATGAATGCAACGAACCAAACAAACCACACGATGAAACTCGGAAATCATGGAAGGCACCTGAAGCTCCGGTCTTGGGGCGTCACAGACATAACCCCGCCGTTTTGGGCTATTGTGTGTATTGGCTTGCAAGGTGAATTCTTTGATGGGAGAGAACCAAACCGTGAAGCTACCGCAGAAGAGTTGAAGATGCTACAATACAATGCTCAAGCTTGCGGTATCCTCTTCAACGGATTGTGCCCAGAAGAATTCAACAAAATCAGCCGTCTTGAGAATGCAAAGGAAATTTAGGATACTTTGATTGATATGCACGAAGGTACCGACTCCGTCAAGGAATCCAAATTGGATGTGCTTCAAAGTCAGCTTGACAAGTTCAAAATGAAGGATGGTGAAGGTGTCGCTGAAATGTACTCTAGGCTTGCTCTCATCACAAATGAGATTGCCGGCTTAGGAAGTGAAGAGATGACCAACAAATTCATCATCAAGAATATCCTAAGATCCTTGGATGGAAAATATGATACCGTGTGCACATTGATCCATATGATGCCCGACTACAAAGATCTCAAGCCAACAGAAGTCATTGGAAGAATTGTTGCTCATGAGATGTCACTCAAGGATAAAGAAGAGCTTCACAACAAGTCGAGTGGTGCTTACAAAGCCTCATGTGATGCTCCTACATCATCAAGTGAGAAACAAGCCTTCAATGAGGAATTGAGCCTAATGGTGAAGAATTTCAACAAGTTCTACAAGAGTAGAAGCAAGGAAAGACGTTCCAAGTCAAGGTGCTACAATGACAAAAGATCTTCTAGTCGTGAGCGTAATTGCTACAATTGTGGAAGACCCAGACACTACTCCAATGAGTGTACGGCTCCCTACAAAAGAAGAGAAGAATCACCTCCAAGAGAGATAAGGAGTAGAGATTATCATTATGAACAAAGAACCTCTCGCAGAAGCAAGGATTTGGAAAGGAAGGACAAGTCATAAAGGAGCTATACAAAACGAAGACATCAAGCTCATGTTGGTGAATGGGTATCCGGCTCCGACTCTGACCATCACTCCGAGAGAAGTTATCACTCCGACCCCGAATATACTCAAGATGAAGGTGTTGCCGGTCTAGCACTTGTGTCAACCAACTCCTATGACATATTTGACTCACCAGATGAAGGAATTGGAATATGCTTCATGGCTAAAGGCCCAAAGGTATCACACCCCGAGTATGTTGATTTCAATAGTGATGAAGATGATTTGCTAGGTGATGTTGATTTACTTGTTGAGAACTCTAGTGATGAGAACTATGATGAACTTGCTATTAATCATGCTAATCAAGATAAAATGAATGATGATGATAAGAAGGAGATTGAGCGTCTAACTAAAGAAATAAACACTCTTAAGTTAGCTCATGAAACTACATTGGAAGATCACCGAGAGCTTTTAAAGACTCATGATCAGAAGCTACGCTTTGAAAAGCTCAACCTTGAGCAAGAGCATGGGTTCTTAAAGGCAATGAATGATGATCTTTGTAACAAAAGTTCTTCTTACATTGCCAAGCGTTTACTCTTGTCTACTTGCATGCCACAAGTAAAATCTAGTAACAAGAAAAAGAAAGATTCTTCTTCTAGTAGTAACAATAATCATGTTAAATCCAATGTTGTTCCTTCTAGTAGTTCTCTTGATTCCACCAATGATTCTCTTAGCCAAGTTACACTTGAGCAATAAAATAGCTTATTGAAGGGAATTATAGAGAAAGGTGTTTACAAGAGCCTTGCCGGAAGTAAGAAATTTGAGGAAATTGTACGCAAGCAAGGATGGCACCGGAAGAATCAAGGTGTTGGTTTTGAATGGAAGTTCAATGCCAATGGAGTTGAGTGGGAAGAATATCAATACCCCAAGATTAAGTTTTTTCCTCAACAAGAGAAGTATGGCCCTACTTATTTCAAGGGGACACAAGATCAAGATGATCTTCCATCACAAGACCACAAGCAAAAAGGCAAGGACAAGCTTTAAGAGGAGGTTGATGCATTTGAAGAAGCTCCCAAGGCCTTGGTCAAGTGGGTTCCCAAGACTACATCAAGTTCTACTTCATCGAGTACAACTACAAATCCAAGGATTCCCATCAAGTTGATGTGGATCCTGAAGAAGAAGAAGAACTAGGGAGTTCTTGAGGGTGACTCCGCCAACATACTTCACTCATATCATTTTGGTGAGAACAAGTGCAAACAAGTTTCACATCTTGCACTAGTTCAAGGAGTCACAAACCCTCTTGTTGGTAAGACAAGGGACAAGGTAACCTAACGCTTTCATGGACATCATCTTGTGTGAACCTCACTCTATGTCTATGGATATCCTTGTCTGTTCCTTGTGAGACAAACCCGTGTAGGTATTGAAAGTGCAACTCACTCCAATGGATTGCTCCAAATGATCTACATCAACATTGAGCATCCACATCTTCAACATCTACCTGAAGTCATCATCGACAAAACCCAAGGTTAGTTCATCCATATTATGGGGGATATCACATCTAGGGGGAGCTTTACTCTAAGGATTGAGCTAAAGCAACTCTAAAGGTGTGAACACAACAACGCTTTATATAAAAGTGGTAACCCTGCTTGCGCTTAAACGATGAGTATGACCTATGATCGAATGTTCTCAGTTGACTCCTAAGTCAATATAATCATATATAGATGACCTAGTCATCGCCAATTGCTTGATAGATGCTAGAGTGTTTGTGCATATTTTGCCACATATTTAACTTGCCATTTTATTGTCTGAGCATGTTGATTGCATATTTTTCTCATTCTAGGACATCCATTTGTTGCCTTGATTGTGTGGCTCTTCTTCTCTTGCCAAATGGATGGACAAGAATGCCTAAGAACTTCCTCTATCTATCTATGCTTTTGTAGACTCAAACTCCATTCATGCTACATCACAAAGTTTGATCAAGTCAGATTCGAATCCTCTGGGTGAGGAGCACTCAGAGTCACCGATTCACCATAGACTTAAACTTCCAAAACCTCTTTGAGCATTTCGGTCTGACCTATTCATCCTTTCCGGTCAAACCGAGTTCACTGAGTTGATCTAGGTTTTCAATCTCGGTGCAACCGATTAGAACCATTCGGTCACACCGAGTTGTTCCACTCGGTCACGTCGATGGGTCAGGATATATATACCGCCGGGTCAAATTTTGGAAATTTCTCGGAAAACTATTCGCCCGCGCGTATCCTGCTCTGCCGACTCGGGTCTCCAGATGGTCCTCTCGTCGCCAGCGACCTCCTGCCGTTGGTCTTCGTCGCCTTCAACGGAATTCTACACCGCCATTGCCGCCGTAGCGAGCTCATCGCCAAGTTAGGGTATGAGTTCGAACCTTTGTGCTATCATCATCTCCGATTCTTAGCACAAAGTCAATGCCATGTTTCTGACCATGTATGAGATCAATCTATCCAATAAAAAATTCATTTAGATTAGTTTTGATTTGAAAATTTAGGGTTAGGTTTCCGCCGAACTCATATCGGACCGAGTAAGTTGTGGAAATCGGTCTCACCGATTTGGCTTAGGCCATTACACTTGCAATTTTCGTTCTGACCGAAACTTGCAAATCGGTGTGACCGGGTTCAACTCTCAGTGAAACCCTAGCGATCTTGGAGTCACCGAACTGTGTCTCGGTTTGACCGATTCCACTAGTTTAGACTCCAAAAGTTGCTTCGGTGTCACCGAGTTTAACAAATCGGTAGCTCCGAAATGCTTTCTGTGGAAAACTAATACTATTTTTTCGACTCATATGTTTTGCAAAATCTCTGGACTTTGTGATGCTCATCCACTCTATCTCATCTATAACTATTTGTAGGGTCAACAATCAATTTGCAGTATCAGACATGTCAGATCAGAGTGATAGCTAGAACAGGTCTGAAGAGCAGGTGAATCTGAGTGAGGGCACTAGTCCCTCTGGCAGTTATGATGAAGGCAGCAGAAGTACTCCTAGCAACCTGCCTAAGGCTGCTACTAGGCAAATGAGAAAGAAATTTTTTTATTCTAAAGATGAAGACTGTGTAGCTACTGAGGAGGAGGTCAGATCCAAGAAAAAGGTTGTCAAGAAGGAATTTGGCACACCTGCATCTACAAAGCTTGGTTTGAACAAGAAGGCTCCTACAAAGAGGGTGCCCATGTCAAAGGCCAGAGCCTCCACTCTTGAAACTTCCAAATCAACTAGTGGAGAGGCTGCTGGTGAGGGCAAGAAGAAGAAGGAAAGGAAGAGAGGAAGATGGTGCAAGAAAGTGGATCCCATGGCAGAATTTGAGAAGCACTCCTCTGATGAGGATGAAGAAGAGGAAGAGGATGTTGCACCAGCACCTAAAGCTCAAAAGCTGATGGGGGATGCCATCAAGTCTGGGGCTGCCCCTTCTAAGCCCAAGACTGCCCCCAAAGCTTCTGCTCCAGCCCCCAAGACTACACCAAAGAGGAGCATAAGGAACATACCATCTGCTGAAAAGAACAAGGCCCCAGTGCTTGAGATTGAAGAAGAAGAAGAAGATCCTGAAGCCCAAGTGCTTAGGAAGCTAAAGCCCAAGATCCCTGACCATGATGACAGTCATCCAGTGGCAACAAATATGAAAACCAGAAAAGATGCAGGTCTCATATTATGGAGAGAATCAGATCCATATGATGTGAGGAGAAGGACTGTTGTGGATTATAGGTTTCACACCAAGGAGCTGCGGGACTTCTATGAGACTATTCTGCTAGATAAGAAGCCTATTGTCTGTGATATGAAGTGGGCAGACTGGAAGTACATCGACAACAATGAAGACCACTTCCTAGGAGTGCATGAAAGTTTCAGACTATGTGGAGTAGACACTTTTGTGGGTCAGAAACTCACCAAGTGGAATGATGAGCTCATTATGCAATTCTATTCTACAACTCATTTCTATCCTGATGGAAGGATTGTTTGGGTGTCTGAAGGTACAAGGTACCAATCAAAAGTTGCTAAATGGGCCAAGCTGATCAATGCCCCTGCAGAGCATGAGGATGACATAGATGTCTATGCCAAGAGGAAGAAAGAACTCAACTCCATGGTGATACGTCTCCAACGTATCTACAATTTTTGATTGTTCCATGCTATTATATTATCAACCTTGGATGTTTTATATGCATTTATATGCTATTTTATATGATTTTTGGGACTAACCTATTAACCTAGAGCCTAGTGCCAGTTTCTATTTTTTTCCTTGTTTTAGAGTATCGCAGAAAAGGAAAATCAAACAGAGTCCAATTGACCTGAAACTTCACGGAACTTATTTTTGGAATGGAAGCAATCTAGGAGACTTAGAGTAGACGTCAGGGAAGCTTCAAGGGAGGCACGAGGCAGGGAGGCACACCCCCACCCTCATGGCTCCCCTGACCGACTTCTTTCGCCTATATATATATATCCATATACCCTAAAAACATAAGAGAGCACAATAGATCGGGAGTTCCGCCGCCAGAAGCCTCCGTAGCCACCGAAAACCAATCTAGACCTGTTCCGGCACCCTGCCGGAGGGGGGGAATCCCTCTCTGGTGGCCATCTTCATCATCCCGGTGCTCTCCATGACGAGGAGGGAGTAGTTCACCATCGGGGCTGAGGGTATGTACCGGTAGCTATGTGTTTGATCTCTCTCTCTCTCTCTCTCGTGTTCTTGAGGTGGTACGATCTTGATGTATCGCAAGGTTTGCTATTATAGTTGGATCTTATGATGTTTCTCCCCCTCTACTTTATTGTAATGGATTGAGTTTTCCCTTTGAAGTTATCTTATTGGATTGAGTCTTTAAGGATTTGAGAACACTTGATGTATGTCTTGCACGTGCTTATCTGTGGTGACAATGGGATATCATGTGATCCACTTGATGTATGTTTTGGTGATCAACTTGCGAGTTCAGTGACCTCGTGAACTTATGCATGGGGGTTGGCACACGTTTTCGTCTTGACTCTTCGGTAGAAACTTTGGGGCACTCTTTGAAGTACTTTGTGTTGGTTTGTATAGATGAATCTGAGCTTGTGTAATGCATATCGTATAATCATACCCACGGATACTTGAGGTGACATTGGAGTATCTAGGTAACATTAGGGTTTTGGTTGATTTGTGTCTTAAGGTGTTATTCTAGTACGAACTCTATGACAGATTGAATGGAAAGAATAGCTTCATGTTATTTTACTACATACTCTTAAATAGATTGATCAGAAAGAATAACTTTGAGGTGGTTTTGTACCCTACCATAATCTCTTCGTTTGTTCTCCGCTATTGGTGACTTTGGAGTGACTCTTTGTTGCATGTTGAGGGATAGTTATATGATCCAAATATGTTATTATTGTTGAGAGAACTTGCACTAGTGAAAGTATGAACCCTAGGCCTTGTTCCAAAGCATTGCAATACCATTTGTGCTCACTTTTATCACTTGCTACCTTGCTGTTTTTATATTTTCAGATTACAAAAACCATTATCTACTATCCATATTGCACTTGTATCACCATCTCTTCGCCGAACTAGTGCACCTATATAATTTACCATTGTATTGGGTGTGTTGGGGACACGAGGGACTCTTTGTTATTTGGTTGCAGGGTTGCTTGAGAGAGACCATCTTCATCCTACGCCTCCCACAGATTGATAAAACCTTAGGTCATCCACTTGAGGGAAATTTGCTACTGTCCTACAAACCTCTGCACTTGGAGGCCCAACAACGTCTACGAGAAGAAGGTTGTGTAGTAGACATCAAGCTCTTTTCTGGCGCCGTTGCCAGGGAGGTTAGCGCTTGAAGGTATATCTTTAGATCTTGCAATAGAATCTTTTAGTTTCTTGTTTTATCACTAGTTTAGTTTATAAAAGAAAATTACAAAAAATGTAATTGAGGGTACCTCATATGCTTCATCTTTTCAATATCTTTCGTGAGTATGATGGAAAGGAAAATTGTGCCAAAGTGTTAGAAGAAGAATGCATTAAAATGTTTGGCACTAAATATT
The DNA here is from genome assembly GCF_003073215.2 of Triticum urartu. NCBI lineage: Eukaryota > Viridiplantae > Streptophyta > Magnoliopsida > Poales > Poaceae > Triticum > Triticum urartu. Next base: position 554,349,504 of record NC_053025.1, on the reverse strand, counting down.
TGGATGATGAGCATGATTGCAATGTTGTTAGTATGAATTCGTTGAATATCCATGATGCTAATGATATGCAAAGCCACAAGCTTGGGGATGCTATGTTTGATGAAGATGATATTTTCTCTCCCTCAAGTTTTGATGTGCAAATTTATTATGATGAAAGCATGCCTCCTATCTATGATGATTATTCTGATGACACGTATGCTTTAAAGAATAATGATAACAATGAAACTTGTCATCTTGATTTCAATTTTCAATCCCATGATAGTTATTTTGTTGAGTTTGCTCTCACTACTATTCATGAGAAGAAATTTGCTTATGTGGAGAGTAATAAAAATTCCATGCTTAGGTATCATGAAAAGAGTGATTTATGTGATGATTATATTGTTGAATTAATTCATGATGCTACTGAAAATTATTATGAGGGAGGAATATATGCTTGTAGGAATTGCAATAATATCAAGTTTCCTCTCTATGTGCTTAAAGTTTTAAAGTCATGCTTATTCTGCCTTCCTATGCTAGTTGATTATTGTTCCCATAAGTTATTTGCTCACAAAATACCTATTCATAGGAAGAGGGTTAGACTTAAATGTGTTAGTCATATTCTTCATGATGCTCTCTTTATGTTTTAATTCTTGTCTTTTATATGAGCATCATTGAAATCATCATGCCTATCTAGGGGCATTAAACGATAGCGCTTGTTGGGAGGCAACCCAATTTTATTTTTGTTCTTTGCTTTTTGCTCCTGTTTAGTAATAAATAATTCATCATGTTCTTTTATGATTGTGTTTTTATGTTTTAATTAGTGTTAGGATCTTCTTGGGTGATTGTTATTTGATCTTGCTGTAAAAAACAGAAAGTATGTGCTCACGAGGATAATTTTCATTTTTTACCAGAGAGCGATAAAATACCAATTCTACTTGCAGTATATTAATAAACGAATTGCCTAGGATTTACTAATTTCTCAGTATTTTTGGAGTTACATAAGTATTGGAAACCTACAGATTACTACAGACTATTCTGTTTTTTGACAGATTCTGTTTTCTATGTGTTGTTTGCTTATTTTGATGAATCTATGAGTAGTATCGGAGGGTATGAACCATAGAGAAGTCGTAATATAGTAAATATTACACCAATATAAATAAAGTATAAGTTCACAACAGTACCTAAGTGGTGATTTATTTTCTTATACTAACGGAGCCTACGAGTTTTCTGTTAAGTTTTGTGTTGTGAAGTTTTCAAGTTTTGGGTAAAGATTCGATGGACTATGGAATAATGAGTGACAAGAGCCTAAGATTGGGTATTCCCAAGGCACCCCAATGTAACATTCAAGGACAACCAAGAGCCTAAGCTTGGGGATGCCCCAGAAGGCATCCCCTCTTTCGTCTTCGTTCATCGGTAACTTTACTTTGAGCTATATTTTTATTCACCACATGATATGTGTTTTGCTTGGAGCGTCAATTTATTTTGTTAGGATTTGCTTGCTGTTATTTATAAAAATGTTTTGCATCTTTTATTTCAATAAAAATGGCATTGATAGCCTTTACTATGCCTATTTTACAAGTCCACATGTTGCGGTTTGAAAACAGAAAGTTTACCGCTGTTGCAAAAATTCCCTAGAAAATTCAGAATGTGATAAAATGTTGAAACCTTTTGCATAATAAGATATGATATATTTACTAGAGTGGGAATTTTATTTCATAATTTTTGGAGGTAGGGAAGTATGGATCTTGCTGCACTCTTTACAGACTGTCCCGCTTAGCCAGATTGCTGTTATGTTTGCATTGTTTGCATATGTTTGCTTCTTTAATGATTCTATTTGAGGATAGGACTATTAAATATGCAGAGGCATTTAGTATGCAATGTTGAATAATAATTTTAGTGATTTGCTACAGTAGAGTATTATAAGGTTTTTGCATTGGTTTATACTAACTTATCTCACGAGTCCCTGTTGAGTTTTGTGTGGATGAAGCTTTTGTGTAACATCCGAAAATTCTAAATTTTGGAATGTTATAATAAATAGATAGATTTGATTGATTGTTTGATTGATTGTCTGAAAGTGAGTGAATTTGAAACTTTTGAAAGTTAAATGAGAGGGAATAAAAGGACTTTCCCAAACTTTCATATTTGCTTTCTGCTCTCCGTGAATTCGTATACTTTTTCATCATGAAACCCTGGAGAGAAGATGACATGACTTCTTCCATTTAATTAAATGACAAGGGGTGTTGAAAATATTTGAATTTCATTTGAGAATATTTCAATTCTGAAACTTTATGCAACTCAATGATTTTCACGAGCAAAGATAAAATGACTTCTTCAAACCTATGAAATATGAGTTGGGAGTTTCAAAGAATTAAATTCAAAGTTCTTTTGAATTTATTTTCGATTTGGAGTTATTTGAGTTTTATTCAAATTATTTTTCTCCAAAAATAAAATACATGGAAAATAGGGTAACATGATTCCCTACAATAGAAAATTGGAGAAAAATTAATTTGAAATCATTTTGGTTTTTTAAATGATTTTTAGTGGATTTTAATAGACCAGTAGCACTCTTTGATTTATTTGATTTTGTGTGGATTTTATTGGATTTTACTAAAATCTCCATGTTGTAGAAAATCTTTTTCTAAAATTTTTGATATATTATATGCCTATATAATATATTTTTTCTATTTGTTTTTATCCCTTTTGTTTGTCTAGAAAACAAATTAAAAAAAAAACTTCTCCCGACTGGGCCGGCCCAGCACTAGGCCAGGCCACGGCCCAGACGCAGCGCCGCCTTCCTCCTCCCGTGCGCGTCATGGACTCGCCGGGGTCCAGCGCTCCTACGGTGCCGGCCGCCCCTTTCCCCAAGCCAGGAGCCGCCTCGACCCTTTATAACCCGAGGCACCGCGCCGCCCCGCGCCACCCCTCGCGCCGCCGCTGCCGCTGAAGTGCCCCGCCTCTCGCGCCGCCTCGCCGGACTTCACCGCTGCCGCTCCCTGCCGTCGCCGCGCCTCGCCACCGCGCCGCCCCGCGCCACCCCTTGCCGCCGCCCCCGCTCGCCGTCAAAGCCGCCGGCGAGATCCGCCGTAACTGCCGCCATCGCCGCCTCGCTGGAGAGCCACCGAAAAACCGCCACCGCTGCCGGTTTATTTCGCCCAAGCCGGTAAAAGCCGCCGCTTTTTCTTTCGGTTAAAAAAACCCTAGATCGGTTTTCCACAGAAAACCTAGATCTGATGTTTTTTGTTGTTGTTTAGTTATGTAGTGAGCGTTCACTAGTTATGCCTTTGGAGTAAACGGTTTTCGTCGGTTTTGTTTCTGAAGCGAACGTTCGTTAGATAGGTTTTTTTTCTTTTTCTGTTATTTTCGGCCAGGGACCTATTTGTGATAGTTTTTCTTACAGATTAGTCCCTCGGTTTCAAACGACTATAACTTTTTACACGTTAGTCCAAATTCAACGAAACCAACGCCCACATCTTCGTTATGATCCCCTCTATCCTGATAAACAACTTAAACATGTTTTTGAAAAGTTTAAAATTTGAATTAGATCAGATTTGAATTCAAACTTCGTTTGATCATAACTTGAGTTTCATAGCTCCGTTTGAGTTGATTCTTTTTGCATATCGAAGCTCTTGACCTAAACATTCTAATAAGGCCAAATTCATATAATTTTGGTACTGTTAGAAATTGTTTTATGTTGCAAGAGTTATTTGCTTGGTTTTGATGTTTCTGAATCGTCTTCTTCGTTCTTTCTGGTCTTTTGAGTGATTGCTTATGTGTGGTTACTATTGCTTGCTTACGATAGATTGACCGGAGTGTGACGAGTAGAACTATCAAGAGCTAATCATCTTCATCAACATTGCAGGCAAGTTCACACTTTGATCATACCTCTTTCATACCCAGTTTTTATTGCATTAGATCAATCCTCACACATTGCATGATTAGGATCTAATTAAATTGTGGGATGGGAAGTAGATGATGAGGTAGAACCTATTACCTGTTTATTATCAAACCCTTGGGAGTTACTATTACGTTATGCTTACATTGCCATACTATGCTCGTAGACGTGGATTGGGTTTTGAGAGTATTCACGACAGATGTGAGATTGTTAATTAATGGTTTACTTAAGGTGGCAACTTAAACACACATCTGGGTGGATTGAGGCACCGGGTTATTCCAGGATTCCCTGTTTTTTTATGGACCGCCACCCAGGCTCAAAGGGATCATGAGATTATTCATACTAGAAACTTCCGTGTGCAGCCACAAGCTATTATGGGCTCTAGCATAGTTGATTAATTCGTGTGAACTGTGGTAGACTAGCAGATGTAGGGGTTGTAGGTGGTACGGTCTACCCATCGTAAGGTGCAAACGCTTCTGAAAGACTATGTCTCGGTCATCCGTCTTCTCAAACACCATGTAGTGCGAGAAAGCAAATGGAGGCGATCGAGTCTTGTGGGGAAAAGTGCGCAAACCTCTGTAGAGTGTATAAACTAATCATGATTAGCCGTGTCCCCGATTATGGATGTCTTGAGTATCTAGTTCTTGGATTATCCTGTTGATCTCATCACGTTACTTTAAATTAATATTGTTGGGTTTTAATGATGTTACTTAATTGGGATTGAGAATGCTGTCAACCATTCTCAATGTTCAACAACCACCATGATAGTTAAATAAAATTTATTCCTTTGCAGTAGGGAAAAATTGGCTTTTCGCAAAAACTGTAACCATAGAGCTTTTCCACCAGCCAAATATGCATGTAGTGATAGCCATTATTCATCATTATCCTCTGGTGTGAATTTGCCAGTAAATTCAATGTACTGACCCTTTGTGGCTGCAACATCTCATGTTGCAGGAATCTTACGACGAGTAAGTGATACGTTAGGATTACGATTTCTACACTCAACTTTGCCGTGGGTGTTGATGGGAATCCACAACCTTGTTGTTACTTCCGCTATTTTGGATTGAGGTAATAGTATTTACGTTACTTTTTACATGTGATTTACCTTTGTTATAAATCCTCGAGTACTGTGTGTGTCAGCATACCGATCCAGGGATGACACTTAAGCACAGAGACTTGATCCATTCGGGTCGGGTCGCTACAAGATGGTATTAGAGCACATGTTGACTGTAGGACATGACCCTAGAAACTGGCAAGCCCATAGAAAGGATTTTCTCTAAAACTTTCCCTTTCAAAAAAGATCTTTTACCTCTCTTCTCTTCTGAGCTTATTCAAAAATTCCCTTTAGTGAGACCATACCCCTTTCCCTTTTGACGACACGAAGATTCGACTGATGTGACCACTCCAAGAAGTACAAGATATTGGACAACTAAGACCACTTCGAAATGAAGAGTATTTTCCGTGAATCTGAATAATGGAAACTACAACGGTTGAAGACCGAAGATAAGTAGAATTTGAAGGCTCTGAAGAATTCCCAGATTTGTATGACCTAGGAAGGTTACCCTTATGGAACTTGGTAGACTATGGAAGTTGTCAATACCCGAGATTAAAGTGTATCGGAGAAAGACTGAAACAAGGAGCATGAGAACTCGAAGTTTTGTCAAAGAAAACCCTAAGGCAGGAGATATCAACTATGGAATGATAGCTCATGGCAATGACAAGGGCAGAAACACGGTTATCCGTGATGTCATCACCGCTGATGCTATTGTCACCGTGCTGAGTTAAGGATGCATTTCTTCAGAATGGATTTGATGGAAGAAGGCTGACGTAGCAGCTATCAGCAAAAGATGAAGTTTTAACCTTAGCCGGTGTATCACCAGGATCTAGAGTGTTACATCAAGAAGTTAAGATGGAGCTACAAGAAGCCGTATTTTGACAAGGAGCATTTCGCGGAGAACTTAGGACCCAGAAGTTGAAGTAGCCAAGCTGGAGGAGCTACAACCTCGAGATACCGGAGATTTGTCAGGAATTGAAGGACAGTATGACCATGGCTCATGCCAAGGATGTTGAAACCCAGAAGTTTGGAATGCAACTCCAGAATATTCAAGGATGTCACCAGAGACTTTGCTACAGCAGAGATGAGCTGGCAAAAGGACTTGAGAAAGACAAGTATGATCAGAAGAAGCCATTGGAGGCATGAACAAGGCTTGAAGAGTTTGGAGACGTTGAAGATTTATTGACCTTTAGAAGACCAAACCCCTGTTATATACCTACGTTAGATGCGACGTTTGTGAGCTGTCATTTGTTTGATGTTTTTCCCGACAGCCACAAATAAAACCTATCTTTTCCAAACTTCTGTTTGTATTGTGTGTATCCCTCTCTATCTCTCTTATCTCACCCCAAACCCATGGACCCAATAGAAGATGAAGGAAGATGAGCTTATATTTTCTGGACCGATGAGTCAATTGGAGACGGACTAATGGATTCAGAACATGGAGGATCACATGGAGAAAAACCCTATAGTCGGAAAGGATATGACCCAGCATGCTCTTTAGTGCTTTGAAAGAGGTGCTGCTACTTGGTGGAGAATGTACCAAACCATCAATGGATGGCAATGAGTAACCACTTGGAAAGAATTTAAGTTGACTCTGCCAAAGTCTCGCTTGTGTCCCAGAAGTTGAAGCCTTATGGAAAGGATATGAAGAAACCTTGTGCATGCAAGATTTGTGGAGAAATAGGACACACCCATAAAGAACACAAGGATGAATGCCCTAATTGTGAAGGAAGTCACCCAATTGAAGAATGCCCAATTAGGCAGATTACTTGTTTCTTGTGTGAAGGGACTACCCACTATCCTGCTCAGTGTCACATTTACCCCATGGTACAACGAACCATCCAGCAGAAGAAAGAAGTAATGAAAGGAGACCTCATGGAAATTTTAGAAGAAGTTGTGATGAAGGAAGAGATGGAGGACACACCCAAAGAAGAACTAATTAAACCCTACACCAAGTCATGCTATTCATGTGGAGAAGACGGACACATCTCCCAAAATTGTTTGAATGGGGATCTAGTAGAATTCCTGACGGAGGAAGTAGAGTATGACCCACAAGAAATAGAAGCCATGATTGGCATGGAAAGGTCCAGGAAGAGAAGTAGATTGGATACCAGGAAGGACCCGAGTCATATCACTTGTTACAGGTGCAAGGAGTCAGGGCACTACCTCAACAATTGCCCAAAAAGGAAACCTCGATACTTGTCAGAAGTAATATGTTTTCATTGTAATGAAGCAGGGCACTTTGCCAGAGATTGTCCCAAAGAGAAGGAGACTTGTGATAAATAGTTGAGTCTGTGAAAAGTATAGTAGTAGAAGTGAGAACAACTCTTTTGTATCAAGGTGTTGAGTTGAGACATGTAATGGAAGAGCGAGAGATTGTAATCATTGGAGAATGAATAAAGTTAGCATCGTTGGTACTGATATGGATTTTATGAGTTGTCACTCTATGAAGAAGATTTTTGGCCATTTTGAGGATATGAGAAATATGGTTTATGGAAGATTTGTGCATTTTAAGGGTGGTAGTACCTTGTAAGAACCGTTGACCCCTGGAAAAGATAAGGATACTCCACTGAGTGGATTTCAGACAAAATGCATATGAGTTTTGTCTTGATATGTGTGATACCCCAAGAGTATGTAGGATAAAGTTGGAGACCGTCAGTTGTTTGGACCAAATGTGATCAAGGAGTCAGAAGAGAATGTTAAGTTGATTCAAGATAGACTGGAGGTAGCTCAGTCCAGGCAGAAGAGTTATGCAGACTAAAAAAACCGCAAGGAGGTAGTCTATGAAATTGGAGACAGAGCATGTCTTCGTGTTCCCTCTCCGCGAGGAGTTAAACGATTTGGAGTTAAGTGAAAATTAGCCCCGAGATTTGTAGGACCATACCGAGTTTTGGAGCGTATGGGAGAAGTGGCCAACAAGTTGGAGTCACTCGAAGGACTTTCAGGAGTTCAGGATGTGTTTCACGTTCCCCAGTTGAAGAAGTGCCATGCAGAGATGGCCAATATTCCCCTGTAAGGACGCTTGACCCTAGAAAGGATAATGATGTTCCACGAAGTGGAATATGGATTTCATAAGTATAAGTTTTTATCTCGGTATGAGGGATACCCCACGAGGATGAAGAGATGAATTACTATTGGATATAAAGGAGGTGTGATGTTGGAAATATGGATCAATGGAAACTCCATGATGAGTCTGAGTAATCATGTCCTAGTTTGGTGCCAATAGAAGGAAGGAAGACATTACAATTGGATGGATTTAAGAATACTAGGAAGTTGGAAGTTGGAATAATGATCAGTTGCCCGATGATAAGTTCAAGGACTACAAGTGATGAGATGGGCCATAACCCACAGGCCCCAGGATCTGCCAAGAAGCAAGCACATTCTTGCTGAAGGAAAAACCCTGGAGGAAGTTACGATTTTATTGACAGACGATTTTATAGGAGTTTACGCAAAACCTGAGAGTGGTGAAGGAACGATAGATGTTTGTTTGGCTTGCAGAATCAATGGATTATTCCGAATGCAATTCATGGACAAGAGAAATTCTGCAATGCTTGTGAGGATGACCGAGTGTTAGAACGCGAGATTCGCTAAACCGTATACAAGGTAATGATTTGGGTGCGGGATGGATTGATCACCATACCGACTTACTCTTATTATTCGCCTTGCTATATGGGATGGTAAATCTGAGTGACTTTCCTATAGTAGAGAGACGATGATAATAAACCTCGTTTGAACCTTAGAATGGTATAAGTATTTTCCCTTGTACACGGCAGTTGTTGCCAACCGTAGGTTATACGGTGAGATTCAACCCAGACCCATTTCCTGCAGGAGAAACCATAAATTGTTGACCACCATGAGATATCGATAGTTTTTTAGTTTTGGCGCCAGACCCATCAGCTAAGAAGACCCAATCTCGGAATAACCTTACCAAGAGGAAATGGGAGAAGAATTGAGGAAAAGGTTATGCCACTACCGGAAGAGCCCAGAGATGGAATTATACTAAAGATCTGAGAAGACCGACACTGTCAAGGATAAGGATGGAGTATATAAGTTTTGATGGAATCGTAACCATGTTTCTAAGGGTGGTAGCACCCCAGACCTCCGGAGATGATCGATGGATTTTGAGAAGACCCCAAACCCTAACCTATTTTCTTGCTAACCTCTCAGAATCTCGAGGACGAGATTCATTTTAACGGTGGTAGGTTTGTAACATCCCAAAATTCTAAATTTTGGAATGTTATAATAAATAGATAGATTTGATTGATTGTTTGATTGATTGTCTGAAAGTGAGTGAATTTGAAACTTTTGAAAGTTAAATGAGAGGGAATAAAAGGACTTTCCCAAACTTTCATATTTGCTTTCTGCTCTCCGTGAATTCGTATACTTTTTCATCATGAAACCCTGGAGAGAAGATGACATGACTTCTTCCATTTAATTAAATGACAAGGGGTGTTGAAAATATTTGAATTTCATTTGAGAATATTTCAATTCTGAAACTTTATGCAACTCAATGATTTTCACGAGCAAAGATAAAATGACTTCTTCAAACCTATGAAATATGAGTTGGGAGTTTCAAAGAATTAAATTCAAAGTTCTTTTGAATTTATTTTCGATTTGGAGTTATTTGAGTTTTATTCAAATTATTTTTCTCCAAAAATAAAATACATGGAAAATAGGGTAACATGTTCCCTACAATAGAAAATTGGAGAAAAATTAATTTGAAATCATTTTGGTTTTTTTAAATGATTTTTAGTGGATTTTAATAGACCAGTTGCACTCTTTGATTTATTTGATTTTGTGTGGATTTTATTGGATTTTACTAAAATGTCCATGTTGTAGAAAATCTTTTTCTGAAAATTTTGATATATTATATGCCTATATAATATTTTTTCTATTTGTTTTTATCCCTTTTGTTTGTCTGGAAAACAAATTAAAAAAAACCTCTCCCGACTAGGCCGGCCCAGCACCAGGCCAGGCCACGGCCCAGACGCAGCGCCGCCTTCCTCCTCCCGTGCGCGTCATGGACTCGCTGGAGTCTGGCGCTCCTACGGCACCGGCCGCCCCTTTCCCCAAGCCAGGAGCCGCCCCGGCCCTTTATAACCCGAGGCACCGCGCCGCCCCGCGCCACCCCTCGCGCCGTCGCTGACGCTGCAGTGCCCCGCCTCTCGCGCCGCCTCGCCGGACTTCGCCGCCGCCACTGCACGCTCCGCCCGCCACCGCAGCTAGCGCCGCTGCCGTTCCCTGCCGTCGCCGCGCCTCACCACCGCGCCGCCTCGCGCCACCCCTTGCCGCCGCCCCCGCTCGCCGTCAAAGCCGCCGGCGAGATCCGCCGTAACCGCCGCCATCGCCGCCTCGCCGGAGAGGCACCGGAAAACCGCCACCGCTGCCGGTTTATTTCGCCCAAGCCGGTAAAAGCCGCCGCTTTTTCTTTCGGTTAAAAAAACCCTAGATCGGTTTTCCATAGAAAACCTAGATCTGATGTTTTTTTTGTTGTTTAGTTATGTAGTGAGCGTTCACTAGTTATGCCTTTGGAGTAAACGGTTTTCGTCGGTTTTGTTTCTGAAGCGAACGTTCGTTAGATAGGTTTTTTTCTTTTTCTGTTATTTTCGTCCAGGGACCTATTTGTGATAGTTTTTCTTACAGATTAGTCCCTCGGTTTCAAACGACTATAACTTTTTACACGTTAGTCCAAATTCAACGAAACCAACGCCCACATCTTCGTTATGATCCCCTCTATCTTGATAAACAACTTAAACATGTTTTTGAAAAGTTTAAAATTTGAATTAGCTCAGATTTGAATTCAAACTTCGTTTGATCATAACTTGAGTCTCGTAGCTCCGTTTGAGTTGATTCTTTTTGCATATCGAAGCTCTTGACCTAAACATTCTAATAAGGCCAAATTCACATAATTTTGGTACTGTTAGAAATTGTTTTATGTTGCAAGAGTTATTTGCTTGGTTTTGATGTTTCTGAATCGTCTTCTTCGTTCTTTCTGGTCTTTTGAGTGATTGCTTATGTGTGGTTACTATTGCTTGCTTACGATAGATTGACTGGAGTGTGACGAGTAGAATTATCAAGAGCTTTGAGTGCGAATCATCTTCATCAACATTGCAGGCAAGTTCACACTTTGATCATACCTCTTTCATACCCAGTTTTTATTGCATTAGATCAATCCTCACACATTGCATGATTAGGATCTAATTAAATTGTGGGATGGGAAGTAGATGATGAGGTAGAACCTATTACCTGTTTATTATCAAACCCTTGGGAGTTACTATTACTTTATGCTTACATTGACATACTATGCTCGTAGACGTGGATTGGGTTTTGAGAGTATTCATGACAGATGTGAGATTGTTAATTAATGGTTTACTTAAGGTGGCAACTTAAACACACATCTGGGTGGATTGAGGCACCGGGTTATTCCAGGATTGCCTGTCTAGGCACCTGGGTAGACCAGGATTGCCTGTTTTTTTATGGACCGCCACCCAGGCTCAAAGGGATCATGAGATTATTCATACTAGAAACTTCCGTGTGCAGCCACAAGCTATTATGGGCTCTAGCATAGTTGATTAATTCGTGTGAACTGTGGTAGACTAGCAGATGTAGGGGTTGTAGGTGGTACGGTCTACCCATCGTAAGGTGCAAACGCTTCTGAAAGACTATGTCTCGGTCATCCGTCTTCTCAAACACCATGTAGTGCGAGAAACCAAACGGAGGCGATCGAGTCTTGTGGGGAAAAGTGCGCAAACTTCTGCAGAGTGTATAAACTAATCATGATTAGCCGTGTCCCCGATTATGGACGTCTTGAGTATCTAGTTCTTGGATTATCCTGTTGATCTCATCACGTTACTTTAAATGAATATTGTTGGGTTTTAATGATGTTACTTAATTGGGATTGAGAATGCTGTCAACCATTCTCAATGTTCAACAACCACCATGATAGTTAAATAAAATTTATTCCTTTGCAGTAGGGAAAAATTCGCTTTTCGCAAAAACTATAACCATAGAGCTTTTCCACCAGCCAATTATGCATGTAGTGATAGCCATTATTCATCATTATCCTCTGGTGTGAATTTGCCAGTACATTCAATGTACTGACCCTTTGTGGCTGCAACGTCTCATGTTGCAGGAATCTTACAACGAGTAAGTGATACGTTAGGGTTACGATTTCTACACTCAACTTTGTCGTGGGTGTTGATGGGAATCCACAACCTTGTTGTTACTTCCGCTATTTTGGATTGAGGTAATAGTATTTACGTTACTTTTTACATGTGATTTACCTCTGTTATAAATCCTCGAGTACTGTGTGTGTCAGCATACCGATCCAGGGATGACACTTAAGCACAGAGACTTGATCCATTCGGGTCGGGTTGCTACAAGATGGTATCAGTGTGATGATCATCGTTATTGACACTTAAGCACAGAGACTTGATCCATTTGGGTCGGGTCGCTACAAGATGACACTTAAGTATTGAGTTGTAAGTAAATAAAAGTGTGATGATCATCAATATTAGAGCATTGTCCAGTGAGGAAATGATGATGGAGACTATGATTCCCCCACAAGTCGGGATGAGACTCCGGACGAAAAATATAAAAAAAATAGAAAAAGAGGCCATAAAAAGAAGGAGAAGGCCCAAAAAATGAGAGAAAAAGAGAGAAGGGGAAATGCTACTATCCTTTTTCCACACTTGTGCTTCAAAGTAGCACCATGATCTTCATGATAGAGAGTCTCCTATGATATCACTTTCATATACTAGTGGGAAATTTTCATTATAGAACTTGGCTTGTATATTCCAATGATGGGCTTCCTCAAAATGCCCTAGGTCTTCATGAGCAAGCGAGTTGGATGCACACCCACTTAGTTTCTTTTGTTGAGCTTTCATATACTTATAGCTCTAGTTCATCTGTTGCATGGAAATCCCTACTCTACATTGATATCTACTGATGGGCATCTCCATAGCCCGTTGATACGCCTAGTTGATGTGAGACTATCTTCTCCTTTTTTGTCTTCTCCACAACCACCCTTCTATTCCACATATAGTGCTATATCCATGGCTCACACTCATATATTGTGTGAAGATTGAAAAAGTTTGAGAACATCAAAATTATGAAACAATTGCTTGGCTTGTCATCGGGGTTGTGCATGATTTAAATATTTTGTGTGGTGAAGATAGAGCATAGCCAGACTATATGATTTTGTAGGGATAGCTTTCTTTGGCCATGTTATTTTGAGAAGACATGTTTGCTTTGTTAGTATGCTTGAAGTATTATTGTTTTTATGTCAAAATAAACTTTTGTCTTGAATCTTATGGATCTGAATATTCTTGCCACAATAAAGAGAACTACATGGATAAATATGTTAGGTAACATTCCACATCAAAAATTATGTTTTATCATTTACCTACTCGAGGACGAGCAGGAATTAAGCTTGGGGATGCTTGATACGTCTCCAACGTATCTATAATTTTTGATTGTTCCATGCTATTATATTATCAACCTTGGATGTTTTATATGCATTTATATGCTATTTTATATGATTTTTGGGACTAACCTATTAACCTAGAGCCTAGTGCCAGTTTCTGGTTTTTTCCTTGTTTTAGAGTATCGCAGAAAAGGAAAATCAAACAGAGTCCAATTGACCTGAAACTTCACGGAACTTATTTTTGGAACGGAAGCAATCCTGGAGACTTGGAGTAGACGTCAGGGAAGCTTCAAAGGAGGCACGAGGCAGGGAGGCGTGCCCTACCCCCTGGGCGCGCCCCCCACCCTCGTGGGCCCCTCGTGGCTCCCCTGACCGACTTCTTTCTCCTATATATATATATCCATATACCCTAAAAACATCAGAGAGCATAATAGATCAGGAGTTCCACCACCAGAAGCCTCCGTAGCCACTGAAAACCAATCTAGACCCATTCCGGCACCCTGCCGGAGGGGGGGAATCCCTCTCCGGTGGCCATCTTCATCATCCCGGTGCTCTCCATGACGAGGATCGAGTAGTTCACCCTCGGGGCTGAGCGTATGTACCAGTAGCTATGTGTTTGATCTCTCTCTCTTTCGTGTTCTTGAGGTGGTACGATCTTGATGTATCGCGAGCTTTGCTATTATAGTTGGATCTTATGATGTTTCTCCCCCTCTACTCTCTTCTAATGGGTTGAGTTTTCCCTTTGAAGCTATCTTATCGGATTGAGTATTTAAGGATTTGAGAACACCTGATGTATGTCTTGCACGTGCTTATCTGTGGTGACAGTGGGATATCATGTGATCCACTTGATGTATGTTTTGGTGATCAACTTGCGAGTTCTGTGACCTCATGAACTTATGCATAGGGGTTGGCACACGTTTTCATCTTGACTCTCTGGTAGAAACTTTGGGGCACTCTTCGAAGTACTTTGTGTTGGTTTGAATAGATGAATCTGAGATTGTGTGATGCATATCGTATAATCATACCCATGGATACTTGAGGTGACATTGGAGTATCTAGGTGACATTAGGGTTTTGGTTGATTTGTGTCTTAAGGTGTTATTCTAGTACGAACTCTATGATAGATTGAACGGAAAGAATAGCGTCATGTTATTTTACTACAGACTCTTGAATAGATCGATCAGAAAGAATAACTTTGAGGTGGTTTTGTACCCTGCCATAATCTCTTCGTTTGTTCTCCGCTATTGGTGACTTTGGAGTGACTCTTTGTTGCATGTTGAGGGATAGTTATATGATCCAAATATGTTATTATTGTTGAGAGAACTTGCACTAGTGAAAGTATGAACCCTAGGCCTTGTTCCAAAGCATTGCAATACCATTTGTGCTCACTTTTATCACTTTCTACCTTGCTGTTTTTATATTTTTAGATTACAAAAACCATTATCTACTATCCATATTGCACTTGTATCACCATCTCTTCGCCGAACTAGTGCACCTATACAATTTACCATTGTATTGGGTGTGTTGGGGACATGAGGGACTCTTTGTTATTTGGTTGCAGGGTTGCTTGAGAGAGACCATCTTCATCCTACGCCTCCCACGGATTGATAAGACCTTAGGTCATCCACTTGAGGGAAATTTGCTACTATCCTACAAACCTCTGCACTTGGAGGCCCAACAACGTCTACGAGAAGAAGGTTGTGTAGTAGACATCACATGGCCAACATGTATAAGGAGATTCCTGACAAAGCCTTGGAGAATCATAAGCTAGGCTCTATATATTATCTGTTGTCTGGTCTGACCGCCATCAACGCCATCTTGAGGCACACATTGTTGCCCAAATAAGGAGATCACAAGATGATCAGAGTCCATTCCATAAATTTGTTGCAGTTGTTTGATGTGCCCGAGAAGTTCAAAGTAATGAGTTTGATTGTTGAGACAATCAAGAGGACAACATCAGATCAGAAGAGATCTTGTGGGTATGCTCCACACATCTAGATGCCCATCAACTCCAAGATGGGCACATGCACATACTTATTGGACAAGGAACATGATACGTATCCAACGTATCTACTTCTCCTAACGCTTTTCCTCTTGTTTTGGACTCTAATTTGCATGAGTTGAATGAAACTAACCCCGGACTGACGCTGTTTTCAGCAGAACTACCATGGTGTTGTTTTTGTGCAGAAAAAAAAGTTATCGGAATGGAACGAAATTTTGCGATGATTTTTTATATCAATAATAAGAATTTCTGGAGCCAAGACCTGCCGGAGAGGGGCGCCTAGGTGGGCACAACCCACCAGGGCGCGCTCCCTCTCCTGGCGCGCCCAGGTGGGTTGTCCCCACCCGGTGGCCCCGCTGATGACCCCCCCTGATACTATAAAATCACATTATTCGAGAAAAAATTAGGGAGAAAGAATTATCGCGATCCACAAGACGGAGCCGCTGCCAAGCCCTGTTCTTCCTCGGGAGGGAAGATGTGGAGTCCGTTTGGGGCTCCGGAGATGTGGGTCTTTGTTCTTCGTCATCACCAACCCTTCTCCATCGCCAATTCCATGATGCTCCCCACCGGGAGTGAGTAATTCCTTCGTAGGTGTGACACCCCCGATTCAACCGTACACTAATCATACACGCAAACGTGTACAATCAAGATCAGGGACTCACGGGAAGATATCACAACACAACTCTACAAATAAAATAAGTCATACAAGCATCATATTACAAGCCAGGGGCCTCGAGGGCTCGAATACAAGAGCTCGATCATAGACGAGTCAGCGGAAGCAACAATACCTGAGTACAGACATAAGTTAAACAAGTTTGCCTTAAGAAGGCTAGCATAAACTGGGATACAGATCGAAAGAGGCGCAGGCCTCCTTGTCGTGGAATTGTCACGGCAGATGTCCTAGAGCAAGGACTTAGTCGTAGGGCCATCACACTAGGAAGCTTAAAGGGGTTAATCGGGACAAAGGACACGAGAAGGTTTTATACTAGTTCGGCCCCTTACGATGAAGGTAAAAGCCTACGTCTAGTTGGGATTGGTATTGCTGGGGTTTCGATCACCAAGAGGCTCAACTCGCCGGCTTGGTTATCGATTTGTTGTCTCTTGCCCTAAGCCGCCACCGGGTCGTCCCCTTATATACATGGGTTGACACCTGGTGGCCTACAGAGTCCCGGCCGGCTCATAATCGTGTCCGGCCCGGTGACTTCCTTTACATGCCTTTCTTTACAAGTCTTTCCTTACATGCGGTGGTTTACAATATCGGGCCTTAAGCCGCCTCCAGGCCCTTGGGCCTTCTATAAGGTTTAATAAACTATCGTCTTGATTGTTTACTAGGCTTCTTGCGTAACCCGCCATTGGGGCTGACCCGGCCCCTTCTGGGCAGGTCATGACTGATAGTAATATCCCCAACATTAGGCCCCAAGTTGACTTTGAATTTCATTCTTTATCAATCTTCAATACTTAGACAAAAATCCATCTTCTTATCTTCATTGAAGTTTTCGTAACCCGCCGTGACGTCATCTCTTGAAAATGCAAAGAACTTTCATGATGTCATCTCCCAACGGATATTTTACCTTTAATGCTTCCTGAGAATCGAGGCGTCTGTGTAGCTAGATAACCATTATTCGGCTCTCCTTGATTTTTGCGCCCGTCTGTTCACATCTTTCCTTATAAATAGGCATGCCTCAGCCTTCCTCCTTCTCCTCTCTCACTCTGTCTTCTTCCTCTCGCGCACCCCCTGCTGCTCGAGCTTCGCCGCCACCGCGCTTCACCTCCGTCTCCGTCGACGTTGGCCGCTGCATCAACCTGAACCGATCCAGAGAACGGCGGCGACCTCCGCAGAAGACCTGTGACTATAAGTTCCCTTCTTTTCACTTCTCAGATCCGCACTTAGGGTTTCCAGATTCTTTCGTGTTCTCCGAGTTCATCGCAGTCCCTTGTAGTTTTTCCACTACAGGCCTCTTCTTGATCCAAATATATATATATATATATATATATATATATAATATGCTCGTGCGGTAGTGTTCTTGTGCCTTTTCTTGATCCACAGATCCCTTTTTCTGTTTCAAAGTCTGCATTAGAACTTACATACTCTTCTGCACTGAACTTTTTTAGGTCTAGAATTTTTTTCCATTTTGAATAGCCATTTGATCTGGAATAATACCAAACAATTTAGGAAACTTGTTTGTCTCAACACTTAGCTGAATTTTGCATTCTTCAAATATCTGTAGTCATGGCGGCTTACCATGCCGGCTTAATTTTCCTTATATGTCATTAGCCCTTAACTAAGCCGCCATTACTTGTTTGCATCATCATTACTTAACTGTCAATCTCACCATTAAACTGAACCGGCATGTTGCCTTTCTTTTTAGTTCGTCTTTGCACATCATGCCTTCCAACGTACCAACCATCTGTAACTGGGTTCCCTCAACCGTAACTGAGGAACGTTTGAAAGAGTTCTTTACCATAGGATTTCTGCCAGCGAAAACCATCATGTCTTACCGTGCCCCTGACTTGGAAGAAGAACCGCCCAATCCAAGAGACGACGAAGTGATCGTTTTCACTGACCACATGAACCGTGGCTTCTCACCGCCCGGCTCAAAGTTCTTCAGAGAGGTCCTCCACTTTTTCAAGCTCCATCCTCAAGATATCGGGCCTAATTCGATATCTAACATCTGTAACTTCCAAGTGCTCTGTGAGGTATATCTTCAACAAGAGCCGACCGTGGAGTTGTTTAGAGAATACTTTTATCTGAATCGGCAGAACGAGTGCACCAACGGCCTCAGCTTAGAACTCGGAGGCATCTCAATCCAGCGCCGACAGGGTGCTGTCTTCCCTCTCATAGTCTTACCAAGTCACCCAAAGGACTGGAACTAGACTTGGTTCTACTGTTAAGACATTTCGCCGGCAAACGAGAAGCCACTGCCGGGTTATCGCCCCGATCGTCTTGACTCCAAGTTCGCGCTTCCCGACAAGCTTTCTGTCGCTGAACGCAAGAGGCTGATACCCTCCATCAAAAGGATTAATGCTCTGTTAGGGAACGGGTTAACCGGAGTTGATCTGACCCGCTGCTGGATCTCATGGCGGGTCATCCCTTTAAGCCGTCGATCAAAGCTGATGTATGAGTATGGTGGAGGCCCGGATTACTCTCTCCGTCACAGCCCTGTTCAACTAACAGAAGAAGGTATTGTTTCAATGTCAACTCTTTTGGTGAACGGGAAATACGAAGACTGCAGTGTCGTCGGGTTAAACCCCTTCTGCCTGCTTAACCCGGTGCCAGAAGTAAGGATATTGTTATTTCTCTCCTTTGTATTTTTCCCAGCTGTATTGTTTTAATACTTGCCTGACTCTTCATCTTGTTTTTACCTGTCTGTAGGCCAGCTCTGACTTCTAGAAAGTTAAGTATGACCACGAGGCTGCCAAGAAAGCGAGAGCCGCCGCCATAAACGCCAAGAAAACGACCCAGAAGTCGAAAAAGAAGAAGAAGAATATTGCTGAAGATTGGATGAAGCTTGATGATACATCTGATTCGGAGGTAGCCCTTGATTCCCTTGGCCAATTTTTTAACAATCTTATTAACACTGATCAGTACCAGGATGACACTGGGGCCAGTCAGGCTGTGGAAGCAGAGGTAACTATCATTTCCTCCTCAGAGCCCTTGCCAAGACAAAAAATTCGATGAGTGATCCGTAAAGTAAGGTTTTCTAACCCTTTAGCTCACTTGGATCCCAACTTTCATTTGAAAAAACAGCAACATGAAAGCCACCGTCAAGCTCGGACTGAAGATGAGCCGATTGTCATTCTTCAACAAACTCCTCAGAAGCGCCCGAATGAGGTTTACTTCTTTCTATCTTTAACTCTGTTTAATGAATCCTTCCCCTTGTATTACTTTTAACTTTATTTTATCTTTTTAGGAGGTGTCTTGCTCTTCTGGCGACTCATCGCAAACTCAATTTACGGCCTTCAAGACTGCCCCTGGGTAATAAAAAATCCTTCTTCTCTCCAGGTTGTTCAAATTGTATCTTTGTACTGACAGTTCTGCAACATCTCTCTTAGTGGCCAAGCTAAGTCCAAGAAGGCAAAGGCAGCTGAACTGGCGGAAGACCCGCCAATGTTTGCAATTGACCCGGCCAGGCCATCTTCTCCTCCATTGACTGACGCGCCCGAAGACCCGCATGTTGATGTAGAAGCAAATCCTCCTGAGCCATCGTTTGATGAGACCACTGTAAACCCTTCCGCAACTGGACCATCAAGCTCAGCCAACCCACCATCACCGTCTGCACAAGACGTTCAGATCACCGGGAGCTGTTTTGTTGAGCCGGGGAATCCAACCGTGCTGGCTCGGTGTACTGCAAAACAAGAGGCATTGGAGAGGCAGAAAGTGCGCTTTGACATTGCCAATTATGACCATCTCAATGCCAATGATATTTTATCCGGCTATCTCAGCCATGTGCACTCCAGCCGCGACTCTGAGATCAAAATGGTCAAACAGTTGCAGTTGAAATACGAGGTATGTTCTTCCAGCTTATCTATATTCCTTCAGCCCCCAAGTCTTCAGATTATGAGAGAACCGGAATGATCTGTAGACTTTATAATGTAGGCCAAGACCTTTACCTTTGAAACTTTTCTTGAATTCACTAAAATAGAAACAAAGCTTCACCTGTAGTCCCCAAGGGCCGGTTCATTTTGATCATAAATGAGCCGGCACTTTCAATTGTTTTGTACCATATTCAAAGGACTTAATACTCTGGCTTAACCTTGAGAAACTTGCTGAACTGCATACATTATCCCCCTAAGTGCCAAGTGCTGTTACTTTGTAAAGTACTTGGGACTTAAAGTATGTCTTTAGAATCATAAAAAATTGTTTTGGCATACATTAGCCCCCAAGTGTCAAGTGGTCTTTTGTAAAGTACTTGAGACTTGAATCTTGATTTTTGAACTTGAAGCAAAATCTTGACTCATCTGAATATTTTGCAGAATGCCTTATCTGAATTGAACTCACAATTGATTGATGCGAAGACCCGGGTAGCTAGTCAGGAGGCAGAAATCAAATCTGCTAACTCCAAACTGCAAATAAGTCTCTCTGAGATGGAAAATTTAAAGACCAGCTTCGCTGCCAAGAAGAAAACCTGGGAAGAGGAAAAAATGCTTCTGACCCAACGCGCTGAGAAGGCCGAAACATCCCTTGAAGAGATTTAAACAAAGGTGAACGGTTTAAAAGGTCGGGTGTCTGAAATGGTGGCTACCATCTTTGGTAAGCCGTTCGACCTTAACTTTGTGTGCTTTTTGCTGATCCGGAGTATAAGCCGCCAGCTGACTTTGTGTATAACATATGTGCAGGCCCATGAAGCAAAAACCTGAGCCAAGATCCTTTGATTAAACTGAAGGCAGTGTATACTTTGGTAGAACAACTGTATATTGGCACACAGCGGGCGCTTGCCGCCATCTCTCCTGCCAATCAAGAACCCAACCGGCTCAGCGACGTCCTGAAGAAATTGTCAATCCTGCCTGCCAGATTTCAAGAAGTGAAACGCTCCTGTGCGTGAGCCGGAGCTTTGACTGCCCTGAGCCGCTCCAAGGCTTGGGTGCCAGACCTAGACCCGGTGGACGTGGCCAGAGGCTATCCTACCGTGAAGGAAGACGGTTCCTCCTTTGAGCAGGATGACTTCATGGCTTGCGTGCGCGGAGTCCGACCTCAGGCAACTACCCTTGGAGACGACACCAACATTGACAAATACCAGCCGGGTTTTGATGCTGCAAATAAGAAGATGGCGACTCCCTCGTACAAGGTGATAGATTTGATCCCGCCTGTAAGAGAAAATACATTTGCCCCAGAAGTTGACCCGGCCGGCCTAATCGACGATGAAGCAGAATTCGTTGCCGTGAATGGCTTTGACTGGTCAAAACCCAACTTCCAGCCAACAGAGGGCGGTGAACCGGCGAGGGAGGAATAATAACCATCTTCATTGGCTTATAAAAAGCCGTGTAATAGTTTAGCTGTGAAAACACTGAATGCCTTGCTTATGTCGTCGTGCATAAAACACTATATGTGACTCCGTGTTTCCTGATGGCAATATATGCATTGTATTTGATGATTGTTTCTGCAACACTTTCACTCTGTTCCCTGTAGATACAAGAGAAAAGACTGGCTTGGCGGCTTAGAACCGAACGGGTTAAAACACCCGGCTTATATCCAATATGTTTATCATAATAAAAAAACAGAAAACATATATAAATAAAGGACAAGGGCTGAAACTAACTCTTTAGTTAATCCAGAAGGCAATTATATATAAATAATAACCATACTTGTACCTTTGATCCTTAGACCACCAGCTTGAGTAACCCGGGTAATGAAGCTGATAACTCAATCTTTCTGAGAAATCGATACCTTTGAATACTTTAATGATCGTCATACCTTGGTAGCCTTGTTGTCAAATAGGCAAGCCGACGAAGAAGATCATGCTAATTATTTGCAACAAGAAACTCAAAGGCAAATAACAGTTAACAAGTATGATTTAACCTTATATTTAAAGGTTGGTGGACTCTGAATCGAATACGATCAGTAAACTGGACCAAAGGGGTTAAGCTAAGGTTCGAATACGACCATATAGCCCCCAGTGGCTGTGGCGTTGCGCCGATCAAGAGGGTACCAACAGCTATGTTCTCTTTGGTTCGAATACGACCTATGTTTGAACAGGAAGCCTCCAAATGACCTTGAGAGGTTTTTAACGACCCTGATTCGAATACGATCCAAGTCAGACCCAAAAGGGGTTAAGCTATGATTCGGATACAATCAAGAAACCCCCTAGTGAGTTTGGCCTTGAGCCGATCAAGAGGGTTACGACAGCTATGTTCTCTTTGGTTCGAATACGACCTATGTTTGAACAGGAAGCCCCCAAGTGACCATGATAATTGCAGCTAGATTCGAATACGATCATAAGCCGGACCAAAAAAAGGTTAGACTTGATTCAAATATGATCAGCTCCTTAATAGTCATTTTGAAAATAAGAAATAACAAAGATGCATAATCTTTGAAAAGAAAAGAGACCGATGGTCTTACTTTATTACTTATCATGGTATATACAATGTTAAAGTATGTACATGATGAGAGCCGGTAGCTCAGGTGTAGTATGGCCGAAGTTAAGCAATGTTCCATGCCCGGCGGGTCTCCTCCTCCGACTTACGTGAATCTTTGTGTTCTCGAACATCAATGAGGTAATATGACCCATTGTTTAAGTTCTTGCTGACCACAGAGGGTCCTTCCCAAGGTGGGGATAGCTTGTGCACATCTGACAGATCCTGGATGAGCCGGAGCACCAGGTCGCCTTCCTGAAAAGTCCTGGATTTGACCCGGCGGCTGTGATAATGGCGCAAATCCTGTTGATAAATTGCTAACCGAGCCGCTGCTAAGTCTCTTTCTTCATCCAACAAGTTAAGTGCATCCTATCTGGCTTGTTCATTATTAGCTTCAACATAAGCCGCCACACGAGGCGAGTCATGACGGATGTCACTAGGCAACACTGCTTCTGCTCCATACACCATGAAGAAAGGTGTGTAACCTGTAGACCTGTTAGGTGTGGTGTTGATACTCCACAACACCGAGGGTAATTCCTCTACCCAACAACCCGGCGTTCGCTGTAAGGGAACCATAAGCCGGGGTTTGAGACCTTTTAATATTTCCTGATTTGCTCTCTCAGCTTGACCATTGAATTGAGGATGAGCTACAGAAGAAACATCAAGCCAGATGTGCTCACGTTGACAAAACTCCTCAATAGCTCCTTGGGATAGATTAATGCCGTTGTCAGTGATAATGCTGTGTGGAAAACCAAAACGGAAGATCACCTTTTGCATGAACTGAACCGCTGTGACGGCGTCACACTTACTCACTGGCTCCGCCTCAACCCACTTAGTGAATTTATCAACTGCCACTAAGAGATGTGTCTTTTTATCTTTAGACCTTTTGAAAGGTCCCGCCATGTCAAGCCCCCATACCGCAAATGGCCAAGTGATTGGAATCATCCGGAGCTCTTGAGCCGGCACATGCGCTCGTCGTGCAAACTTTTAACATCCATCACATTTGCTGACCAGATCCTCTGCATCAGTGTGAGCCATCAACCAGTAAAAACCATGACGAAAAGCCTTGGCCACCAGAGATTTTGACCCGGCGTGATGACCACAATCACCTTCATGGATCTCACGAAGTATTTCTTGACCTTCTTCAGGGGAAACACACCGCTGAAACGCTCCGGAGACGCTGCGATGGTATAATTCTCCATCCGAAATCGTCATTGATTTAGACCGCCGGGTTATCTATCGAGCCAGGGTCTCATCCGCTGGCAACTCTCCCCGGGTCATGTAAGCCAAGAACGACGCTGTCCAATCTGGGATGACATGAAGAGCCGCCACTAACTACGCCTCCGGGTCAGGAACAGCTAAATCTTCTTCTGTGGGCAACTTGACAGACGGGTTATGCAAAACATCCAAAAAGGTGTTAGGTGGTACCGGCTTACGCTGAGACCCCAACCGGCTTAAAGCATCAGCCGCTTCGTTCTTTCGACGGTCAATGTGCTCCACCTGATAACCTTTAAAATGCCCTGCAACAGCATCAACCTCCCGGCGATAAGCCTCCGTGAGAGGGTCCTTGGAATCCCACTTGCCTGATACCTGTTGAGACACTAGATCTGAGTCGCCAAGACATCAGACCCGGCTCAAACTCATCTCTTTTGCCACTCGAAGATCATGGAGCAAGGCTTCATACTCTGGTGCATTGTTAGTGCAAGGAAACATCAACCGTAACACATAACAAAATTTGTCACCTCGCAGAGAGGTTAACACAACTCCAGCCCCCGAGCCTTCCAACTGTCTGGACCCATCAAAATGAATAGTCCAACACGTGTTGTCTAGTTTCTCTTCTGGAATCTGCATCTCTGTCCGGTCATTAATGAAGTCAACCAGTTCTTGAGATTTGATGGCGGTACGTGGCACATACTTCAACCCATGAGACCCAAGCTCAATCGCCCACTTGGCGACTCGCCCAATGGCTTCTCTGTTTTGAATGATGTCTCCCAAAGGAGCAGAGCTAACCACGGTGATTGGATGTCCTTGAAAATAATGCTTAAGCTTCCGTCTTGCCATGAACACCCCATATACGAGCTTCTGCCAATGTGGATATCGTTGCTTGGATTCAATTAACACCTCACTGACGTAGTAAACCGGCCGTTGAACCGGATGCTCCTTGCCAGACTCCTTGCGCTCCACCACAATAGCCACACTAACAACTCGTGAGTTGGCGGTCACATATAACAGCAGCGGCTCTTTCTCAACTGGAGCAGCCAGGACCGGCGGCTCAGCAAGCTGTGTCTTCAGATCTTCAAAAGCAGAGTTTGCAGCATCGCTCCAAAAAAATCATTTGTTTTCTTCATCATCTGATACAGAGGCATTGCCTTTTCCCCTAACTGGCTTATGAACCGGCTCAAAGCAGCAATACGACCCGCCAGTCGTTGAACGTCATTGATGCATGTTGGTTTGGCCAGGGATGCAATTGCCTTGATTTTCTTCGGGTTAGCTTCAATACCTCGATTAGACACCAAAAAACCCAAGAGCTTGCCGGCTGGGACTCCAAAAACACAGTTGGCCGGGTTAAGCATCATTTTGTAGACCCGGAGATTATCGAAAGCCTCTTTCAGATCTGCGACCAAGGTTTCTTCTTTCCTGGATTTTACCACTATATCATCCACATAAGCATGAACATTACGCCCAATTTGATCATGAAGACAATTCTGTACACACCGTTGGTAAGTCGCCCGGGCACTCTTAAGCCCAAAAGGCATACACACGTAGCAGAAAGCTCCAAAAGGAGTGATAAAAGCCGTCTTCTCCTGATCTTTGACTGCCATCTTGATCTGATGATAACCAGAATAAGCATCCAAGAAACTCAAACGGGTGCAACCCCCCATAGCATCGATGATCTGATCAATACGGGGGAGGGCAAAAGGATCAACCGGACAAGCCTTGTTCATATCGGTGTAATCCACACACATACGCCAGGTGCCATTCTTTTTAGTACAAGCACCGGGTTGGCTAACCACTCTGGGTGAAAGACTTCTACGATGAACCCGGCCGCCAAGAGCCGGGCCACCTCCTCTCCAATGGCCTTGCGCCTTTCTTCATTGAACCGTCAGAGAAACTGTCTAACAGGTTTGAACTTTGGATCAATATTGAGAATGTGCTCAGCGAGTTCCCTCGGGACACCCGGCATGTCACAAGGTTTCCATGCAAAGATGTCCCGGTTCTCACAGATGAACTCGATGAGCGCGCTTTCCTATTTGGGTTCCAAGTTTGCACTGATGATGAACTGCTTGGATGAGTCGCCAGGCACAAAGTCGACCATCTTGGTGTCATCAGCTGATTTGAACTTCAACACCAGCTCACGCTCTGTTGTTGGTTTCTTTAGTGATGTTATGTCTGCCGGGTCAACGTGATCCTTGTAAAATTTTAACTCCTCTGTTGCACAAACAGACTCAGCATAGGCAGCATCACCTTCTTCACACTCCAAGGCTATTTTCCGGCTCCCATGTACTGTAATGGTGCCCTTATAACCTGGCATCTTGAGCTGCAAATACACATAACACGGTCGGGCCATGAACTTGGCATAAGCCGGCCGTCCAAATAGAGCATGGTATGTGCTTTTGATCTTAACCACCTCAAAGGTTAGTTTTTCTGCTCTAGAATCATACTCATCTCCAAAGGCTACTTCTAGTTTGATATTACCAACTGGGTATGCTGATTTGCCAGGTACCACACCATGAAAAACAGTGTTGGATTGTTTAAGACTCTTATCAGTCAATCCCATCCGGCGGAATGTCTCATAGTAGAGGATGTTGATGTTGCTGCCTCTGTCCATGAGTACCTTAGTGAATTTGTATCCTCCAACCTGAGGCGCCACTACCAAGGCCAAGTGACCTGGATTGTCAACCCGGGGTGGGTGATCTTCTCTGCTCCACACAATAGGCTGCTCTGACCAACGTAAGTAACGTGCAATCGCCAGCTCAATGGCATTGACGGCCCTCTTGTGAAGCTTCTGGTCCCTCTTACATAAACTAGTGGTGAATACATGGTACTGCCCACTGTTTAGTTTTTTTGGGTTGCTCTGATACCCGGACTGATGCTGCTGATTACCTTGGCCGGGTTGTGAATTATACCCTCCTTGGTTACCAGGATGGCCCTGACTGTGAAATCCTCCTCCGCCCGAGCCGGCGCCCGGGCCATGGAAACCGCCACCTGGGCCGTGACCTCTGTCAAATGCGTTTCAATTTTTAAACGCCTTCATGATTGTACAATCCTTCCATAGGTGGGTGGAGGGCTTCTCTCGGGTGTCGTGCCTTGGGTAAGGTTCATTCAATAGTTGCTCAAGGGTGGGACCTGACCCGCCTGATCGAGGGGGTTGCCTGCCCTTGCACCGTTGATTTCCGCCCTGTGCATTAGTGTTAGCAACAAACTCATCAGCCTTACGTTTATTACTTCCTTGATTTGCCGGGTTATTCTGGTGACCCGTCCCGCTGTCGTTCTTCTTTCCCTTTGCTGTCTTTTCTTCATCAGACACCGGGTCTTTGGAACTATCAGAATCAGCATACTTGACAAGAGCCGCCATCAACTGGCCCATGTCATTACAGTCACGCTTGAGCTGCCCCAACTTCTGCTTCAGAGGTTCAAAACGGCAAATTTTCTCCAACATCAAAACTGTTGAGCCGTCATCCATCTTATCAAACGAATGTATTATCTCCTTGACCCGGCGCACCCAGTGGGTTGTAGACTCACCGTCCTCCTGCTTACAATTAGTTAGGTCCACAATCGACATAGGCTGCTTGCACGTGTCTTTGAAGTTCTGGATGAACCGGGCCTTTAACTTCGCCCATTAGCCGATAGAATTAGGCGGAAACCCCTTCAACCAAGTACGAGCTGTTCCATCCAACATCATGGTGAAATACTTGGCCATTGCTGCGTCGCTGACCTCCAACAGCTCCATAGCCATCTCATAACTCTCAATCCAAGCCCCGGGCTTTAAGTCAGTCGTGTAGTTAGGCACCTTACGGGGCCCCTTAAAGTCCTTCGGCAGACGCTCATTACGTATGGCCGGCACCAAGCAAGGGACGCCTCCGGTTCTTGTGGCCACTCCTGCCTCGACCGAGGTTGCTGGATAAGCCGGAAAAGATTGATGAGCCGCCTGTTCTGCTGCCATTTGAACTGCTTGTTTTGCCTCTTGTCGAATCCTCTCCTGATCCGCCAAGTTAAGGGCTCCAGCCCGCACCGGCTCATGCCTGTGTGGCCGGTTGTGGCGTTGAGCATTGCTTGACATGTCTGTGGACTCCATATGCCTACTGTAGCTTGGGCTCCGGCTTGGGCGAGGAGTTGAATGGATCCTGTCTCGACTGTAGGAGTATGCATCCTGCTGTACTAGAGCTCTTTGAAGAAGTTCTCTTACCCTCCGTGTTTCAATCGCCGCCGGTGAGTCACCTTCCATTGGGAGAGCCGCCAAACGAGGCGACGCTGCAATGAGGTTTACCAAGGGGTTGGAGAAGTGACCCGGTGGTGTCGGTAAATAATGAGGTGGAGCGGTAATTATAAGAGGTGGTTCCATGGCACGCGGCTGAACTGGCGCGCCGGGCGTCGTGATCCGGTGTGCCTCCGGCGAGTTGCTTACCCCAGCTCCGGGTGTATGGAACAGGTTCCTAGGATCAAGCGTCAGAGGTAGACGTGACTGAGTTTTCTGATGTCTTCTCCTCATGACCTCGTTTGACGCGTTCAGATCCACCGAGAGCCGGAAGGTCTCTGCTTGAAGCTGTTGAGCACGCTTGTCCAGAGCCGCCCGTTCCGCTGCCATCCTGACTTCCTCTGCGGCCAGATTTTCCTTAGCTTGCACCATCTCTTCACGTACGCGTGCTACCTCTGCGTCATGCTGGGCTTTATCCGCCAGCTCTACCGCAGCAGTCAACAGAGTCGTCAGTTTATCCATGAGGTCCATTAGAATCTGAGCCGGGGGTGCGCGGGGTCTCCTGACCCGGCCGCAGCCGACCCGGTAGCCGTTGTCGCTGCTGCTGTAGAGTTCTGCCCAGGCTGTGTCCCTTCCATGAAGACTCCGGCCCAATTCGGCGGCTCTAGAGGGTCCGGAATACTGCTGCCATTGGAATAGCCCCTGAGCATGCCGTTCTATAGCTGGTACAAAGAGTCTGTCTCACCTGTTGATGATGCAGTGTCAGAACAGACGGCCGTCTCACCGCCCTCCGCCGATCCTTCAGAGTATTCACCGCCGTGGATGCAGCCTACGAAGGCATCCTTCATGACAGATTGAACATGGGTGATATTTGCGTGCTGAGCTATTTTGATGAGGTTGGTGTGGACGTCCGGCTCAGGGCCTGACTCGCCGATCCGGCCAATGAAGACGTGAATTCCGCCGAAGGGGACCCGGTACCCGTACTCAATTGAGCAGTCCTCGGGGCCCCAACCTTCGTCATCGATGTATAGATTGCCGTGACGACTCTTGGTCATCCGGCCCACAGCGTATCCCTTGAGCCCTTCGAAGTTTCCCTTCAAGAACTCAAATCCACCGTGCGCTGGCCCCACGGTGGGCGCCAACTGTCGTGGAATTGTCACAACAGATGTCCTAGAGCAAGGACTTAGTCGTAGGGCCATCGCACTAGGAATCTCAAAGGGGTTAATCGGGACAAAGGACACGAGAAGGTTTTATACTAGTTCGGCCCTTTATGATGAAGGTAAAAGCCTACGTCTAGTTGGGATTGGTATTGCCGGGGTTTCGATCACCAAGAGGCTCAACTCGCCGGCTTGGTTATCGATTTGTTGTCTCTTGCCCTAAGCCGCCACCGGGTCGTCCCCTTATATACATGGGTTGACACTTGGTGGCCTACAAAGTCCCGGCCGGCTCATAATCGTGTTCGTCTCGGTGACTTCCTTTACATGCCTTTCTTTACAAGTCTTTCCTTACATACAGCGGTTTAAAATATCGGGCCTTAAGCCTCCTCCAGGCCCTTGGGCTTTCTATAAGGTTTAATAAACTATCATCTTGAATGTTTACTGGGCTTCTTGCGTAACCCGCCATTGGGGCTGACCCGGCCCCTTCTGGGCGGGTCATGACTGATAGTAATATCCCCCACACTCCTGCTTGGGATCCTCCTAAACTACTCCTGGTCGTAGCCAGTGGGCTGCACGTAGTAGTAGGCACCTCCAGTGTAGCAGGAGTCGTCGTCGACGGTGGCGTCTAGCTCCTGGGCTCCATCGTCTGGACGCAGCAATCGGGTATAGAAAAGGGGGAAAAGGGGGAGCAAAGAAACCGTGAGTACTCATCCAAAGTACTCGCAAGCAAGGAGCTACACTACATATGTATGCATTGGTATCAAATGGAAAAGGGGGTAACATATGTGGATTGAACTGAAGAAAGCCAGAATAAGAGGGGGATAGCTAGTCCTATCGAAGACTACGCTTCTGGTAACCTCCATCTTGCAGCAGAAGAAGAGAGTAGAAGGTAAGTTCACCAAGTATCATCGCATAGCCGGGACCGAGGGCCCGGTTGGGGTCCTCTGGTTGTGGGGATGGGCTATTGACCTCCCTTATGGCTTTTCGCAATTCCTGCCGTAAAATGGCAAGGTGAGTACCTGCAACAAAGAATGCGAGAATAATGGGAGTAAGGAGATATCAGTGTCAAAACTGGCGGATCCCGGGTAGGGGGTCCCGAACTATGCATCTAAGGCAGATGGTAACAGGAGGCAGGGGACACGATGTTTTACCCAGGTTCGGGCCCTCTTGATGGAGGTAAAACCCTACGCCCTGCTTGATTATTCTTGATAATATGAGTAGTACAAGAGTTGATCTACCACGAGACCGGAGAGGCTAAAACCTAGAAGCTAGCCTATGGTATGATTGTCTGTTGTCCTACGGACTAAAACCCTCCGGTTTATATAGACACCAGAGGAGGCTAGGGTTACACAAGGTCAGTTACAAAGGAGGAGATATGCATATCCGTATTGCCTAGCTTGCCTTCTACACCAAGTAGAGTCCCATCCAGACACGGGACGAAGTCTTCAATCTCGTATCTTCATAGTCCAACAGTCCGGCTGGCAGGAGATCCCCTAATCTAGGACTCCCTCAGTAGCCCCTGAACCAGGCTTCAATGATGATGAGTCCGGCGCGCAGTGTTGTCTTCGGCATTGCAAGGCGGGTTCCTCCTCCGAATACACCATGGAAGAGTTTGAATACAAGGATAGTGTCCGACCCTGCAAAATAAGTTCCACATACCATCATAGAGAGAATAATATTTCCACAAATCTAATCTATTGACACGTTTTGGCAGCATGACATCACGCCACGGCCCGGTAATTATTCGAACCGTTTTTCTTTAACCAGCCCCGCACATAACGCGAGGCGGTTTCTTGACACGTCTTGTCAAAGCAGAGATCGTGTTCCCCTTATCAAGGGATTCTCATCAATACAAACATGGGTAACCCAACCGTGCCTGTTGGTATGACTCCTAGATCTTAGGCAAGTCTCGAACGGCCATGAGGAGGACGCCTGATATTCATCCCCTTTATAAAGGGACAAGGCTTTTTCTTTTTTCCCTCCCGTGCTCAATCGAATCCTTCCCCTGCCTCGAGTTCTAACACCCAAAGCCCAGGTCAGGTGCTTAGGACCTTCAATCATGTCCAGATCCAGCCTTCAAGGCCGGTGGATGCCTTCCTCCGTCACGGAGGAGGACATCAATAAGTTGAGGGAGGCCAAATATCTGATCGCTGAAATTTCACATTGGCTGCCCGCCCGAGGGCAGGTCGTCCCTACTCCCGAACCCGACGAGAACGTTGTGTTCGTCTCCCACTTCCTCCGAGGACTAGGCCTCGCTCTGGATCCCTTTGTTAGGGGTCTTATGTTCTATTACGGGCTGGATTTTCACGAATTGGCCCCGGATTCCCTTCTTCACATCTCGTCATTTATTGTCGTTTGTGAGGCCTTCCTCCGCATTACCCCTCACTTCGGCCTGTGGCTCAAGACTTTCGATGTGAAGCCGAAGATGGTCGAGGGGCAGTACACAGCGTGCAGAGGTGCTCTAATAAGCAAAATTGCTGACGCTCCATGGCCAAAGGGTTCTTTTCTAGAGGTGTCCGGATTGTGGCAACGGGAGTGGTTTTACGTCACAGCTCCCCGAAGTGCCAAGTGGGTAGCTGCCCCCATCTTTCGCTCGGGCCCTCCACCACAACTGATGTCATAGATCAGCAGGGGGCTGAGCTGGGGTCCAGCCAAGGACGTGCCAATACTGCAGAGCCGTATCCGAGATCTCTTCGAGGGAGATTTCAGTCTAGTTATGGTAACGCAAGTTATGCTGGTTTGTCGAGTCCAGCCTTGCAAACGCCGGCCCCTCCGCATGTGGGAATTCAACCCAGAAGGACCGCGCACTATTCAGAATTTCCTCGGCATGACGCACGAGGAGATGTACAAATCGTTCTTCGGACCACAAATAGAGTGTCCGGACACTACCGAGGACGTGGGCCTGAGCTGCAACCGCCCCGCTCCCCAAGTAAGTAATCCCATGGCCAAACACACTGTCCTTTTATTTATCATGACATCATTTTGAAGAATCATTCTTTGACTAGGACTGGATAACAAAGGCGAAGATGATCCGGTGTTCGGCCCCCCTTCCTGAAGGCTTGGACAATCCGGTGCTGGAAAAGATGCTCGAGCCAGCACCTTGTCTAGTGCCCTCAAAGGAAGATGAAGGGGGGGAATAAAGAGGGCGAAAGCGGGCCTCCATCGCTACCTATTCCAATCGAGGGAATGAGCGCCTCTGCGAGGGAGGATAACCAAGGGGAAGAATCTGACATTCTCTCTCCCCGGGGAAGGAAGATGACTACCTCTGAAGATCCGGAAACTAAGGTTTCCAAACGGGAGAAGAAATCTCCGCAAGAGGGACCTGCCTCAGAGGGTACTCTTGCCGCACAATGTTCGCACGGGGATCATCCCTCTACCGAGCTGTAAGTAAAAGGGTATTCAATAACAAAAATATCTCGCTCTATTTCTGAGGAAAATAATCGAAGCATTTATCTTGCAGTTCGGATCTTAGCCCTTCTCAGCAGAGCTCGTCTTTGGGGGATCTTCTTCCGGAGATGATGGAGAGCGAAATGCCTCCCCCTGCCACACCGCCTCACGGAGCGGGCGACCCCGAGGTGTCGTCGCGGAGGGCTTCTCCTGATCCGGCAAGGCCAGAAGGTAATCCTATGGCCACCCGAAGTCCTCAGTATCCGGCTCTCGAAGAGAGCAATCAAAAGAGTCCGACACCGTCTGGTGTGCGGTCGGACATACTGAGGGATCTGCTGGAGCAAGCGGCTATCTCAGAAGAGCACCGCACATTGATGGGTACGGTGATTGAAAGGATTTCTTCCGCCGAAAGCGGGTTGCATGAAGCCTTTATGAGTCTACTGACGGGTTTTGAGGTATGTGAAATGATGTACATTTTTGATAGTACCGCACATTTTTAGATGTGCCCTGTGTAGATAGTAGCCCCTGAGACTCTGGTTGTCGTCGAGAACGGCGGCAAACAGAGGATCATAGTCCCAGGTAATAACCAAACCGCCTTTATGTGCACGTGGTTGAAGCTCCGGTGGCTAGCCGGACTGATGGGTTTGCCATACTAAAGCGGCAACTGGATGCGGCAGATGCCGACATCGTGCTTGTCAACAAGTGCCTCGACGAGGCACATGGTGAGTGATTTTTCTGGTGATCGTCACATAATAAGAGCAGCATGATGCCAGTATCTTTAATATGTTGTGACTGCAGATGGAGCGGCCGCCGTGGAGACCCTTCGGGCGGAGCTTGCCCGAGCCAAAGAGCAAGCGAGGAGTAGCAATGCGGCCGCCTTACAAGCGGGCAAAGAGTTAAGGGCCGAACAGGCCGCACATTGCAAGAGCAAAGAAAAAATTGCCAAGATGGCCATGGAGTTAAAAGATGCTGCTGACCGTTACCGGCTTCTTGAAGAGGAAAACCAGGCGAAAGCGACGGACCTGGAGAAGGCCTGGGCGGCTGCCAAGGAAGCCCGCTCCAAAATTAGAGCGACGAAGGAGGAGCTGAATCAAGCTGCAGATATCGTGTCTGGGAAGCCCTTCTTGTTGCGGACTAAGTTCGGAGATCTGAAGTATGCTCCTCTGGACCGGCTATGGAGTTCTATGGACGCGTACATGGATTTGGCTGCAAGCACTGCTGATGCCGCAGAGTACTTCAAGGATCAGAAAGGTCCCGAAGTGGAGAAGTTGTTTTGGTCACAGTTTCATGATCCAGTCCGTCCGCTGCTGCTGAATGAGCGATTGACCGGTTGGGCCGAGCTCCATAGGTTGTCCGGACTTGCCATGAGGTCCGTTGTGGATCACCTGTGGCCGGGAGGGCCAAGGCCGAGTAGCTACTTTAGCTTAGTGCAACAATTCCTTGAAGCTGTGCCACGCATCGATGCTGTAAAGAGATCGGCGTGCATAGAAGGTGCGCGGATGGCCCTTGCCCGTGTCAAAACATACTGGGCGGAGATGGAGGCCACCACTATTGCGGCACAGGGTTCGGCCATAGGCCGAGTGGCTGTCGAGCACTACTTTGAAGAAGTCCTTGAAGGCGCTCGTTCCATAGAGGCTCAGTGCTCGAAGAATATTATTTTCCAGTGACATGTAGTCCCATTGTACAAATAATGTTTTATTGAATTTATCAAGGTTGTATTTATACTTTTGCCCGAAAGTGCTATGATGCCTCCTATGCGGCCGTTTATGTATATATGTATATAACCTGAAAGATGGCAGTCGTCGGCTTCAGCCCCCACGCATATAATGCGGGGGTGTTCACAGAAGACGCATGTTCACACTTGATCCAACGTCTTGGCCCATTGACGAGGTGATAGCGCAGCGAACTAGGCAACCGGACTATAATGCTTTAACACTTTCGCTTAGCCAAAGGAGTTTGACAGTGGGGCTACTATATAGCCTTTGGTGGCTCCGCGCTCATCCGGATTCGGGGCGCGTACATGCCTTGCCGGGAAACGGCCCTTTGTTAAGGCGGAGGAATCCCGAAGATTCCGCTAGGTCATCGAGTGGTTGACCAGTCTCACGCTATATCATGACAGTCAGTTTTCGGCTTTCTCTACTGAGGTGCTCGTCCGGATGAACCAGGGCACAATCGCAGCAGTTCTCCTGGTGCCGCTTTAGCCGATAGAGCGGAACGTAAGGCAGCAAAACACAGGAGCCGGGCAAACCCAACATTTGACCAAAGACATTATTCGGAGCTGATGCATATAAGGCCAAACTCGCGACGCCGAACACTCCCTAAGGTATTCGGTCTTTATGATGTAAACTGGGCCTAAATAGTGCCCTTTGTAATAAGCCCCTGGTGTCCAAGTACGTGCAATATTCTGACGTGGCCACATGCCAATACGTCAACATCCTTCTCAATTGTATTGAGAATCCGAGGGATGTGTATCAACAAGAGACAGTAAAAAAGGTTTACGCAGGGTCTTAATCTAAAAAGAATCCTTGGAACGGGTCCCTGCTGCATGTCTGCGCATGTGTCTCCGTTGTGCCGTATTCTGGATGGGTGTAGCATGATGGTCATCTGAAAAAGAGAGGAACTTAATTGAAAAGTTGCCGTGCAAAAGGTAAGTTGTACTAAATAAACAATATATTGTTCAAAATGAGTAAAGTTGAGCCTAATTGCCACTTGTGCGCGCGCGTTCAGCCCCTTGTATTGTAATAGGGGTATAGCCATCAAACCTGTATCAATTACATATAGCTGCACCGGACTCGTCCAACCGTGTTCGTGGTCTTAACGACCTGTCAGATGCTTTAGTTGGTGAGGCCGTTTAGTGTGCGGCTGTCAAGGCAGCCTCACGGTCCTCCGTGCGCAAGGAGCGCTCAATATTTCCATTTACTGTAATGATGCCATGTGGACCGGGCATCTTAAGCATGAGGGAAGCGTAATGCGGTATTGCGTTAAAGCGAGCGAAAGCTTCTCGTCCGAGTAGTGCTTGATAGCCACTTTGGAACGGAGC
Organism: Triticum urartu; assembly: GCF_003073215.2. Taxonomy (NCBI): domain Eukaryota; kingdom Viridiplantae; phylum Streptophyta; class Magnoliopsida; order Poales; family Poaceae; genus Triticum; species Triticum urartu. Next base: position 554,314,082 of record NC_053025.1, on the reverse strand, counting down.
GATGTGGAAGGTTAAATTTTCGCTGCGGAAGTTATCAGGGAAGCCGAATATAACCTCTAGTAGCAGGGAGCCCGTGTGGGTGTCAAAACCGGATAATCTTGGGTAGGGGGTCTCAAACTGTGCGTCTAAGGCGGATGGTAACAGGAGGCAGGGGACACGATGTTTTACCCAGGTTCGGGCCCTCTTGATGGAGGTAAAACCCTACATCCTGCTTGATTTATTCTTGATGATATGAGTATTACAAGAGTTGATCTACCATGAGATCGGAGAGGCTAAACCCTAGAAGCTAGCCTATGGTATGATTGTCTGTTGTCCTATGGACTAAAACCCTCCGGTTTATATAGACACCGAAAAGGGCTAGGGTTATACAAGGTCGGTTACAAAGGAGGAGATATACATATCCGTATTGCCTAGCTTGCCTTCCACGCCAAGTAGAGTCCCATCTGGACACGAGACGAAGTCTTCAATCTTGTATCTTCATAGTCTAACAGTCCGGCCAAAGGATATAGTCCGGCTGTCCAAAGACCCCCTAATCCAGGACTCCCTCACCGTGCAATGGGCTTCTGGGCCTGGCGTTACTCCTTTAAAGGTAGTATTGCTCTGGCTAATTTTTGTTGGGTTTATCCCCATTTTGCGGACTATGTCCTGATATATATCAGGTTTAAACTACTGCCGCCGTCCATCAGGACTTGTGTGAAGTGGTATCCGTCAATTATCGGGTCTAACACTAAGGCAGCCCATCCTGCACGCCGGATACTTGCCGAGTAATCCCGATGGTCGAAGGTGATCGGTTGGGACGACCAGTGGCAGAACTCCGGGGTGATAGGCCCTGGGGCATGTGTCTCTAGGAGTGCCGCTTTATTTCTCCCCTTTGTTACGTGTAACACGTTTACTGTTTTTACTTCTGGTGGGAATTTCTTCTGTTCCCCAGTGCTTTGCTTGCGAGGCTCGTCCTCGTCTTTGCTTGGTCTATCCCGCCCCTTATGTTCGTCGTTGAGCTTGCCGGACTGCTTGAAAACCCAAAATTCTCTATGGGTATGGGTTGCAGGTTTATCGGGGGTGTTGTGGATCTGACATATTTTATCTAGAATCTTGTTTAGGCTGGACAGTTCGTCTCTGTTGCCTTTGGAGGGCAGCTTTTGCTGACCTGGCCGAGAGCTTCTGAATCCGGCGTTTACTGTCGTGCTCTTCGGGTTGTCTTCTTTATTCCGGTGCTTGTTTTTGCTGCATCGTGGTTTCCCGTTTTCGTCCCTGACTTCGGATGTACTTGGGTCGCTGGTGCTGCATCGGGCTAACCAGCTGTCCTCGCTCATGCAAAAGCGGGTCATGAGGCTTGTTAATGCTGCCCTTGTTCTCGGCTTTTCTTGGCCGAGATGTCTGGCGAGCCATTCGTCTCAAACGCTGTGCTTGAAAGCTGCTAAGGCTTCGGCGGCCGGACAGTCGACTATTTGGTTCTTTTTAGTGAGAAACCTGTTCCAAAGCTTTCGGGTGACTCTCCGGGATGTTGAGTTATATGACTTAAATCGTCTTGCATCCGGTGGTCGGACATAGGTCCCTTGAAAATTTGCCCGAAAAGCGTCTTCGAGCTCTTCCCAGCTTCCAATGGAGTTTTCGGGGAGGCTTTTAAGCCTGTGCCGAGCTGGCCCTTTGAGCTTGAGGGGTAAGTACTTGATGGCGTGGAGATCGTCTCCTCGAGCCATGTGGATATGGAGGATGTAGTCCTCAATCCAGACCCTAGGGTCTGTCGTTCCGTCGTATGCCTCTATGTTGACGGGTTTGAATCCCTCTGGAAATTCATGGTCCAGTACCTCATCGGTGAAACATAGGGGTGTGTGGCACCCCTGTATTTGGGTGTACCGGGGTGTTGGGATGTTTGTTGTGTTGCATTGCATGCTGTAGCGCGCTTGCATGTACCTCTGGAAATTCATGTCACGTACTGGCTTATGTGCGGCGTCGTTTGCCGCTCTATGTTGGTCACGAGGACGTCTATCCGACCGGATGGCCATTTCGTTTTTTGATTGCGGGGGATCTAAGGCCTCATCATCGAATTCAGGTAGCAGCTTTCGCTTCGGGTAGCTCTTGGTATGGCGACTACCGCCGTACTTCGCTACAGTGTTGAGTACTTCACTCCATCTGATTCTGAGTGTGTCTTGTGCAGTCCTGAGCCTTTGCTTCTGCTTTTTCAGACTCCTCGCCGTGGCAACAAGCCTTTTATGGGTATTCTGTTGCTCCGGGTGCCTGTCCGATGTGATGTTATCCAGACTGTTATCTTCGACGGAGTCGGGTTGTTCGGTTTGATTCTCCGTGTTGCCGTGGTCGGACGATGGTTCAATGCCGTGTTTGTGGTCCGCTGGCTCGCCTTGCTCTATCGCTGGGTTTATATGATCGCTGCTTCTGCCGAGGCGGGATTTGGAGCGGCGCTTACGCCGCCGCTTTGACTGCTTCTCGAGGGAACAACCCTTCGCTGCGTACTTCCGCTCTTCATCGTTGCTTTCTTTGGGTGCGTCCACCATGTATACATCATATGATGAAGTGGGCGGCCAGTGCCCTATGGGCAGTGGTTCTTGTTCGTCTCCTGTATCGTCGTCCATACCGTCGATGTCTTTGGAGTCGAAGTCGAGCATGTCGGTCAAATCGTCGACAGTGGCTACTAAGTGGGTGGTGGGTGAGCGGCGAATTTCTTCGTCCTCCGCATCCCAATCCTGCCGAACATAGTTCGGCCAGGACTCTCCTGACAGGGAGAGAGACCTTAATGAGTTCAGCATGTCGCCGAAGGGCGAGTGCTGAAAGATATCCACGGAGGTGAACTCCATGATCGGCGCCCAGTGGGATTCGATAGGCACAAGCGCAGGCGGTTCGGAGTCTGTGGCCAGGGAAGAATCTGGTAGTTCGGCGTTACGGATCCCGTGAAGGGTAAGGTCGATACTCGGCTCGATCGCCGCTGAAAATACGGCCTTCGTGGCGGGGTCTATCCATCCGTCCATGGATGACGCAATTGGCTCCGAATTGAGGGTCAAAGCGGTTGCCGGTGCGGTCTTCTGAACACTGTCCGATGGTACAGCTAAATCATGCTCATCGTGACCGTGCGGCGCACCCGACAGGGGCTCGAATCCGTCGAAGATCAAGTCTCCACGGATGTCGGCCGTGTAGTTTAAGCTTCCAAACCTGAACTAGTGGCCAGGGGCGTAACTCTCGATCTGCTCCCGATGGCCAAGCGAGTTGGCCCGCAGTGCGAAGCCGCCGAATACAAAGATCTGTCCGGGGAGAAAAGTCTCACCCTGGCCTGCATCACTATCGATGATCGAAGGAGCCATCAAGCCTAATGATGATGACACAGAGGAACTCTCAATGAAAGCACCAATGTCGGTGTCAAAACCAGCGGATCTCGGGTAGGGGGTCCCGAACTGTGCGTCTAAGACGGATGGTAACAGGAGGCACGGCACACGATGTTTTACCCAGGTTCGGGCCCTCTTGATGGAGGTAAAACCCTATGTCCTGCTTGATTATTCTTGATAATATGAGTAGTACAAGAGTTGATCTACCACGAGATCGGAGAGGCTAAACCCTAGAAGCTAGCCTATGGTATGATTGTCTGTTGTCCTACAGACTAAAACCCTCCGGTTTATATAGACACCGAGGAGGCTAGGGTTACACAAGGTCGGTTACAAAGGAGGAGATATGCATATCCGTATTGCCTAGCTTGCCTTCTACACCAAGTAGAGTCCCATCCGGACACGGGACGAAGTCTTCAATCTCGTATCTTCATAGTCCAACAGTCCGGCTATCCGGAGACCCCCTAATCCAGGACTCCCTCAATAATCCTAACCAATGATCCTCCCCTCGTCGCCCTGTGAGAGAGCGATCACTGGTTGTATCTGGCACTTGGAAGGGTGTGTTTTATTAAGTATCCGGTTCTAGTTTTCATAAGGTCACGGTACAACTCCAAGTCATCCTGTTACCGAAGATCACGGCTATCCGAATAGATTAACTTCCCTGCAGGGGTGCACCACATTTCCCAACACGATCGATCCCCTTTGTACGGACACACTTTCCTGGGTCATGCCCGGCCTCAGAAGATCAACACATCGCAACCCCACCTAGGCACAACAGAGAGGTCAGCACGCCGGTCTAAATCCTATGCGCGCAGGGGTCTGGGCCCATCGCCCATTGCACACCTGCATGTTGCGTGGGCGGCCAGAGAGCAGACCTAGAAACCTCCATTACAAAGGAAGTTATGTTTTGCGGTCCAACCCAGCGCGCGCCGCTCACTCGCTGACGTCACGAAGGCTTCGGCTGATACCATGACATCGAGTGCCCATAACTGTTGCCGCGTAGTTGGTTAGTGCGTATAGGACAGTAGCCAGACTCAGATCAAATACCAAGATCTCATTAAGCATGTTAATTGATGTATCTGCGGACGCCGACCAGGGCCAGGCCCACCTCTCTCCTAGGTGGTCTCAACCTGCCTTGTCGCTCAACCACAAAGTAATAATCGGGGGGCCGTCGGGAACCCAGGCCCACCACTACCTGGATGGAACCACCTGCCCTTCAGCCCCCACATCAGAATCACTTGCGGGTACTCAACGAGCCGACCCAACTTTAGCCACCACCTGTATAGCATGTATATATAGTATATATTTACCCGTGATCAACACCCGACGTGATCACGGCCCAATAGTATAGCATGGCAGACTGACAAGAATGTAGGGCCACTGATGAAAATCTAGCATCCTATACTAAGCATTTAGGATTGCAGGTAAGGTATTAACAGTTGTAGCAACAATGACAGGCTATGCATCAGAGTAGGATTAACGGAAAGCAGTAACATGCTACACTACTCTAATGCAAGCAGTAGAGAGAAGAGTAGGCGATATCTGGTGATCAAGGGGGGGGGGGGCTTGCCTGGTTGCTCTGGCAAGGGAGAGGGGTCGTCAACACCGTAGTTGAACTGGGGGTCTCCGGCAGTCTCGGGGTCTACCGGAAAGAAGTAACAGAGGGGGAACACAATAAATAACAGAGCAATCAATGTAACAAAAAGCAAGATGTGGCATCACGTTGTGCTAGGGGTGACCTGACGCGGTACTAAGTGATACAGGCAAAAGGGGGGAAACATCAGGGAAAGTATCCCCGGTGTTTTGCGTTTTCGGACAGGTGAATCGGAGGGGGAAAGTTGCGTGTTTTCTATGCTAGGGATGCGTGGCAGACGAACAGGCTGCGTATCCGGATTCTTCTCGTCGTTCTGAGCAACTTTCATGTACAAAGTTTTTCCATCCGAGCTACGGTTTATTTTATATTGATTTTAAAAGATTTAAATCAACTTTAGGATTTATTTAATTAATTTAATTCAACATTATCCAGAATAGTGTTTGCTGACGTCAGCATGACGTCAGCAGTTGACCTGGTCAACCTGACAGGTGGGTCCCACCTGTCATAGATTGTTTAGCTAATTAACAGTAGTTAATTAGGTTAATTAGTCATTAGGTTAATGTCGGATTTCGGGTTCCGGCAGACCCTTGAGGTTCGAACACTGGGGTGCGCACGGAGATCTCCCCCCTACCGATCTACATTCAATCTCCTCACGTGATTTGAGCTGGAAACAACGAACAACACAAGGGACACAAGGTTTATACTGGTTCGGGCCACCATTGTGGTGTAATACCCTACTCCAGTGTGTGGTGTGGTGGATTGTCTCAGGGGCTGATGATGAACAGTACAAGGGAAGAACAGCCTCCCGAGAGGTGTTCTTGAGCTGGTACGATGAACTGCTAGGGTGAGTTCAGTCACCTCTCTCTCTCTCTCTCTCTGCTGGGGTTCTACCAGATCTCTAGATGTTCGAGTGTCTCGATCTCTCCCCGGGATGTCCTCCTCTCCTCTGTGGTGGCTAGCTCTACTTATAGAGGCCCTGGGCCTCTCCCCAAATAATGAGCAGGAAGGGCGCCAGCAATTGGCCATTTTGAAGGGGAACATCTAGTACAAGTTATCCTGACCAAAGGTGGTCTTCGGCTGCCAAAAGTACTGGTGATGGCGCCGTCTTGGGCTCCACGGTGACCTCCGTCCTGCTGCTCTGCTGGTCTTGGTCTCGTTGCACCGGAATGGTAACCTTTGCCCGATGCCTTGGCCTATGCTTGCCCCCTTTGCACCAAACGGGAAACAAGGACACTGTGCAGGCCGGCACCCGCCTGGTGCCCGCCTGGTCTCGAACGTCATGGCTTGCGTCACAGGCTCCTCGCGAGGTACCCCTGCCTTGATCTCTCCGCCTCCTCGCGAGCCTGCCTGACGAGGCTGCCTCTAAGGAAGCTTCCTGTCGTCCGCCCCGCGAGGCTTGGCCCCTCGCGAGGGTCTTGAGCTTGAGATGATGAAGATGGGCCGCGCTAGGCCCCCACTTGAGCCACGCCGCAGGCCGCAGGCAGGCAAGTCTGGGGACCCCCGTTCCCAGAACGCCGATAGTTAATTAATCATAATTAGTTAATTTAATCAGAATTAATTAAGTTGATTAATTAATTAATTAATTAATTTAATTATTATTTATTTATTTATATTTATTATTAGTAGTAGTATTATTTTTCTGGGCGGGGCCCGTTTGTCATAGGCCCCTCGGGCCTAGCGGGTGTGGGCGAATGGGCATCAGCCCACGAGCACAGCGGGGCACTGCCCGAGTGGGCGCACGCCCAGGGCGCGCGGGGTGGCAGACCCAGCAGGGCGCCGGAGCAGGGGGGCCGGTGGCCTGGGGCCGGCGATGAGGGGCTGGCCGCGGCAAGGGCGGCCCAGGCGACGGCGCGCAAGCGCAGCAAGAGCAGCGCGCGAGGCTGCGGGCATGGAACGCGCGGCCAGAGGGAGCGGAGCTCCAGGCGCTGCGGACAGGAGCCGGCGAGCGGCAGGGAGGCGATGGGCGTGGCGGTTGGAGCGACAGCAGCGGCAGAGGAGCGGGACGGGCGGGGCATGGGAAGGAGGGGCAGCAGCAGGGGATCGCGGGCGCGTGACGCGGTGAGCCGGGGAGGGCGTGCGACGGGCGCCGGAGCGGGTGAGCACGGAGGCGAGTGGGCGTGAGCGGGTGTGGAGGTAGCAGGGGCCCCGGCAACGGGCGACGGTAGGCGCGGCGGGGCACGGGGCGCAGACGCTGCTAGGGGCGTGCAGGGGCATGGCCAGCGGCGTGCGGGTGCGATGAGCATCGGCAGGGAAGGAAGCGAGGGGGAGGCGCGTGCAGGTGGAGGCAGAGGAGAATGAGGGGGCCTCACGGGGGTTTGCAGGGTTTGGGGCAGCGGTGCGTGAGGACGATGACGGGGACGGCCAGCGCAGGGGGGAGGCGACGACGTAGAGGACGGCGGGGAGGCAGTCCGGGCGGCGACGACGTCGAGCCCCGAGGCGCGGGCGCGCGAGCCCCGATCCGATCTGGATCAGGGAAGAGGAGGGGAACGACACGGGGGAGAGTGGTGGGAACGTGGGAGTGGTGGTGTCGGGTTAGGGTTTGACCGTGGGTGGGGGTTATGGGGGAGTGGGGGTGGCCGGTTGGGCCTTTGCCCAGTTGGGCCGGCCAGCTGGGCCATCTGGCCCAGTGAGGGGGGGGGGGTTCCTTTTCCTTTCTTCGGTTTCTTTTACTTTTTATTTATTTTTCTAATTTTGTTTTCTTTTAGTTTCCATTTATCTTAGTTTTAGTAAAATACCAAAGTGGCACCTAAATAGATGCAACAAATTACGCCACTGCCACAATAGTTTAATACTTATAACAATTTAGTTTTGAAATTGTTTATTATTTTAAAAGCATTTAAATAATTGTATTTGCTACCGTTTTATTCATTTTAGAGTATTTTATACAGTGTGGTTTCTCCACCAGTATTATCCATGATTTATTTGTCACATTGAGAACATTTTTAGTTTTGACTTTTGAAAACTTTAATTGTTTGACTGGATTTTGAATTTGAATTTTGAATCGGTTTTTGAACTAACGCGAGATTATCAGCAGTAACCGAGGTGACGAGGCATCATTAACGCGGGATTACTGTAGCCTAATTATCCGGGCGTCACAGTAGGCTCGCTGGTCGGTGAGGAGTTGGATGAGATTCATCACGTAATCGAGTTAGTTTTGTTAGGGCTTGATCCCTGGTATCCACTATGTTCTTAGATTGATGTTGCTATGACTTTGCCATGCTTAATGCTTGTCACTTTGGGCTCGGGTGCCATGAGCTCAGATCTGAACCATTTATGTTATCACCATTATATCCATGTTCTAGATCCGATCTTGCAAATTATAGTCACCTACTACGTGTTATGATCCGGCAACCCCTGAGTGACAACAACCGGGCCCATTCTCGATGATGACCGTAGTTTGAGTAGTTCATGTATTCACTATGTGCTAATGCTTTGTTCCGGTTCTCTATTAAAAGGAGGCCTTAATATACCTTAGTTTCCCACATGGACCCCGCTGCCACGGGAGGGTAGGAAAAAAGATGTCATGCAAGTTCTTTTAATAAAGCACGTATGACTATTTACGTAATAGATGCCTACATTATATCGATGAACTGGAGCTAGTGTCGTATCGCCCTAGGTTATAACTGTCACATGATGAATATCATCCAACAAGTCACCGATGCAATGCCTACAAATTTATCCTATATTGTTTTTGCTAAGTTACTACCGCTATCATCACTGTTACACTTGCTACAAAATTACTGCTATCACTGTTACTGTTATCGTTGCTGCTATCACTACTATCAAAACTATCAAACTACTTTGCTACTAATCACTTTGCTGCAGATAATTAATCTCCAGGTGTGGTTGAAGTGACAACTCAGCTGCTAATACCTTCAAATATTCTTTGGCTCCCCGTGTGTCGAATCTATAAATTTGGGTTGAATACTCTACCCTAAAAAACTGTTGGGATCCCCTATACTTGTGGGTTATCAAGACCTTTTTCTCACGCCGTTGCCAGGGAGCATAGCTATATTTGTTGAGTCACTTGAGATTATTATCAATTTATCACTATGAAGAATCTGAAGGATCCTGAGACTAAGATATTTCCATCAAGTACGAGGGGAGGTAAGAAACTGCCATCCAGTTCTGCTTTAGATTAACCTTTTGTTATGAGTAAACTTGCAACACCACCACATGCTATTAATTCTGATATGTCGTAAGTTATTGATGATGCTACTTCCACTATGAATGATGCTTATGATGATGCTAGTACCTTGCTTGATAATGATGATGTGCCACTTGGTGAATTTCTTGATAAACAAATTGCTAGAGTAATACAACAAGATGTTGTTGAATCGGATGACGAGCTTGAAACTGAATCTCCTGAAACACCTGCTAGAACTAGCCCTCCTAGATATGAATTGCCTAAGGTATCGGAAGATTATGTTATGAGTGAAGAAACAACTAGAGATATTCTTGCTTGCAGAGATAGATATGATCTAGAGAAATTACTAAGCAAGTATAAAGAAAAATCTCAGAATGCTAGAATGAAATGTAATCCTAAGTTTGCTACTTCACCTATTTTTATTGATGATAAGGATTATGAATTCTCTGTCGACCCAGAGTTAATTACTTTGGTTGAATCTGATCCTTTCCATGGTTATGAAACTGAAACTGTTGTGGCACATCTCACTAAGTTGAATGGTATAGCCACCCTTTTTACTCATGATGAGAAAACTCAGTGCTACTTTATTCTCAAATTATTTCCTTTCTCATTAAAGGGTGATGCTAAAGCTTGGTACAATACTCTTGCTCCTGGTTGTGTGCGTAGTCCCCAACATATGATTTATTACTTCTCTGAAAAATATTTTCATGTTCATAAGAAACAAGCTGCCTTACAGGAAATATTTAACTTTGTGCAAATTAAAGAAGAGAGTCTCCCACAAGCTTGGGGGAGGCTTTGCCAGTTACTTAATGCTTTTCCTAATCATCCTCTTAAGAAAAATGAAATACTTGATATCTTCTATAATGGACTAACTGATGCTTCTAGGGACTTCCTAGATAGTTGTGCTGGTTGTGTTTTCAGGGAATGAACCATTGGACAAGCTGAAGAATTATTGAATAATATATTGAAAAATTATGATGATTGCACTATTCCTGAACCACCGGCTAAACCCACTCCGAAGAATAGGGGTATATTATATCTCAGTCCCGAAGATATGCAAGAGGCAAAGAAATCTATGAAGGAAAAATGTATTAAAGCTAAAGATGTTAAAATTTTACCTCATATTGAAGAAATACATGGGCTTAATATACCACCACTGCCTAAGGCGATAGAGGTAAATTCTCTTATGAAGTTCGATGATAATGATAATCCTCACAATATGCATCCTAGCCAATGCCTTTATGAGTTTGAAAACTACATTAGAAAACAAGATCACTTCAATGCAAATGTTATGAAATAGTTGAAATATAATTCTGATATGATTGCTCACTTGAGTGACTTGTTATTTAGAATTTCAAATGATGTTAGAGGTGTTGGAAAACATGCTTCTATGGTTCAAACTTAGTTATAACAAGTTGCTAAATCTCAAAGAGAATTGCTTGATGAAATAAATCATAATATACAAGACTTTGCTGTTAGAGTTCCAACTATAGAAGGTAAAATGACTCAGGAACCACTTTATCCTGAGAGACACCCAAAAAGAATTGAACAAGACTCACAAAGAAATAACACTAGTGCACCTAGTCCTTCTAAAAAGAAAAAGGAAAATGATAGGACTTTGCATACTTCTAGTGAACCTGAAATAGAGAAACCTCCTGATAATGATAATGAAACTTCTATCTCTGATGCTGAAACTCAATCTAGTAATGAACACTCACCTAGTGATAATGAAAAAGATAATGATGAGGTTCATGAAGACTCTCAACCAACAAATGTTAAAGAACCAGATAATGATGTTGAGGTAGAACCACCTGTTGATCTTGATAACCCACAACCTAAGAATAAAAGGTATGATAAAAGGGACTTTGCTGCTAGAAAACACGATAAATAAAGAGAACCGTGGGTTCAAAAACCTATGCCTTTTCCACCCAAGTCAACTAAAAAGAAAGATGATGAAGAATTTGAACGCTTTGCTGAAATGCTGAGGCCAGTCTTTTGCGTACTCGCTTGACTGACATCTTGAAAATGCCTCCTTATGCAAAGTATATGAAAGACATCATCACAAATAAGAGAAAAATACCGGAAGCTGAAATCTCCACTATGCTTGCTAACTATACTTTTAAAGATGGAGTACCTAAAAAACTTGGAGATCCAGGAATACCAACTATACCTTGCTCTATCAAAAAGAATTGTGTGAAAACTACTTTGTGTGACTTAGGAGCTGGTGTTAGTGTTATGACTTTCTCTTTATATAAAAGACTTGACTTGAATAAACTCACACCTACTGAAATATCTTTGCAAATGGCTGGAAAATCAACTACCATACCTATCGGTATTTGTGAGGATGTGCCCGTTGTTGTTGCTAATGTTACTATCTTGACTGACTTTGTTATACTTGAGATGCCCGAGGACGACAACATGTCGATTATCCTTGGTAGACCCTTCTTGAATACTGCAGGGGTTGTTATTGATTGCAATAAAAGCAAGGTCACTTTTTATATCAATGGTACTGAGCATACGGTGCACTTTCCGAAGAAATAATTTCAAGTGAATGGTATTAATGTTATTGAAAAAACTCCAACAATCACTATCAGAAATTTTCAAATACCTCTACCTACTGTCAAAAAGAAATATGAAATGCTTATTTTGGGGAAATGCATATCCCCATTGAGGTAACTTAGTGATTTACAAAAGTTCTTCAGTTTCATGCTAATCAAAAATGGTTGTTAATAAGGCCTGATCAACCTTATTAATGGATCATTTTTGGGCGGTATGAAGTTGATGAATTTAGTAAGCACTACCTTCTATCCCTACTTTTTATTCTTTGTTTTTATTAGTTAAATAAAATAAAATGCCATGCTTTGTCTGTTTTCTGAATTTCCCGTGTAATAAAAAAATGACCCAAAAATAAAAGTTCTCAGAATGCCCTGAAAATTTTATATGATTTTTTCTGAATATTTCTGAATTTCTGGTGCAAATAATACCAGAGGGAGGTGCACTAGGTGGGAACAACCCACCTGGGTGCGCCAGGACCCCTAGGCGCGCCCTAGTGGGTTGTGGTCCCCATGTGGGCCCCCTCACTTACCTCTTCATCCCACATCATCACTTACCTCTAGAAAAAAATCTCCATTGCTCTCTCTCCCGTGTTCTTGCTCTCAAACCCGCGGATTTCGATCTCTTTGCTCAAAGCTCCGTTTCAGAAACTGTTTCGAGGGATTGTTGCTTGGTATGCGTAGGATGATATTGGGTAGGGTATGGGCGGGTACAAACCTTCTTCTACCCAAACCCAGACCCATAGAAACTTTCTATACCCACCCACTTCAATACCCATGGGTATAAACTGACACCCATGCCCAAACCCATCGGGTATCCTATACCCAATGGGTATCCATTGGGTAAAATATATATCATTCAAATTCTTAAGAGGAAAAGAAATGAGTTCAAAATTCAAGTGATCATGGTAGAGTAGTATAGCACGGATGTGGCCCCCTCCGATGGGTGGCCTCTTGGAGGCATTAGGGGAGTATGAGCAGCGGTTGGTGGAAGACTGATGCAGTGGAAGGAGGTGGTGGGAATTGGGGATCGCTGGATCGAGAGTTCGACAAGAGTCTGGTAGCGAAGAGTCGATATGTCACATTTTTGAGGAGTCACATAGGACGTATGAGGAGTGGCGAGCAGGTGATTATGAGCCTATGAGCTATGACTTGTTTAAGGAATACGAGATTTAGGGTTGGGCCATATGAGTTGGATGTTAACCCCACATGTTATAGGAGTTACTTTCATTTATTAATTTTTTTGGTTATCCATTGGGTTACCCATGGGCACAATTTCTTACCCATGCCCTACCCATATATTTTGTGGGTATGGGTACCCATTACCCGTGGGTACAAAATCTCTTCAAGTCTTGCCCATACCCATTGTTTTCGGGTAGGGTACCCGCGGGTACCCATACCCATGGGCAAAACTGCCATCCTTAGGTGGGAGGCGCCCCCACCCCTTAGGGTTTCTAACCCTAGGAGCCTAGGGCCCCTTGGGGGGCGCACCAGCCCACCAGGGGCTGGCTCCCTCCCTTGTTTAGCCCACTTGGCCCACCAGGGCAGGTGGCCCCACCCGGGGGACCCTCGGACACCTTCCGGTGGTCCCGGTACAATACCGATAACCCTGAAATTATTCCGGCGACTAAAACAGGACTTCCCATATACAATTATTCACCTCTGTACCATTCCGGAACTCCTCGTGACGTCTAGGATCTCATCCGGGACTCCGAACAACCTTCGGTAACCACATACTATTTCCCATAATAACTCTAGCGTGACCGAACCTTAAGTGTGTAGACCCTACGGGTTCGGGAACCATGCAGACATCTCTCCGGCCAATAACCAACAGCGTGATCTGGATACCCATATTGGCTCCCACATGTTCCATGATGATCTCATCGGATGAACCACGATGTCAAGGATCCAATCAATCCCGTATGCAATTCCCTTTGTCTATCGGTATGTTACTTGCCCGAGATTCGATCGTTGGTATCCTCATACCTTGTTCAATCTCGTTACTGGCAAGTCTCTTTACTCACTCCGTAATGCTTGATCCCGTGACCAACTCCTTAGTCACATTGAGCTCGTTATGATGATGCATTACCGAGTGGGCCCAGAGATACCTCTCCGTCATACGGAGTGACAAATCCCAGTCTCGATTCGTGCCAACCCAATAGACACTTTCGGAGATACCTGTAGTGCACCTTTATGGCCACCCAATTATGTTGTGACGTTTGGTACACCCAAAGCATTCCTACGGTATTCGGGAGTTGCACAATATCATGGTCTAAGGAAATGATACTTGACGTTAGAAAAGCTTTAGAAAACGAACTACACGATCTTGTGCTACGCTTAGGATTGGGTCTTGTCCATCACATCATTCTCCTAATGATGTGATCCCGTTATCAACGACATCCAATGTCTATGGTTAGGAAACCATGACCATCTATTGATCTATGAGCTAGTTAACTAGAGGCTTACTAGGGACATATTACGATCTATGTATTCACGCATGTATTACAGTTTCCGGTTAATACAATTATAGCATGAACAATAGATAATTATCATGAACACGGAAATATAATAATAACCACTTTATTATTGCCTCTAGGGCATATTTCCAACAGTCTCCTGCTTGCACTAGAGTCAATAATCTAGTTACATTGTGATGAGTCGAACACCCATAGAGTTCTGGTGTTTAATCATGTTTTGCTCACGGAAGAGGTTTAGTCAATGGATCTGCGACATTCAGATCCGTATGCACTTTACAAATTTCTATGTCTCCATCTTGAATATATTCACGAATGGAGTTGAAGCGACGCTTGATATGACTGGTCTTCTTGTGAAACCTGGGCTCCTTGGCAAGGGCAATAGCTCCAGCGTTGTCACAGAAGAGAGTCATTGGGACCGATGCATTGGGAATAACTCCTAGGTCGGTGATGAACTCCTTCATCCATACTACTTCTTGTGCTGCCTCCGAGGCTGCTATGTACTCCGCTTCACATGTAGATCCCGCCACGATGCTTTGCCTGCAACTGCACCAGCTGACTACCCCACCATTCAAAATGTACACATATCCAGTTTGCGACTTGGAGTCATCCAGATCTGTGTCGAAGCTAGCACCGACGTAACCCTTTACGACGAGCTCTTCATCACCTCCATAAACAAGAAACATATCCTTAGTCCTTTTCAGGTACTTTAGGATATTCTTGACCGCTGTCCAGCATTCCATGCCGGGATTACTTTGGTACCTTCCTACCAAACTTGCGGCAAGGTTCACATCAGGTCTGGTACACAGCATGGCATACATAATAGACCCTATGGCTGAGGCATAAGGGATGACACTCATCTTTTCTCTATCTTCTGCCGAGGTCGGCGTTGAGCCGTGCTCAATTTCACACCTTGCAATACAGGCAAGAACCCCTTCTTGGACTGATCCATATTGAACTTCTTCAATATCTTGTCAAGGTATGTGCTTTGTGAAAGACCAATGAGGCGTCTCGATCTATCTCTATAGATCTTGATGCCTAATATGTAAGCAGCTTCTCCAAGGTCCTTCATTGAAAAATACTTATTCAAGTAGGCCTTTATGCTTTCCAAAAGTTCTATATCATTTCCCATCAATAGTATGTCATCCACATATAATATGAGAAATGCTACAGAGCTCCCACTCATTTTCTTGTAAACACAGGCTTCTCCATAAGTCTGCGTAAACCCAAACGCTTTGATCATCTCATCAAAGCGAATGTTCCAACTCCGAGATGCTTGCACCAACCCATAGATTGAGCGCTGGAGCTTGCATACCTTGTCAGCATTCTTAGGACCGACAAAACCTTCCGGTTGCATCATATACAATTCTTCCTTAAGGAAACCATTAAGGAATGCCGTTTTGATGTCCATTTTCCATATCTCATAATCATAGAATGCAACAACTGCTAACATGATTCGGATGGACTTCTGCTTCGCTACAGGTGAGAAGGTCTCATCGTAGTCAACCCCTTGAACTTTTCGATAACCCTCAGCGACAAGCCGAGCCTTATAGATGGTCACATTACCATCCGCGTCAGTCTTCTTCTTAAAGATCCATTTATTCTCTATGGCTTGCCGATCATCGGGCAAGTCTGTCAAAGTCCATATATACTTCGTTTTCATACATGGATCTTATCTCGGATTTCATGGCCTCAAGCCATTTGTTGGAATCCGGGCCCGCCATCGCTTCTTCATAGTTTGAAGGTTCACCGTTGTCTAACAACATGATTTCCAGGACAAGGTTGCCGAACCACTCTGGTGTGGAACGTGTCCTCGTGGACCTACAAAGTTCAGTAGCTTGATCCAAAGTCTCATCATCAGCATCATTAACTTCCTCTCTATTCGGTGCAGGCACCTGATATGTCTCCGTCGTATCTACTTTTCCAAACCCTTTTGCCCATGTTTTGGACTCTAACTTGTATGATTTGAATGGAACTAACCCGGACTGACGCTATTTTCAGCAGAATTACCATGATGTTGTTTTATGTGTAGAAAACAAAATTCTCGGAATGGCCTGAAACTCCACGGAATATCTTACAATAAATAATAAAAAATCCTCGCCAAAGATGAAGACCAGGGTGCCCACACCCTTGCCACGAGGGTGGGGGCGCCCCCCTAGGGCGCGCCCCCTACCTCGTGGGCCCCCTGGAGACCTCCCGACTCCAACTCCAACTCTATATAACTGCTTTCGGGGAGAGAAAATAGGAGAGAAGAAATCATCGCGTTTTACGATACGGAGCCGCCGCCAATCCCTAAAACCTCTCAGGAGGGCTGATCTGGAGTCCGTTCGGGGCTCCGGAGAGGGGGATTCGTCGCCGTCGTCATCATCAACCATCCTCCATCACCAATTTCATGATGCTCACCGCCGTGCGTGAGTAATTCCATCATAGGCTTGTTGGACGGTGATGGGTTGGATGAGATTTATCATGTAATCAAGTTAGTTTTGTTAGGGTTTGATCCCTAGTATCCACTATGTTCTGAGATTGATGTTGCTATGACTTTGCTATGCTTAATGCTTGTCACTAGGGCCTGAGTGCCATGATTTCAGATCTGAGCCTATTATGTTTTCATCAATATATGAGAGTTCTTGATCCTATCTTGCAAGTCTATAGTCACCTATTATGTGTTATGATCCGTTAACCCCGAAGTGACAATAATCGAGATACTTATCGGTGATGGCTATAGTTTGAGGAGTTCATGTATTCACTATGTGATAATGCTTTGTTTCGGTTCTCTATTAAAAGGAGGCCTTAATATCCCTTAGTTTCCATTAGGACTCCGCTGCCACGGGAGAGTAGGACAAAAGATGTCATGCAAGTTCTTTTCCATAAGCACGTATGACTATATTCGAAATACATGCCTACATTACATTGACGAATTGGAGCTAGTTCTGTGTCACCCTATGTTATGACTGTTACATGATGAACCGCATCCGGCATAATTATCCATCATTGATCCGATGCCTACGAGCTTTCCATATACTGGTTTACGCTTATTTACTTTCCCATTGCTATTGTTATAATCACTACAAAATACCAAAAACATTACTTTGCTTTCGTTATTCTTTTGTTACCGTTACCATCACTATCATATTACTTTGCTACTAAACACTCTGCTGCAGATACTAAGTTTCCAGGTGTGGTTGAATTGACAACTCAGCTGCTAATACTTGAGAATATTATTTGGCTCCCCTTGTGTCGAATCAATAAATTTGGGTTGAATACTCTACCCTCGAAAGCTGTTGCGATCCTATATACTTATGGGTCATCAAGACTAATTTCTGGCGCCATTGCCGGGGAGCATAGCTCTATTCTTTGAGTCACTTGGGATTTATATCTGCTGGACACTATGAAGAATTTGAAAGACGCTAAGACAACAATTTATCCCTCAACTACGAGGGGAGGTAAGGAACTGCCATCTAGCTCTGCACTTGATTCACCTTCTGTTATGAGTAAGCTTGCAACACCTAAACCTGCTTCTGCTATTCGTTCTGATATGTCGCATGTTATTGATGATGCTACTTCTACTATACATGATACTTATGATGAAACTACTTCTATGCTTGATACTACTATGCCACTTGGTGATTTTCTCGAGGAACGACTTGCTAGGGCTAGAGAGATTGAAAATATTGAATCTGATTATGATGATGAAAGTGATGATGAAGAATCACTTGTTATTCCTAAGTGTTATTTATTTGATCAAGAAGCTTCTTTAGCTATTTTAGCTTGCGAAGATAGATATGAACTCAAAAGGTTATTAGCTAAATGGAATAAGCAATCTCTAAATGCTAGGATGAGCCCTGACCCTACTTTTGCTACTTCACCTATCTGTGTTACTGATAAGGATTATGAATTCTCTGTTGATCCTGATATAATTACTTTGGTTGAATCTGATCCTTTTCATGGCTATGAATCTGAAACTGTTGTGGCACATCTTACTAAATTAAATGATATAGCCACCCTGTTCACTAATGATGAGAGATCTTGCTACTTTTATATCCTTAAAATATTTCTGTTCTCATTAAAGGGTGATGCTAAGATATGGTTTAATTCTCTTGATCCTTGTTGTGTGCGTAGTCCCCAGGATATGATTTACTACTTCTCTGCTAAATATTTCCCTGCTCATAAGAAACAAGCTGCTTTAAAGGAAATATACAACTTTGTGCAAATTAAAGAAGAGAGTCTCCCACAAGCTTGGGGGAGGCTTCTCAAGTTACTTAATGCTTTGCCTGATCATCCTCTTAAGAAAAATGAAATACTTGATATCTTTTATAATGGACTAACCGATGCTTCCAGAGATTACCTGGATAGTTGTGCTGGTTCTCTTTTCAGGGAAAGAACACCGGATGAAGCTGAAATCTTGTTGAATAATATGTTGACAAATGAAAATAATTGGGCACCTCCTGAGCCAGCTCCTGCTCCAATTAATGATCCTATTCCTAAACCAACTCCGAAGAAGAGAGGTATTCTATTTCTCAGTCCCGAAGATATGCAAGAGGCAAAGAAATCTATGAAAGAAAAAGGTATTAAAGCTGAAGATGTTAAGAATTTACCTCCTATTGAAGAAATACATGGTCTTAATTTACCGCCTATTGAAGAAACATATGATCTTGATCCTTTATTTATTGAAGAACCTCCAGACCTCGATAACCCGACACAGGTAGTAAAGGTAAATTCTCTCTATAGATATGATAAAGCTGAAATCCCATTTACTAAAATTGCTAGCCCATGCTTAGATGAGTTTGATAAATTTATGGCTAAGCAAGAAGACTTTAATGCTTATTTTGGTAGACAATTAAAATACAATTCAAATATGCTTGGACACTTGGGTGATTATATGGCTAATGTCAAAGGTGAACTTAAACTTATTAGTAAACATGCTTCTATGGTCACCACTCAAGTAGAACAAGTACTTAAAGCTCAAAAGGAATTGCTCAATGAGATGAATAGTAAGAAAAATGATTATGCTGTTAAAGTGGCTACTAAAACTGGTAGAATGACTCAGGAACCTTTGTATCCTGAAGGCCACCCTAAGAGAATTGAGCAAGATTCTCAGAGAAATAAAATTGATGCACCTAGTTCTTCTAAAAAGAAGAAAAGGAAAAATGATAGAACTGTGCAAACTTCTAGTGAACCTATTGCTGAACCACCTGATAATCCAAATGATATCTCTATGTCTGATACTGAAACACAATCTGGCAATGAACATGAACCTAATAAAAAGGTTAATGATGATGTTCATAATGATGCTCAACCTAGTAATGATAATGATGTAGAAATTGAACCCGCTGTTAATCTTGATAACCCACAATCAAAGAATCAACGTTATGATAAGAAAGACTTTCTTGCTAGGAAACATGGTAAAGAAAGAGAGCCTTGGGTTCAGAAACACATGCCTTTTCCTCCCAAACCATCCAAGAAAAAGGATGATGAGGATTTTGAGCGCTTTGCTGAAATGATTAGACCTATCTTTTTGCGTATGCGATTAACTGATATGCTCAAAATGAATCCTTATGCTAAGTACATGAAAGATATTATTACCAATAAAAGAAAGATACCAGAAGCTGAAATTTCCACCATGCTTGCTAATTATACTTTTAAGGGTGGAATACCAAAGAACCTTGGAGATCCAGGAGTACCTACTATACCATGCTCCATTAAAAGAAACTATGTTAAAACTGCTTTATGTGATCTTGGAGCCGGTGTTAGTGTTATGCCTCTCTCTTTATATCGTAGACTTGATTTGAATAAGTTGACACCTACTGAAATATCTTTGCAAATGGCTGATAAATCAACTGCTATACATGTCGGTATTTGTGAGGATGTGCCTGTTGTAGTTGCAAACGTTACTAATGGACTTTGTTATTCTTGATATTCCCGAGGATGATAGTATGTCTATTATTCTTGGAAGACCCTTTTTGAATACTGCAGGGGCTGTTATTGATTGCACTAAAGGCAATGTCACTTTTCATGTTAATGGTAATGAGCATATGGTACACTTTCCGAGGAAACAACCTCAAGTTCATAGTATCAACTCTATTGGAAAAATCCCATCGATTATATTTGGAGGTTTTGAATTTCCTCTTCCTACTGTCAGGAAGAAATATGATATTCTTATTATTGGGGATGTGCATATCCCCGTTGAGGTAACATAGTGTTATTCAAAATTTCTCCGGTTCCATGTTATTCGGAATAAGTTCGTTAACAAGACTTGATCAACCTTGTTAGTGGATTCCTTTTGATGATCATGAGATGGATGAAACTAGAAGGCACAACCTTCTGTACCCCACTTTTACTTTCTGTTGTTTATATTAAATAAAGTAAAATAAATATTTTTCTGTCTGTTATCTGATTATCCGTGCAATATAAAAATACCTCGAAAATAAAAGTTCTCCAAATGTCCTAAAATTTAAATATGATTTTTTCTAGAATATTTGAGGATTTATGGAACTGAGAACACACCAGGGGGGCCAACCACCTTGCCACGAGGGTGGAGGGCGCGCCCACCCCCCTAGGGCGTGCCCCCTGCCTCGTGGGCCCACGGTGGCCCTCCTCCACTTATTCCTGCACCCATCCTCTTCTTATTCCTCCCACAAACATGAACAACTCAAGCACAAGTTCCAGCCCTCTTTGCTGCCATTTTCGATCTCCTTGCTCAAAGCACCTCTCACAAAACTGCTTGGGGAGATTGTTCCTTGGTATGTGACTCCTCCATTGGTCCAATTAGTTTTTGTTCTAGTGCTTTATTCATTGCAAATTTTTGCTGCTTAGGTGACCCAGTTCTTGAGCTTATATGTCAAATTTATATGGTCAAAAGTAGTTTTGATGCATGATATAGGCCCTAGGCACTTGTAGGAGTAGTTTCTATCAATATTATTGAGTTTGGTTTACTTTTATTTTGAAGTTACTAAAAAAATTCAGAATTTTTCAGAGGAAGAAATATGCTTAGGAAAATGTTCCAAGGTGGTTCTTCAAGGAAGCAAGGACCCAGGCTTGCAATGCGCGATGCTGATGAAGAGCCACCAAGAGACGCTCCAGTGCGTCCTTGTGAGTGGCCTTCTGAAAATTTTATGGATCGAGCGAGAATTAAAGAAGAATTTAACGCATATTTGCGTAATGCCGGTCTTGAGGACTTTGAGGCAGACAAATGCCCCCAGTATCATGATCTGACAAGCTCTTTTGTGAGGAGTTTTGAGTATTCATCTTCGCGTAATTCTTCTTCATTCATGTTTGATCTTTATGACAAATCTTATACCATGGACTTAGAGGATTTTACTTTTGCTTGCAAACTTCCACAATGGGGTAGTGTTAGGGATCCCCCTATATCTGAATTTAGAAACTTTCTTGCTAGTATAACTATAGGGGAATCTAGAGATATAACGCAAGCTATCATAGGGAGCATTCACTTTCCTGCTATACATTATTTTGCTCTCTTCATAGGTAGGTGCATAAATGCTAAGGATGAAGCATGTCACATGTGTGTCCCTGACCTTAGCATTCTCAGGAGTGCTGTGTCAGGAGACCAATCTTATCATATGGGAGCCATTGTAGCTCGTAGGTTGCATCATAATAGATATCATGGAGATTTCTTTGGAGGAATTTATGCAACCCGCTTAGCTAAATTTCTTGAGATAGACGTTCGTGAAGGAGACATGGAGTTGCCTCCTGCTTATTTAGATTTTGATTCTATGGTTTCCCACCATTTTGTTGAGAGGAACGAATCACCTCTCCAGTACCGACTAATCTTTGACAGACGCCGTGCTGTCCGTATTACTCTCCCTGCTCCTGCTTTCTTTGATTATCAGGCAAGAGGAGGATATACTATTACCAGAGAGGAGGAAGATGAGTATGAGAGGAGAGAAGAGGCTGCTCGTCGCCACGCTGCAGCTCAGCAGGCGATAGCTGCTGCATCACAGTACGACCCCAACAACTATTATTATGGATATCATCCAGGGCAGCCGTGTCCATAGACTAGGCCAAAAGCCTAAGCTTGGAGGAGTACGTATTTCTCACCGACATTACATTTACGTTCACACACACTCATTGCTAGATGTCGGTGCTCATACTTTTTCATTGTATCATCCATGCTAGTTTATTTCCTTTTATGTTTTCTTCTTGTGTGTTTAATAAACCTTAAGAAAACCAAAAAAATTAGTTGTAGCTTTTAATTAGTTTACTTTCCATGCTTGTAGTAGTAATCAAAAAGAAAACCCAAAAATATTTCCTGTTCTTCTTTTGCTTGTTGGGAGCTTTCCCGTGTAAATAGTTTTATTTCTTTTCTGTCTTTGGGGGTCAGTAGGAGAAGACCATGATTAAATTGTTGAAATGGCTCTTATATGCATTATTGTTTATCTGACAAAAGAGCCTATATTGCTTTGTCTTCTCCTGTTTATTGAATGCTCGCAGGTTCCAGCTTAGTCCAATGCACGTGCACTCTTATTATTATTCACATCATTCGTCGTGCAAGTGAAAGGCAATTATGATGATATATGATGGACTGACTGAGAGAAGAAAAGCTGGTATGAACTCGACCTCTTTTTTTGTAAATATGATGAGTTCATCGTTCTTGATTCAGCTTGTTATGAATAAACATGTTTGCAATGACAATTAGAGATCATAGTTGCCTGTGCCATGCTTGATTAGCTATGAGTTATAATGGTTTACCTTGCGTGCCAACATGCTATTAAAATGGTTATGATGCGGTATGATAGGGTGGTATCCTCCTCTGAATGATTTAAGTGACTTGACTTGGCACATGTTCACGCATGTAGTTGAAACAAATCAACATAGCCTTCACGATATTTATGTTCATGGTGGATTATATCCTACTCATGCTTGCACCCAATGTTTATTAATTTTAATGCATGTACATGGCTGTTGTCGCTCTCTAGTTGGTCACTTCCCAGTCTTTTGCTAGCCTTCACCTATACTAAGAGCAATTCTACTAGAGCCCTCAAACCCTCAAACCCCTAAAAATAACCGCTTGTTTTACAGTTTTCACCGAAAAAACACCGTAGACTAGAACCTCTAAACCCTCAAACCCATAAAAAATTTAGAGGTCCAACCC
This sequence comes from Triticum urartu, assembly GCF_003073215.2. Classification (NCBI taxonomy): domain Eukaryota; kingdom Viridiplantae; phylum Streptophyta; class Magnoliopsida; order Poales; family Poaceae; genus Triticum; species Triticum urartu. The sequence goes on along the minus strand of NC_053025.1, from coordinate 554,290,874 downwards.
TCAAACCAGTTTGCAACCTGTAGAAGTAGGGGTTGAGAGGGAAATCTACCCCCAACCCGCACTCCTCCTCCTCTCTCGCGCGGGAGGAAACTTCCTCCTCCTCCCGGCCTCCCCCTCCCGCCGCCTCCTGCCGCGCCGGCCATGGAGGGCCCCGCCACCGCCGTGCCCCCGCCCGCCCCGGCGCCCGCCCCCGCCCCCGCACACCCGACCGTGGCTGACGTGGTGGCAGTGACCCACGTTGGGGCCAAGCGGAGGCGGGCGGGCCTCGCACCTCCTCCTCCCGCCTCCTCGGCTCCCGCCCCGGCCACCGTCACCGCCCCGGCGCCCGCCCCCGCCGCCACCCCGGCTCCCGCCCCGGCCACCAGGAAGAGCCGGCCGAAGGCGCCATCCAAGGTCGCCCTGGCCGTGAAGATGTCACGGAAGAAGCCCGCGCCCCCGCCCGCCTCCGTCGCCGAACCTCCTTTGGTCGTCGTGGTCGAACCTCCTCCTACCGCGCATGAGGTGTTCGAGAAAATGGCAACCTATTTAAGCGTTGGGTTTGAGGGTTCTAGTATTTGCCCCTGTTTTCAACCCTTAAAAGTGTCAAAAAGTGGCACTCCTCAACCCTTAAAACTGCTTTAAGGATTTGAGGGTTTGAGGGTTCTACTAGTAATGCTCTAAGCGGGAATACTGCTTGTGCATCCAATTCCTTAAACCCCAAAGTTATTCCAGATGAGTCCACTATACCTTCCTATATGCGGTATCTACCCGCCGTTCCAAGTAAATTTGTATGTGCCAAACTCTAAACCTTCAAATAATCATCCTGTTTTGTATGCTCGAATAGCTCATGTATCAACTAGGGATGTCTGTATCTTCCATGTTAGGCGGGTTATTCTCAAGAGGAGTGGACTCCGCTCCTCACTCGCGAGATAAATGGCTGGTCACCGGGATGCCCAGTCCCATGCTTTATGCAAACTAAATCAAAATAATTGCTAAACAAAACTCCCCCTAGGACCTGATGTATGTTGGAGGCACTCGTTGTTTCGAGCAAGCCATGGATTGATGTTTGTTGGTGGAGGGGGAGTATAAACTTTACCATTATGTTTGGGAATCGCCTATAATGTGTGTAGCATGGAAGATATCGCCATCTCTTGGTTGTTATGTTGACAATGTAAGTATACCGCTCAAAATATTATTCACCTCTATTTCAAAACCGAGCTCTGGCACCTCTACAAATCCCTTCTTCCCTCTACGAAGGGCCTATCTATTTACTTTTATGTTGAGTCATGACCCTCTTATTAAAAGCACCAGTTGGAGAGCACCGCTGTCATTTGCATTCATTACTGTTAATTTATATTGGGTGTGACTATGACTGGATCTCTTTTACCATGAATTACAATGTCTAGTCAGTCCTTGATCTTTAAAGGTGCTCTGCATTTATGTTTTGCGGTCTCGGAAAGGGCTAGCGAGACACCATCTTGTTATATCATATTATGATTGTTTTGAGAAAGTGTTGTCATCCGAGATTTATTATTATGGCTTGCTAGTTGATTATGCTATTGATATGGGTAATCATGAGACCTGAGGATTATTGCAAATGTGGTTAGTTATAATCTTTGCTGAAAATTTGAATGCTAGCTTGACATATTTACAACAACAAGAGCAAACAGAGTTTGTAAAAGTTTTTCTTTATTTCTTTCAGTTTGTCAACTGAATTGCTTGAGGACAAGCAAGGGTTTAAGCTTGGGGGAGTTGATACGTCTCCGTCGTATCTACTTTTCCAAACACTTTTGCACTTGTTTTGGACTCTAACTTGTATGATTTGAATGGAACTAACCCGGACTGACGCTGTTTTCAGCACAATTACCATGATGTTGTTTTATGTGCAGAAAACAAAAGTTCTCGGAATGACCTGAAACTCCACAGAATATCTTACAATAAATAATAAAAAATCCTTGCCAAAGATGAAGACTAGGGGGCCCACACCCTTGCCACGAGGGTGGGGGCGCCCCCCTAAGGGCGTGCCCCCCTACCTCGTGGGCCCCCTGGAGACCTCCAACTCCAACTCTATATAACTGCTTTCGGGGAGAAAAAAATAGGAGAGAAGAAATCATCGCGTTTTATGATACGGAGCCGCCGCCAAGACCTAAAACCTCTCGGGAGGGCTGATCTGGAGTCCGTTCGGGGCTCCGGGGAGGGGGATTCGTCGCCGTCATCATCATCAACCATCCTTCATCACCAATTTCATGATGCTCACCGCCGTGCGTGAGTAATTCCATCGTAGGCTTGCTGGACGGTGATGGGTTGGATGAGATTTATCATGTATTCAAGTTGGTTTTGTTAGGGTTTGATCTCTAGTATCCACTATGTTCTGAGATTGATGTTGCTATGACTTTGCTATGCTTAATGCTTGTCACTAGGGCCCGAGTGCCATGATTTCAGATCTGAACCTATTATGTTTTCATCAATATATGAGAGTTCTTGATCCTATCTTGCAAGTCTATAGTCACCTATTATGTGTTATGATCCGTTAACCCCGAAGTGACAATAATCGGGATACTTACCGGTGATGACCGTAGTTTGAGGAGTTCATGTATTCACTATGTGCTAATGCTTTGTTCCGGTTCTCTATTAAAAGGAGGCCTTAATATCCCTTAGTTTCCATTAGGACCCCTCTGCCATGAGAGGGTAGGACAAAAGATGTCATGCAAGTTCTTTTCCATAAGCACGTATGACTATATTCGGAATACATGCCTACATTACATTGACGAATTGGAGCTAGTTCTGTGTCACCCTATGTTATGACTGTTACATGATGAACCGCATCCGGCATAATTATCCATCATTGATCCGATGCCTACGAGCTTTCCATATACTGGTTTACGCTTATTTACTTTCCCATTGCTATTGTTATAATCACTACAAAATACCAAAAACATTACTTTGCTTTCGTTATTCTTTTGTTACCGTTACCATCACTATCATATTACTTTGCTACTAAACACTCTGCTGCAGATACTAAGTTTCCAGGTGTGGTTGAATTGACAACTCAGCTACTAATACTTAAGAATATTCTTTGGCTCCCCTTGTGTCGAATCAATAAATTTGGGTTGAATACTCTACCCTCGAAAGCTGTTGCGATCCCCTATACTTTTGGGTCATCAGCACCACAGAAACATCTTCCTGAGTCGATCTACTCTCCGGTTCAAGAGGCAGTACCTCTTCAAGTTCTACTTTTCCCCCACTTACTTCTTTCGAGAGAAACTCTTTCTCTAGAAAGGATCCATTCTTGGCAACAAAGATCTTGCCTTCGGATCTGAGGTAGAAGGTATACCCAATAGTTTCCTTAGGGTATCCTATGAAGACGCATTTTGCTGACTTGGGTTAGAGCTTTTTAGGTTGAAGTTTCTTGACATAAGCATCACATCCCCAAACTTTCAGAAACGACAACTTAGGTTTCTTTCCAAAACATAATTCATACGGTGTCGTCTTAACGGATTTTGACGGAGCCCTATTTAAAGTGAATGCGGCAGTCTCTAAAGCATAACCCCAAAATGATAGCGGTAGATCGGTAAGAGACATCATAGATCACACCATATCCAATAGAGTGCGATTACGACGTTCAGACACACCATTTCGCTGAGGTGTTCTAGGCGGCGTGAGTTGTGAAACAATTCCACATTTCCTTAGATGCGTGCCAAACTCGTGACTCAAGTATTCTCCTCCATGATCTGATCGTAAGAACTTTATTTTCTTGTCATGTTGATTCTCTACCTCACTCTGAAATTCCTTGAACTTTTGAAAGGTCTCAGACTTGTGTTTCATTAAATAGACATACCCATATCTACTTAAGTCATCAGTGAGGGTGAGACCATAACGATAGCCACCGCGAGCTGCAACGCTCATTGGACCGCACACATTAGTGTATGATTTCCAATCAGTTGGTTGCTCGCTCCATTGTTCCGGAGAACGGAGTCTTGGTCATTTTTCCCATGAGGCATGGTTCGCATGTGTCAAATGATTCATAATCAAAAGACTCCAAAAGTCCATCTGCATGGAGTTTCTTCATGCGTTTGACACCAATGTGACCAAGGCGGCAGTGCCACAAATATGTAGGACTATCATTATCAACCTTACACCTTTTGCCATTCACACTATGAATATGTGTAACATCACGCTCGAGATTAAAAAAAATAAACCATTGACCAGCGGAGCATGACCATAAAACATATCTCTCATATAAATGGAACAACCATTATTCTCATATTTAAATGAGTAGCCATATCGCATTAAACGAGATCTAGACACAATGTTCATGCTCAAAACTGGCACTAAATAACAATTATTGAGGTTTAAAACTAATCCCGTAGGTAAATGTAGAGGTAGCGTGCCGACGACAATCACATCGACCTTGGAACCATTCCCGACGCGTGTCGTCACCTCATCCTTCGCCAGTCTCCGCTTATTCCGCAGCTCCTGTTTTGAGTTACAAATATGAGCAACCGCACCGGTATCAAATACCCAGGAGCTACTACGAGCGCTGGTAAGGTACACATCAATAGCATGTATATCACATATACCTTTGGCGTTGCCGGCCTTCTTATCCGCTAAGTACTTGGGGTTGTTCCGCTTCGAGTGACCATTTCCCTTGCAATAAAAGCACCGAGTCTCAGGCTTGGGTCCATTATTTGGCTTCTTCCCGACAACTGATTTAACGGGTGCGGCAACTCCCTTGTCGTCCTTCTTGAAGTTCTTCTTACCCTTGACTTTCTTGAAACTAGTGGTTTTATTCACCATCAACACTTGATGTTCCTTTTTGATTTCCACCTCCGCTGATTTCAGCATTGAATATAACTCAGGAATGGACTTCTTTCCATCCCTTGCATATTGTAGTTCATCACAAAGCTCTTGTAGCTAGGTGGAAGCGACTCAAGGATCTTGTCAATGACCGAGTCATCTGGAAGATTAACTCCCAGCTGAGACAAGCGGTTGTGCAACCCAGACATTTTGAGTATATGCTGACAGAACTATTTTCCTCCATTTTACAACTGTAGAACTTGTCGGAGACTTCATATCTCTCGACCCGGGCATGAGCTTGGAAAACCATTTTCAGCTCTTGGAACATCTCATATGCTCCGTGCTGCTCAAAATGCTTTTGGAGCCCCGGTTCTAAGCTGTAAAGCATGCCACACTGAACCAGGGAGTAATCATCACTACACGACTGCTAGGCATTCATAATGTCTTGAGTTGCTAGGAAAATGGGTGTGTCACCTAGCGGTGCTTCAAGGACATATGCTTTCTTGGCAGCTATGAGGATAATCCTCAAGTTACGGACCCAATCCTTATAGTTGCTACCATCGTCTTTCAGCTTGGTTTTCTCTAGGAATGAGTTGAAGTTGAGGGCAACATTAGCGTGGGCCATTTGATCTACAAGACATATTGTAAAGACATTTTAGATAAGTTCATGATAACTAAGTCCATCTAATCAAATTATTAATGAACTCCCACTTAGATAGACATCCCTCTAGTCATGTAAGTGATACATGATCCGAATCGACTAGGCTGTGTCCGATCATCACATGAGAATGACTAGTCATCAATGGTGAACATCTCCATGTTGATCGTATCTATTATATGACTCATGTTCGACCTTTCGGTCTCTCGTGTTCCGAGGCCATGTCTGTACATGCTAGGCTCGTCAAGTCAACCTAAGTGTTTTGCATGTGTAAATCCGGCTTACACCCGTTGTATGCGAACGTTAGAATCTATCACACCCGATCATCACGTGGTGCTTCAAAACAACAAACCTTCGCAATGGTGCACAGTTAGGGGGAACACTTTTCTTGAAATTTTAGTGAGGGATCATCTTATTTATGCTACCGTCGTTCTAAGCAAATAAGATGTAAACATGACAAACATCACATGCAAATCATAAAGTGACATGATATGGCCAATATCATCTTGCGCCTTTGATCTCCATCTTCGGGGCGCGGCATGATCACCATCGTCACCGGCATGACACCATGATCTCCATCATCGTGTCTTCATGAAGTTGTCTCGCCAACTATTACTTCTACTACTATGGCTAAAGGTTAGCAATAAAGTAAAGCATTACATGGCATTTTCATTGACGCGCAGGTCATACAATAAATTAAGACAACTCCTATGGCTCCTGCCGGTTGTCATACTCATCGACATGCAAGTCGTGATTCCTATTACAAGAACATGATCAATCTCATACATCACATATATCATTCATCACATCCTTTTGGCCATATCACATCACATAGCATACCCTACAAAAACAAGTTAGACGTCCTCTAATTGTTGTTTGCATGTTTTACATGGCTGCTATGGGTTTCTAGCAAGAACGTTTCTTACCTACGCAAAAAGCCACATCGGTGATATGCCAATTGCTATTTACCCTTCATAAGGACCCTTTTCATCGAATCCGATCCAACTAAAGTGGGAGAGACATACACCCACTAGCCACCTTATGCATGAAGTGCATGTCAGTCGGTGGAACCAGTCTCACGTAAGCGCACGTGTAAGGTCGGTCCGGGCCGCTTCATCCCACAATTCCGCTGAATCAAGATAAGACTAGTAACAATAAGCAAATTGAACAAATCATCGCCCACAACTACTTTGTGTTCTACTCGTGCATAGAATCTATGCATAGACCTAGCTCTGATACCACTGTTGGGGAATGTAGCAATAATTCAAAATTTTCCTACGTGTCACCAAGATTAATCTAGGAGATGCTAGCAACGAGAGAGAGGGAGTGCATCTTCATACCCTTGAAGATCGCTAAGCGGAAGCGTTGCAAGGAACGCGGATGATGGAGTCGTACTCGTGGCGATTCAAATCGCGGAAGATCCGATCCAGCGCCGAACGGACGGCGCCTTCGCGTTCAACACACACAGCCCGGGGACGTCTCCTCCTTCTTGATCCAACAAGGGGAGAGGAGAAGTTGAGGGAGAGCTCCGGCAGCACGACAGCGTGGTGGTGGAGCTTGCAGTTCTTTGGCAGGGCTTCGCCAAGCACTACGGAGGAGGAGGAGGTGTTGGAGAGGGGGAAGGCTGCGCCAGGGGAAGGGTATGGCAGCCCTCCCACCCCCATTGTTCATAGGGGGAAGAGGAGAGGGGGGCGGCTCCCTAGAGCCCATCTACAAGGGGGGGCAAGGGGGGACTTGCCCCCCCCAAGTCAGGTGGGAGGTGCCCCCACCACTTATGGTTTCTAACCCTAGGCGCCTAGGGCACCTTGGGGGCGCACCAGCCCACCAGGGGCTGGTTCCCTCCCTTGTCAGCCCACTTGGCCCACTGGGGCAGGTGGCCCCACCCGGTGGACCCCCGGACACCTTCCGGTGGTCCCGGTACAATACCGATAACCCCGAAATTATTCCGGCGACTGAAACAGGACTTGCCATATATAATTCTTCATCTCCGGACCATTTCGGAACTCCTCATGATGTTCGGGATCGCATCCAGGACTCCGAACAACCTTCGAAAACCACATACTATTTCCCATAACAACTCTAGCGTCACCGAACCTTAAGTGTGTAGACCCTACGGGTTCGAGAACCATGCAGACATGACCAAGACATCTCTCCGGCCAATAACCAACAGCGGGATCTGGATACCCATGTTGGTTCCCACATGTTCCACGATGATCTCATCGGATGGACCACGATGTCGAGGATTCAATCAATCATGTATGCAATTCCCTTTGTCTATCGGTATGTTACTTGCCCGAGATTCAATCATCGGTATCCTCATACCTCGTTCAATCTCGTTACCAGCAAGTCTCTTTACTCGTTCCGTAACGCATGATCCCGTGACCAACTCCTTAGTCACATTGAGCTTGTTATGATGATGCATTACCGAGTGGGCCCAGAGATACCTCTTCGTCATACGGAGTGACAAATCCCAGTCTCGATTCGTGCCAACCCAACAGACACTTTCGGAGATACTTGTAGTGCACCTTTATAGCCACCCAGTTACGTTGTGACGTTTGGTACACCCAAAGCATTCCTACAGTATCCGGGAGTTGTACAATCTCATGGTCTAAGGAAATGATACTTGACATTAGAAAAGTTTTAGCAAATGAACTACACGATCTTGTGCTACGCTTAGGATTGGGTCTTGTCCATCACATCATTCTCCTAATGATGTGATCCCGTTATCAACGACATCCAATGTCCATGGTCAGGAAACCATGACCATCTATTGATCAACGAGCTAGTTAACTAGAGGCTTACTAGGGACATATTACGATCTATGTATTCACGCATGTATTATGGTTTCCGATTAATACAATTATAGCATGAACAATAGACAATTATCATGAACACGAAAATATAATAATAACCACTTTATTATTGCCTCTAGGGCATATTTCCAATATTGGGAAGATTGGTGGATAGGAGAGAAAACTTTAAAAGACAATTTTCCTAGATTATACAACTTTTGTTTTGATAAAAAGAAATCTGCAGCTGATATACTAGGGAGAGAGCTTGATTTAGTTTCCTTCAGGAGAACTCTATATGGAGATTCTCTTGAATTATGGGAGCACATAAAAGAAAGTTGTGCTAGTGTAGTGCTGAATCAAAACAGAGACATGATCAAATGGTCTGTGAACAAAAATGGGATATACATTGTCAAGTCCTATTATAGACATTGATTGAAAATGGGGTGAAATATCCACATAACTTTATGTGGAAAACTAAATTCCTCCCAGGGTCAAAGTTTTTATTTGGTTAGTACTTCGAAACAGTATTCTAATTAGAGATAATTTGTTCAGAAGGGGCTGGATGGGAGAGAAAAATGCCCAATTTGCTTGCATGATCAAAGCATTGACCATTTGTTTTTTAGGTGTTCCATTGCCAAGCTACTTTGGAATACCATGAAATGTACTTTTGGTCAACAAAACATTCCTGATAATGTGAGTGATATGTTCAACATCTGGATAAAAAAACTTCCACAAAAAAGAGAGAAACTTGGTAGCTGTTGGATTTCAGCCATCTTTTGGACAATTTGGAAATTGAGAAATGGTGTCTTTTTATAATAACAAGTTTTTTTATCTTTGTACTCCTATGAACTTAAACATCAAAATGCTTCATGAATGGCTTGTTTTGCAGATGAACCCAGAAGCAAAAAGGCTAATAGTGGATGGCGTAAGAAAAATTCAAGTGCTGGTTGGAGAGGTCTTTAGAGCAACACTGGGTTGGAGGGCAACTCTTAGTATTGTGGTTGGTTGAGTGGGCGTCTACGTGGTTTTCTCCGATGTAGATGTTGCTCTGTTAGGCTTCGGCGCTTCATATTTTGCGTAGTGTGTTATTTGGTCGTTTTTATCGTCAAACTTGTTCCATTTGTTCTTGGAGATCCCGGGTCATGGGAGTCCCAGGGGATCTATGTCTCCCTTTAGACATGTTTAAACTGGGTGTTGCTGGGGGAGGCTAGCATTAGGTTGGTATGCCTCTTTTGCGGCTCGACGGGGGTGGATGAGCTTAACTCATGCTGCAACATGTCCTGTCAGTGCATCGTTTTCTTGTTAGTTGTCATCATGTAGTTTCATTTCAGTCGCTGCTCTTTTAGTCCTTGTAAAAATACATGTGGTTTCTGATAATGAAAATTGAGGAGAGTGCTCTCTTTTTTTTAAAAAAAAGTATCAATTTTTTCAAGAGCAACACACTTCTTCGACCTAAGCTTGTGCAACATGCACTTGGGCACCTCACCACAGCAGCACCGCAGTAAATGGCTCAGAAATGGTGCCCGAGGTCTCCTACATCTATTAGTACCAAGATCAAGGAATCGATGAAACAAATTGAAAACAAAAGTATCCTCGAATCCAATAACCCTAACCCTAACTAATCAGAGAAGAGAATACTTACAAAGTACTCGATGTCCATGAAGTCGTCACCCATGTTGATGTCCTCGTCAGTGCTCTCCTCCCCGCCTTTCACGAAGGCATGGGCACCAGTGACTAGCAGTGGGGTGGTCGGTGTCATTGAGAGATCACGGGAGAGGAGAACCGAGTGAGAAGAACTTAGTGAGAGTGAGCCGGCTCGGGTTATTTTGACCCAGTCAGAACGGGCGCGCCATCAATCGGCGGCTGACGTTGGCCTGACGGATGGGCCCTCCTTGTCATAAATGGCATTAAAACCTAGCCATTCCACCACTAGTGCCTTTTAAAACAGCCGACTAATTTGTGATGGTTCTATAGTTTTTTGGAGAAGTGGTAGTTTTCCGGATCCCAAGCATGAATTGTGGTAATTTTATGCTAGTTACTTGATTTTCCGCTTGCATCTTCGAAGCAGTACTGCTCGCCGTCCCTGAACGACCCGGAGGTGACATGATAAAAGCAGAGCACACAACTCGCTGGTGAACCGATTGAAAGTTCCATATACTAGTAGTACAGATACTACTAATTAGCTTACAAAACACGAACAGGGGGAGTGGACTAACTTAGCTAACACGCACCCTCCTCCCTCCACATCATCCAACACCATGGAGTCCATGAGAAGCTACCAAGTCGCAGAGACCAGACAGAGAGCCGAAATAGTCTCGCAAGGACACACACACACACTCACACCAGGGTAAACTTAACCAGGGAAAGAAAGAATCGCAAAGGAAACCGAAGACAAGCCGCCAAATAATTCCACAGCCGATCTCGCCTTCTTCTTCCTCCTGCCCTCCCGTCGCCCCTCGCCACTTGCTACGTACGTACGGTCGCTCTCGGCCCCGCGAGCTTGGGCCCTGCTCCTCACTTGTACTCCAGGATCATGTTGTTCTCGGGCGCCAGGCCGACGCACGCCCTCATGATGTTCTCCAGCATGGCCCTCTGCTTCGCCAGGGCGTTCACCACCGGCGTGCCAGGAGGAACCTGTTAACAGAGGAATCCGTTGCACGTCAGTTAATCTGCTTTATTTGTTTCTAGGTTAATCAGAGTAGACAGTCGGCAGTTGTTTCTTACAAGGGGTGCCTTGGTGAGGTAGCTCAGGATGGTGGCAACCGGATGGAAGGAGTGGAACTTGTCCTGCACAGATGCAAGTGGAATAAAGATGGCTTCAGTTTGGCTCCCAAAGTATATCTCCACTGCAGAGTAGACTAGCAACATATCTGGTCAGACTCTTACCTCTCCCTCGGCCTTCAGCTGAATCCTGGTGCTGAGCTCGGCCAGGAGCACCAGATCAAGAATGATCGGTGCGGCGAGGAGCGAATCCTCGCAGGTGTTGTGCAGCACGATGGTGCTCTTGCCGCCCATGAAGATCTCCGAGGTGTACTCGTCCATGGCCCTCTTGCTGTCTCCAACGTATGGCACATACTGCAAAACAACGGTGAAGCTTCAGTATATAATTCCAGGTTTTTGCACCAACAGTGAATGTGTCCGTAGAAGGTGACAGACAGATCAAGACAGACCTTGATCACGACGACGTGGTCAGGATGTTCCCCGGGCTCGTAGAGGATAGCATTGCTCGAGACCATGTCATCCACCACGTTACTCTTGGAGATCTCCTTGGAACGGAATGTCTGCGGCGCAGATAGGTTCATCCCATCGTTGTTCCCCAGATGGTTGTAGCTGACAATTGAGGTGGGCTACAAGAACAGAAATCAAACAACTTGTGATATGTTTAGGCTTCCATAACAGAGAAATGTCTGTCTTTACATTATATAAAGTACATGAAGAGTAGTCAAGACTCAAGGGTTCAGTTGACAGTTGATTGATACCTTGATTCCAGCACCAACAAGGAAATCCACCAAGACAGATTTCATCTTGGTCTGGCCACTCTTGAAATCATCGCCACCAATCAGGCAGTTGTTCTTAATAGCAAGATCGATCAGCCCTGCACAAAAGAAACTAGCATAAGCCTGTAACCAGACACTATATACAAGTACAGTCAGCAGAGCAAGCTACACACCAGGCACAAAGGTGTTCTGAGGGCTCCCGTTGATGAATGGCACACCCTCCATGACGCAGGCGATGGCATACAGTGTTGACGGAGATATCTCTGCCTCGTTCTTGTCCACAGACGCCAAGAGGTTCTCCATCGTGTCATTAAGCCCAACAGAGACGTTGCTGTACCTTTCAGTGTTTGCCGTCCAAAGCACCACTACCTTGTCCACCTTGTTCTTCTCCTTGAACTCCCTATTTCATTAAGCCATATAAGGGCGCAAATTTAAAAGTTGATGAAGTTTTCAGCATGGAATGTCGAAACTAACAAGGACTGTTGGAGTAACATTTTGATGAGTAACTCAGCTTAAAATTTAATTTCAGTAGAACGACCCTTTGTGAAGTCCACCAATCATACAAAAGCCAGTGGCTATAGAGAATTTGTCCAATCATACAAAAGCCACTGGCTGTAGAGAATTATGCAGTGTTATTGTTTTAAGCATATTCGCAGTGGTTATAGAGAATTATCCATATTCAATCATGTGTGCTCGCGCACCAAACTCAGAGTACTCTTTTTTTTTTATTCTACTCTTAAGTGCTGGAATATAGAGTATGTCAAGTTGTATACGTGCATATCTGTATACCTTATGTCTTTGATAATCTGCTCCATCTGCTCTTTCTTTGTGCCCTTGATGACATTGTTAGCCCGGGAGCCCTGGTTGGCAGCGATGAAGTCCGGGTCATAGATGCCGGGGAGTGGCACGATGGACTCCATGTAGGGCCTGAGCTGCTTCTGCAGGTCAATGTCCAGCACCTTGGCCCTGGTCATAGCATCAGCCAGGTTCATGCTGCTAATGTCCCAGCCCCCAAACACAAGGTCATCTGGGTTTACCTGAAAAATCATTCTAACACCGTCAGCACAGGATCTGCAACCAACTGCAAGTCTGGAACATATACAGTCAACAGAGCCCACAGCATTTTGACCGGTACAATGACAACATCATGGCACATATCCACAATTTTCTTTACTATAAAAATGGTTCACTGTCATCATTTTTTGCATGACTTAGCTGCCCTTCAACCAACATTAAATCAGAACATGCAGCATCAAATTGGAACCGGAGGCAGTGTTTTTCACATAGCAATATCTTTTTGATGTTGGTATTACCATGGGCAGGAGGCTCTTGAAGGGCGCATAGATCTCCTCTCCGTTGTAGCTCCCGACCCTGATGGTGGAGGCCTGGGTGAGGGACCCAAAGTAGTTGGCCTGCTGCACCTTGTCCTTGGTCGCCCATGAGATCCCCCTAAATTGATTAAACTCGCCATCAGCCTCAAATGAGACACTGCTGTAGAACAGAAAAATTCAAGATTATATCAACGGAATCGATGTGGATGGCGACAACTTACTCCCTGTTGGCGATGACCCCAGCCATGAGTGTGGAGCCATTGTTGCCGCCCCACCCCACAAGCATCACCCTGCACCACCAAAAACAGAGTTAAAAGGATTACCACAAATAATCAGCATCTTCTGTTGACAAGTGGCACATACAGTACTACACTGCACGTAGCTAACATGCATTGCAATAACCAATATCTCTAGTAGTAGTACTCGGGTAGATGTAGATGAAAACAAAGAGGAAATCAAAAAACCTGGGGAAACAAACAAATGCATGGGATTCAGAGTAGCAGTAAATTATGCCTGGTCAGGCTGACATACTCTGGCCTTTCTCAAAAGAAAAAGGCTGACATCTTATTATGCTGTACCAGGTCGAGTCAAAAACCCTGTTCTGAATTCTCATCTAAAAAATACAGAGTAGTCTGTTCTGAATCTTAAATATTACGAGCTCACGTGCACATGCGACAGGCGAAAAACTAGTAGATCCGGGAAAGCATGTCGTGTTACGCAGATGAATTTGGTCGGATAGCCGATCTGTAAGCGATAATCCAAAACCGAACAGCATCTTGCAGACGACAACGAACGCATCGCATTCTCCCAAAAAGTCGAAAATGAGACCGTTCGTTTGGCTCCTGGTCCATTGATTCTTCTCTCTTGGCAAGAAAACAATACCAAAAAGAAACGAAAACTAAAACAGAATCCAACACTAGAGGCTGACAGCGATCCGAGAACGACCTAGCCCCACAAGCAGCCGTCAACGACGGCCGGCGAAGTTCCGAATGGAACACAGGTCGCACTGATCTTGACAGGACCGAGTTAAATTAACTACATAATAAATCAGGAGATAATTAACAGAAGCGCTGAGTTACTGAAACACCGCGACCGAGTGACTGGTCTTGGCACGACAGAATCTAATGGATTAGATTAGATTTTAGAGAAGATAAAGAGAAGCACTGCGCGCGCGTATGGAGGGAGGAGAGGGGAGGAGGGGAGCGTTGGTTACCGACCCGAGCTTGGGGACGGTGGTGTTGGTCTTGAAGTGGTAGTTGACGGACTTGGGGCGGACGACCCACTTGGAGGCGCCGTCGTGGCTCTCGTGCACCAGCTCCGTCGTGTCGTAGCGGTACTCCGACTCGATCTCCCCCGCGCCGTACCGCACGTTCGGGCTCTCCACGCGGAAGCTCTCGATGAACATCTTGGCAGCGCAGGATCGATCTCTCCCTCTCTCTCTTTCCTGGAGGCTCTTGGAGGGAGGAAGAGAGAGGTTTTCGAGTGCGGTGGCAGGGGGGCCGGAGTGAATTGTGTGTGATCTGCGGTGGGTGGGCGGGCGGGGGTGGGGGATTTATAGCGGGTTACGCGGCCACGTGGTTCCGCTGGGGTCCACGCCGAAGGTGCGGGAGCGCCGAGGAGAGAGCCTGCCGGTGCCAGGCGAGGCGGCGGCGAGATGGCCGCCGGGGATAGCCGGCGGGGTGGGGAGGCGTGGGTCGGAAGGGAATGGGGGTCGGGGAGAGGCTCGAAGAGGAGGAAGGGACGCGACGCGATGGGCCGATGAGGTATCGACCGCACTTCTTTCTCTCTTTTTCTGCGAGGACGAGGGGAGGAACACAGTTGCGATTCTCCACTCCAAAAATCGCAAAAATGCTCTGCCCACAAAGATCGGTGTGCCGCGCGCGCTCTGCCTCTGCCGGTGCCACAGTGCCAGGCGCCGGGAGGGATCACCAGCGATTCCGTGGACACGGGCACGCGAGATAGATAGATAGATTCCGAAATTCCGAGGAACCGCGAGGGGCGAAACGCGAATGATCCCGCGGTCCGCTGCGCCCGGCGCGGGCGCGGCCGGGAGCGGGCCCAGCGAGCCGCGACGGCCCACGGTCCCACGGCGGGGCGTGCCCCAGCTCCTCCTCCCCAAGTGGCGCTCTCTGCTCCGTGGTGCTCGTGGGCGCCGTCACGTGGCCAACCGCCGCCCGGTCGTGGCAGACGCTCCTGGAAACGCCTCACACACACGCACACGCACACGTCCTTCCCCATGGAGCATGGACGCGGTCCATGGACTCGCTGCACAACACGCCATGTGGTGTGGTGTCAGCGGCGGGCGAGGAGGCACCGCTCCGAGCTCGTGCGTTGTCAGTGCGATCCAGTCCCGAGAGCAGGCGCGGGTCCCCGGGGAAACACGAAATTGTTGTCCTTGCATGCAAATGGCCCTGTCCTTGCATGTAAGACTCTCGGGAATCTTCGGGCGCCAGCGGCTAGTGCGTTCTAGGCTCCTCTCTTCTCGTCAGATCTGCTGGGGGAGGTTGCCACTGCTTTTGCTATGGCTCAACCGAGGTAATTTGCCCTAGCACAAAGATGAGTAAGTTTGTTTGCCAACCCGCAAAGAAAGAAACAAAGCAGTTTGCCCTAGCATAAAGATGAGTAAGTTTGTCTGCCAACCCGCAAAAAAAAAATGGTAAGTTTGCTTGCCCTAGCTACAAGTAGAAGCTCGGAGAGATTGTATGGTGATATGCTTTTGTGCAACTTTTACAAGTGTTAGGTTCTATAGATTCTTTTGCGTTGCAAGCTGAAATCCGGACGAGTACTGATCATTGCTTCCTGCTTGGAGCGTCTACAACCAGGATTGCCAAACGTGGGCCATTGTATGTCCGCGGACAGTGACCGGTTACCACTCATTTGTCCTCGCCCACATGTTTTTTAAATCCATACAATCTACGCAACTATGTAAATAAGCAACACAACCTCAATCAAACCTACACATATTTCTGACCCAAAAACAAAGATCATCGGACAATGTTCATAGGACATAATTCATCACCGAACAGTTAAACTTGGTAGAAACTAAACTAGACCAGCGGAGCGGGGTGACGAACATGGCTATTTCCTCGCCGGGCCTTTCCCCTTCCGGGGCGGCGGTAGTAGTCCTCTGTGTAGGCGTCCACGGCGGGAGGTGTATCGTAGTCCGTGCTAGTTGCGCCACTGTTGGACGATGACGAGATGATGCCGGCGAGACGTCGGACGGTGCATGCATGCTCCTTCGTGTGTCGCGGCGCTTTGGCCTTGACGATCTTCTTCTGCATCATGAGGCACTCCGACACTTCGGTGCCAAGCCGGAGCTCCTTCGCGTGTCGCGACGCCTTGGTCTAGGCAATCTCCTTCCGTATCACGAGGCACTCCGACACTTCGGTGCCGAGCCGGAGCACCTTCGCGTGTCGCGACGCCTTGGCCTTGGAGATTTCCTTCTGCATCATGAGGCACTCCGACACTTCGGTGCCGAGCCGGAGCTCCTTCGCGTGTCACGACGCCTTGGCCCCGGCGATCTCCTTCTGCATCACAAGGCACTAGGACACTTCAGTGTCGAGCTGGAGCGCCTTCGCGTTCGTCTCCCCCGTGGTCAACGGCCGACGGAGAACATCACGGAGGAGCTGTTCCTCCTAGTTGACATGTGTGGACCTCACGCGTGTGCGGGAGGAGCCGGCCTCTGCTCTCGCGGCGTGCGGCTTTCGCCTCTGATTCCGGTAACCTCATCTGCTGGCTTGGCCCAGATACGAGCACCCAACACTACCCAAGAGGAGTTGGGGTCAGAGGGGAAGGGGAGTAGCGCGCCTGGTGGTGGATCTGGATAAGCGTGGAGCGCAACGGGCCGCCATGCTCGACCACAGTGTGTCGCTGGGCCATTGGGGATGGCACGGAGATCAAGCTCCCTCCGGTGTTCACCTGCGAACGCTCGATGGCAATGCAGTGCAGAAGCTCCTCGCCATCTAGTGTTGTAGCCGTCCTCCTTCAAGAGCCCGTCCCAGTCGATAGGATTGGACTCATTGCGAAGGAGCTGCCGAAGCGGGCCATGGTGGATGGAAGAGGACGGGAATGGAAGGGAGGGGGCCGAAGGGGAGAAGACTGAAGGTGAAGCAAAGCAGTCTCAAGTGTGAACTTTGACTAGGGTTTCGTTCGATGGTGGAGTATCTGAGGAGTCGTGGCAGGCCATAGCGGGGCACAACCTACATGACGAACATGATCAGGTGTGTCCGGGCCTCACCGTATCCGCCCTACATATAGACTGAGGGCATGTTCTGATTCTCTCCAGCTCTCAACTCTGCAAACTTCACACGAGAAGCTGACCCGAACGCATAAGCTGTGAGAAGCTAGATCTGAGAAGCTAAACCATCCCCTAGTGTAAAAAGGAGAAGCAAGGTCGGCCCAGCTCCACCAAAATGCGAAGCGTGGAGTTCGATCAATTTACACCCAACTGCCACCGTCAAAGATACCGCTTCACTGCCTCTCCACTCGAAAAGAAAACGAGCAGCTCGAATCGTTACGCTCAGCCTCGCTCGAACGAGTACCCCTCCTAATTGGGCTGGATCCACCCGGCCCAACCTATGCCTAACAGACCAGAGCCCTCCCAACCGGGCTGCAGCTGTGGGAGAAGTTGTGGATGGAGCCGAACACTCCTGGGATCGCTATGTGAAGTTAGAAGCGAGGAGAAGAAGTTGAATATATGGAGTTCTGTGAAGCTGGAGAGAATCAGAACAGGCTCTGAGTGTGGGTGGCATTGGATATCCCGAAGTTTGGGCTCCGTTCGCCGGGTCCAGCTGCGTGGCAAATTTCTGATCGGGAAGCGACCGGACGGACTGTTCGGACATTTGATACGGATGTGGAGTGTCCGGTTCTAGATGCTCTTTGCTGTTGTGGCCACAAGATTCGAGAGACTGCGCGGGTACCCGGATGTGATTGGCACATACATTGTATACGCACGGACGAGATGTGGACCTTGCCGAGCTTTTTCTCAGCGAGTCCAAATCAGACCGGGCGAAAAAGAAGAGGAAAGAAGGTTTTTCTGATATCGACTCGACTTGCAAATTTTTCTCGAATTCATGATGAATGCAGCTTTTCCTCCTTCGGTCCCGATCGACTTTCCATTTCTTTTCTAGGTAACGCATTATTTCCACCTTTTATTACTCCTACTACTACAATCATGCTTTACATTCATGAGTGGTTGTTGATGTACTCCTAGTAGCAACAATCGTGCATTCGTGCTCAGGGTGTATTCAAGTTTCTTCGGATGTGACAAGCATGATGACTCTGCCAGTTTGGAACTTGTGCAGGCTCTCGCAGGTTCGTTGGCTGTAGCTTGGGTGTTCAGCGGCTTCACGGTTTCTCATATCTCCCAGGGAGAGAGTTGGTCCAGCGACCCTGTACTAGCACTAGCATTTTAAGGGAAAAATATTGAATGTTCCTGCTTATGGATGTTACGTCTATCTTTTTCCTGTAGTTATTTTCACTGTTTACGCATCTCCAACCCTCGAACCGCCTGCTTCCGTCCGGAGAGCGAAATACATTCAGCACGGTCGTGTATCAGTTCATGGCTTGGTCCGGACGTATTTTCTCTTATAAATTAAAGACAAATGTGGGAGTCTTTGCGGGCGTCTGAATAATATCCAAGCTCGCTTTTGACCACACTGGCCCACCTAAACCATCTTCCTCGTCCACCCGCACTTTCTGTCTGAAACGGTTAGCGCCGCTCTGATAGAGGCGAGGGTCCTGATCTTTCGATGAGATGGTAACTATTGACTTGGTGGAGTCGACTTTGACGATCCGGCTACAAACATGTACGAGCTCTAATAATTGGTTCAGTATGTGTAGCACCAGGTGTTGTGGGTGTAACAGTAGTAGTGATGTTCTCATCACGTTCTAGAGCGTCAGTACCCGCATTCAGACCCGGTCAGAGCGGACGCGGCCGCTCACTGGTGCTGGCATTAAAGCGGCGCGCCGGATGAGAAAGTGTCGCCCGCGTCGCTTCCTGGTGCAGGCGACTGCTCCGCGTTTAAACGACACGACAGCCGCCCATCTGTCTGTCTGCTGCCTACATTAATGACATGCGGTTGCCGAGGCGCCTACTTCTGAGACACCCATCCTTACCTCTACCACCCACCATTTCTATATAAACTGCTGCCCCGGCCATAGTCGTAGTCATTCACCTTCGGTTCCTCTCCGCACCACTCCCGCCATGGATTCCTCCCCCGCCAAAACTCTCTGGGGTATGTAGGGGTCTAAAGAGGATGGGCAACCTCGCGCGACTCCCCTCTGGCGACCGCGACGCCCTCGCCTCAGTCGCTCTCGCCGGCGGCCTCCGCCCCGCTCCCGCCCTCCTCCCGGCCTCTCCGGCTGGGCCGTCTTTGCCCTCCCCATCCCAGCCATCTCCCTCACCTCGCCGCGCCCCGGCTCGCTCGGACGGCCTACGGTGGGCTGATTGTTGGGGAACGTAGTAATTTAAAAAAAAATTGTACGCACACGCAACATCATGGTGAAGCATAGCAACGAGAGGGAAGAGTGTCGTTCACGTACCCTCGTAGACTGTTAAGCGGAAGCGCTATGACAACGCGGTTGATGTAGTCGTACGTCTTCACGATCGACCTATCCTCAGTACCGAACGTACGGCACCTCGGCGTTCAGCACACGTTCAGCTCGGTGACGTCCCGCGAACTCACAATCCAATAGAGCTCGGGGAAGAGTTTCGTCAGCACGACGGCGTGGTGACGATGTTGATGAAGCTACCGTTGCAGGGCTTTGCCTAAGCATCGCTACAGTATAACCGAGGTGGATTATGCTGGAGGTGGGCACCGCACACGGCTGGGAGAGATCAATGATCAACTTCTGTGTCTAGAGGTGCCCCCTGCCCCGTATATAAAGGGGCAAGGGGGAGGCCGGCCGGCCCTAGAGGGCGTGCCAGGAGGAGGAATCCTCCTCCTTTTCCCCTCTTTCCTACTCCTACTAGGAGGGGGAAAGGAAGGGAGAGAAGGAGAAGGAAAGGGGGGCGCTGCCCCCCTCTCCTAGTCCAATTCGAACTAGAGGGGGAGGGGGCGCGTGGCCTGCCCTGGCCGGCCCCCCCTCTCTCTCTCCACTAGGGCCCAATATGGCCCATTAACCCTCGGGGGGTTCCGGTAACCCCTCCGGCACTCCGGTAAAATCCCGATTTCACCCGGAACTCTTCCGATGTCCAAATGTAGACTTTCAATATATCAATCTTTATGTATCGACCATTTTGAGACTCCTCGTCATGTCCGTGATCATATCCGGGACTCCGAAATACCTTCGGTACATCAAAACATATAAACTCATAATACCGATCGTCACAGAACTTTAAGTGTGCGGAGCCTACGGGTTGGAGAACTATGTAGACATGACTGAGACATGTCTCTGGTCAATAACCAATAGCGGAACCTGGATGCTCATATTGGTTCCTACATATTCTACGAAGATCTTTATCGGTCAAACCGCATAACAATATACGTTGTTCCCTTTTTCATCAATATGTTACTTGCCCGAGATTCGATCGTCGGTATCCTAATACCTAGCTCATTCTCGTTACCGGCAAGTCTCTTCACTCGTTCCGTAATGCAAAATCCCGCAACAAACTCATTAGTCACATTGCTTGCAAGGCTTATAGTGATGTGCATTACCGAGAGGGCCCAAAGATACCTCTCCGACAATCGGAGTGACAAATCCTATTCTTGATCTATGCCAACTCCACGAACACCATCGGAGACACCTGTAGAGCACCTTTATAATCACCCAGTTACGTTGTGACATTTGGTAGCACACAAAGTGTTCCTCCGGTATTCGGGAGTTGCATAATCTCATAGTCATAGGAACATGTATAAGTCATGAAGAAAGCAATAGCAGTAAACTTAAACGATCAAGTGCTAAGCTAACAAAATGAGTCAAGTCAATCACATCATTCTTCTAATGATGTGATCCCATTGATCGAATAATAACTCATGTCTATGGCTAGGAAACTTAGCCATCTTTGATCAAGGAGCTAGTCAAGTAGAGGCATACTAGTGACACTATGTTTGTCTATGTATTCACACATGTATTATGTTTCTGGTTAATCCAATTCTAGCATGAATAATAAACATTTATCATGAAATAAGGAAATAAATAATAACTTTATTATTGCCTCTGGGGCATATTTCCTTCAGTCTCCCACTTGCACTAGAGTCAATAATCTAGATTACACAGTAATGATTCTAACATCCATGGAGTCTTGGTGCTGATCATGTTTTGCTCGTGGAAGAGGCTTAGTCAGCGGGTCTGCAACATTCAGATCTGTATGTATCTTGCATATCTCTATGTCTCCCACCTGGACTTGATCCCGAATGGAATTGAAGCGTCTCTTGATGTGCATGGTTCTCTTGTAAAATCTGGATTCCTTTGCCAAGGCAATTGCACTAGTACTGTCACAAAAGATTTTCATTGGACCTGATGCACTAGGTATGACACCTAGATCAAAATGAGCTCTTTCATCCAGACTCCTTCATTTGCTGCTTCCGAAGCAGCTATGTACTCTGCTTCACACGTAGATCCCGCCACGACGCTTTGTTTAGAACTGCTCCAACTGATAGCTCCACCGTTCAATATAAACATGTATCCGGTTTGCGATTTAGAATCGTCCGGATCAGTGTCAAAGTTTGCATCGACGTAACCATTTACGACGAGCTCTTTGTCACCTCCATAAACGAGAAACGTATCCTTTGAAGGAAATATGCCCTAGAGGCAATAATAAAGTTATTATTTATTTCCTTATAATCATGATAAATGTTTATTATTCATGCTAGAATTGTATTAACCGGAAACATAATACATGTGTGAATACATAGACAAACAAAGTGTCACTAGTATGCCTCTACTTGACTAGCTCGTTAATCAAAGATGGTTATGTTTCCTGACCATGAACAAATGAGTTGTTATTTGATTAACGAGGTCACATCATTAGTTGAATGATCTGATTGACATGACCCATTTCATTAGCTTAGCACCCGATCGTTTAGTATGTTGCTATTGCTTTCTTCATGACTTATACATGTTCCTATGACTATGAGATTATGCAACTCCCGTTTACCGGAGGAACACTTTGGATGCTACCAAACGTCACAACGTAACTGGGTGATTATAAAGGAGCATTACAGGTGTCTCCAAAGGTAGATGTTGGGTTGGCGTATTTCGAGATTAGGATTTGTCACTCCGATTGTCGGAGAGGTATCTCTGGGCCCTCTCGGTAATACACATCACATAAGCCTTGCAAGCATTACAACTAATATGTTAGTTGTGAGATGATGTATTACGGAACGAGTAAAGAGACTTGCCGGTAACGAGATTGAACTAGGTATTGGATACCGACGATCGAATCTCGGGCAAGTAACATACCGATGACAAAGGGAACAACGTATGTTGTTATGCGGTCTGACCGATAAAGATCTTCGTAGAATATGTAGGAGCCAATATGGGCATCCAGGTCCCGCTATTGGTTATTGACCGGAGACGTGTCTCGGTCATGTCTACATTGTTCTCGAACCCGTAGGGTCCGCACGCTTAAGGTTACGATGATAGTTACATTATGAGTTTATGCATTTTGATGTACCGAAGGTTGTTCGGAGTCCCGGATGTGATCACGGACATGACGAGGAGTCTTGAAATGGTCGAGACGTAAAGATTGATATATTGGAAGCCTATGTTTGGACATCGGAAGTGTTCCGGGTGAAATCGGGATTTTACCGGGTTACCGGGAGGTTACCGGAACCCCCCGGGAGCCATGTGGGCTGGGCCTTATGGGCCTTAGTGGAAAGGAGAAAAGGGGCAGCCCAAGGGGCTGCGCACCTCCCCCCTCCCTAAGTCCTATTAGGACTAGGAGAGGTGGCCGGCCACCCTTCTCCCCCTTTCCCCCTTAGGAATCCTAGATGGAATAGGATTGGGGGGGAGTCCTACTCCCGGAAGGAGTAGGACTCCTCCTGCGCCCTCTCCCTGGCCGGCGCCCCCCTCCCCCTTGGCTCCTTTATATACTGAGGTAGAGGCACCCTAGACACACAAAGTTGATCCACGTGATCTATTCCTTAGCCGTGTGCGGTGCCCCCTGCCACCATATACCTCGATAATACTGTAGCGGAGTTTAGGCGAAGCCCTGCTGCTGTAGTTCATCAAGATCGTCACCACGCGTCGTGCTGACGGAACTCTTCCCCGACACTTTGCTGGATCGGAGTCCGGGGATGTCATCGAGCTGAACGTGTGCTCGAACTCGGAGGTGCCGTAGTTTCGGTGCTTGATCGGTTGGATCGTGAAGACGTACGACTACTTCCTCTACGTCGTGTCATCGCTTCCGCAGTCGGTCTGCGTTGGGTACGTAGACAAACACTCTCCCCCTCATTTCTATGCATCACATGATCTTGCGTGTGCGTAGGAATTTTTTTGAAATTACTACGAAACCCAACATAACATCCTTAGTCCTTTTCAGGTATTTCAGGATGTTCTTGACCGCTGTCCAGTGATCCACTCCTGGATTACTTTGGTACCTCCCTGCTAAACTAATAGCAAGGCACACATCAGGTCTGGTACACAGCATTGCATACATGATAGAGCCTATGGCTGAAGCATAGGGAACACTTTTCATTTTCTCTCTATCTTCTGAAGTGGTCGGACATTGAGTCTTACTCAACTTCATACCTTGTAACACTCACAAGAACCCTTTCTTAGCTTGATCCATTTTGAACTTCTTCAAAACTTTATCAAGGTATGTGCTTTGTGAAAGTCCAATTAAGCGTCTTGATCTACCTCTATAAATCTTGATGCCTAATATATAAGCAGCTTCACCGAGGTCTTTCATCGAAAAACTCTTATTCAAATATCCTTTTATGCTATCCAGAAATTCTATATCATTTCCAATCAACAATATGTCATCCACATATAATATTAGAAATGCTACATAGCTCCCACTCACTTTCTTGTAAATACAGACTTCTCCAAAATGTTGTATAAAACCATATGCTTTGATCACACTATCAAAACATTTATTCCAACTGAGGCTTGCACGAGTCCATAAATGGATCGCTGGAGCTTGCACACTTTGTTAATACCCTTTGGATCGATAAAACCTTCAGGTTGCATCATATACAACTCTTCTTCCAGAAATCCATTCAAGAATGCAGTCTTTACATCCATTTGCCAAATTTCATAATCATAAAATGTGGCAATTGCTAACATGATTCAGACGGACTTAAGCATCGCTACGGGTGAGAAGCTCTCATCATAGTCAACTCCTTGAACTTGTCGAAAACCTTTTGCAACAAGTCGAGCTTTGTAGACAGTAACATTACCGTCAATGTCAGTCTTCTTCTTGAAGATCCATTTATTCTCGATGGTTTGCCGATCATCAGTCAAGTCAACCAAAGTCCACACTTTGTTCTCATACATGGATCCCATCTCAGATTTCATGGCTTCAAGCCATTTTGCAGAATCTGGTTTCATCATCGCTTCCTCATAGTTCGTAGGTTCGTCATGGTCAAGTAACATGACCTCCAGAACAGGATTACCGTACCACTCTGGTGCGGATCTTACTCTGCTTGACCTACGAGGTTCTGTAGTAACTTGATCTGAAGTTTCATGATCATCATCATTATCTTCCTCACTAATTGGTGTAGGTGTCACAGGAACCGGTTTCTGTGATGAACTACTCTCCAATAAGGGAGCAGGTACAGTTACCTCATCAAGTTCTAATTTCCTCCCACTCACTTCTTTCGAGAGAAACTCCTTCTCTAAAGAGGATCCATTCTTAGCAACAAATGTCTTGCCTTTGGATCTATGATAGAAGGCGTACCCAACAGTCTCCTTTGGGTATCCTATGAAGACACATTTCTCCGATTTGGGTTCGAGCTTATCAGGTTGAAGCTTTTTCACATCAGCATCGCAGCCCCAAACTTTAAGAAACGACAACTTTGGTTTCTTGCTAAACCACAGTTCATAAGGCGTCATCTCAACGGATTTCGATGGTGCCCTATTTAACGTGAATGCAGCTGTCTCTAAAGCATAACCCCAAAACGATAGTGGTAAATCAGTAAGAGACATCATAGATCGCACCATATCTAGTAAAGTATGATTACGACGTTCGGACACACCATTACGCTATGGTGTTCGGGTGGCGTGAGTTGCGAAACTATTCTGCATTGTTTCAAATGTAGACCAAACTCGTAACTCAAATATTCTCCTCCATGATCAGATCGTAGAAACTTTATTTTCTTGTTACGATGATTTTCCACTTCACTCTAAAATTCTTTGAACTTTTCAAATGTTCCAGACTTATATTTCATTAAGTAGATATACCCATATCTGCTCAAATCATCTATGAAGGTGAGAAAATAACGATACCCGCCGCGAGCTTCAATATTCATCGGACCACATACATCAGTATGTATGATTTCCAATAAATCTGTTGCTCGCTCCATTGTTCCGGAGAACGGCATTTTAGTCATCTTGCCCATGAGGCATGGTTCGCAAGTACCAAGTGATTCATATTCAAGTGATTCTAGAAGTCCATCAGTATGGAGTTTCTTCATGCGCTTTACACCAATATGACCCAAACGGCAGTGCCACAAATAAGTTGCACTATCATTATCGACTCTGCATCTTTTGGCTTCAACATTATGAATATGTGTATCACTACTACCGAGATTCAACACAAATAGACCACTCTTCAAGGGTGCATGACCATAAAAGATATTACTCATATAAATAGAACAACCATTATTCTCAGATTTAAATGAATAACCGTCTCGCATCAAACAAGATCCAGATATGATGTTCATGCTTAACGCTGGCACCAAATAACAATTATTTAGGTCTAAAACTAATCTCGAAGGTATATGTAGAGGTAGTGTGCCGATGGCGATCACATCGACTTTGGAACCATTCCCACGCGCATCGTCACCTCGTCCTTAGCCAGTCTTCGCTTAATCCATAGTCCATGTTTCGAGTTGCAAATATTAGCAACAGAACCAGTAGCAAATACCTAGGTGCTACTGCGAGCTCTAGTAAGGTACACATCAATAACATGTATATCACATATACCTTTGTTCACCTTGCCATCCTTCTTATCCGCCAAATACTTGGGGCAGTTCCGCTTCCAGTGACCAGTCCCTTTGCAGTAGAAGCACTCAGTCTCAGGCTTAGGTCCAGACTTGGGTTTATTCTCTTCAGCAGCAACTTGTTTGCCGTTCTTCTTGAAGTTCCCTTTCTTCTTCCCTTTACCCTTTTTCTTGAAACTGGTGGTCTTGTTGACCATCAACACTTGATGCTCCTTCTTTATTTCTACCTCCGCAGCCTTTAGCATTGTGAAGAGCTCGGGAATCGTCTTATGCATCCCTTGCATATTATAGTTCATCACGAAGCTCTTGTAGCTTGGTGGCAGTGATTGAAGAACTCTGTCAAAGACACTATCAACCGGAAGATTAACTCCCAGCTGAGTCAAGTGATTATGGTACCCAGACATTCTGAGTATATGTTCACTGACAGAACTATTCTCCTCCATCTTGCAGCTGTAGAACTTATTGGAGACTTCATATCTCTCAATCCGGGCATTTGCTTCAAATATTAACTTCAACTCCTGAAACATCTCATATGCTCCATGACGTTCAAAACATCGTTGAAGTCTCGGTTCTAAGCCGTAAAGCATGGCACACTGAACTATTGAGTAGTCATCAGCTTTGCTCTGCCAGACGTTCATAACATCTGGCGTTGCTCCTGCAGCGGGTTTGGCACCCAGCGGTGCTTCCAGGACGTAATTCTTCTGTGCAGCAATAAGGATAATCCTCAAGTTACGGACCTAGTCCGTGTAATTGCTACCATCATCTTTCAACTTTGCTTTCTCAAGGAACGCATTAAAATTCAATGGAACAACAACACGGGCCATCTATCTATAATAACATAGACAAGCAAAATACTATCAGGTACCAAGTTCTTGATAAATTTAAGTTCAATTAATCATATTACATAAGAAATCCCACTTAGATAGACATCCCTCTAATCATCTAAGTGATCACATGATCCATATCAACTAATCCATAACCGCTCATCACGTGAAATGGAGTAGTTTTCAATGGTGAACATCACTATGTTGATCATATCTACTATATGATTCACGCTCGACCTTTCGATCTCAGTATTCTGAGGCCATTTCTGCATATGCTAGGCTCGTCAAGTTTAACCCGAGTATTTTGCGTGTGTAAAACTTTCTTACACCCGTTGTAGATGAACGTTGAGCTTATCACACCCGATCATCACGTGGTGTCTTGATACGTCCATTTTGCATCATGCTTTTATATCGATATTTATTGCATTATGAGTTGTTATAACACATTATGTCACAATACTTATGCCTATTCTCTCTTATTTTACAAGGTTTACATAAAGAGGGAGAATGCCGGCAGCTGGGATTTTGGGCTGGAAAAGGAGCAAATATTAGAGACCTATTCTTCACAGCTCCAAAAGTCCTGAAACTTCACGGAAGACGTTTTCAGAATATATAAAAAACACTCAGCGGAAGAAGTTCACCAGGGGGGCCACACCCTGCCCACGAGGGTGGGGGGCGCGCCCTACCCCCTGGGCGTGCCGCCCTACCTCATGGGCCCCCTGTTGGCCCTCCGGTGGCCATCTTCTGCTATATGAAGTCTTCCGATGAGAAAAAAAATCATAAGCCATCTTCTCGGACGAAACTCCGCCGCCACGAGGTGGAACCTTGGCGGAACCAATCTAGGGCTCTGGCGGAGCTATTCTGTCGGGGAAACTTCCTTCCGGGAGGGGGAAATCATCACCATCGCCATCACCAACGCTCCTCTCATCGGGAGAGGGCAATCTCCATCAACATCTTCATCAGCACCATCTCCTCTCAAAACCCTAGTTCATCTCTTGTATCCAATTCTTGTCTCCAAGTCCGGGATTGGTGCTAGTAGGTTGCTAGTAGTGTTAATTACTCCTTGTAGTTGATGCTAGTTGGTTTATTTGGTGGAAGATCATATGTTCAGATCCTATATGCATCTCAATACCCCTCTGATTATGAACATGAATATGCTTTGTGAGTAGTTACGTTTGTTCCTGAGGACATGGGAGAAGTCTTGCTATTAGTAGTCATGTGAATTTGGTATTCGTTAGATATTTTGATGAGATGTATGTTGTCTCTCCTCTAGTGGTATTATGTAAACGTCGACTACATGACACTTCACCATTATTTGGGCCTAGAGGAAGGCATTGGGAAGTAATAAGTAGATGATGGGTTGCTAGAGTGACAGAAGCTTAAACCCTAGTTTATGCGTTGCTTCGTAAGGGGCTGATTTGGATCCATATGTTTCATGCTATGGTTAGGTTTACCTTAATACTTTTCTTGTAGTTGCGGATGCTTGTAATAGAGGTTAATCATAAGTGAGATGCTTGTCCAAGTAAGGACAGTACCCAAGCACCGGTCCACCCACATACCAAATTATCAAAGTACCGAACGCGAATCATATGAGCGTGATGAAAACTAGCTTGACGATATTCCCATGTGTCCTCGGGAGCACTTTTCTCTATATAAGAGTTTGTCCAGGCTTGTCCTTCGCTACAAAAAGGATTGGGCCACCTTGCTGCACTTTATTTACTTTTGTTACTTGTTGCTCGTTACAAATTATCCTATCACAAAACTATTTGTTACCACTTATTTCAGTACTTGCAGAGAATACCTTGATGGAAACCGCTTATCATTTCCTTCTGCTCCTCGTTGGGTTCGACACTCTTACTTATCGGAAGGACTACGATAGATCCCCTATACTTGTGGGTCATCAAGACTCCTTTCTGGCGCCGTTGCTGGGGAGTGAAGCGCCTTTGGTAGGTGGAATTTGGTAAGGAAAAATTTATATAGTGTGCTGAAATTTACTATCACTTGTTACTATGGAAAGTAACCCTCTAAGGGGCTTGTTCGGGGTATCTTTACCCCAACCAGTAGAGCAAAGAGTTGCTCCTCAACCTACTGAACCTACTGAAAATGAAAATGTCTGCTTTGAAATTCCTTCGGGTATGATAGAAAAACTGCTAGCTAATCCTTTTTTAGGAGATGGAACAAAGCATCCTGATGAGCATCTAATATATGTGGATGAAGTTTGTGGATTATTTAAGCTTGCAGGTGTACCCGAAGATGTTGTTAAGAAGAAGGTCTTCCCTTTATCTTTGAAGGGAGATGCATCGACATGGTATAGGCTATGTGATGATATGGGGTCATGGAATTGCAAACGATTGAAATTAGAATTTCATCAGAAGTTTTATCCTATGCATCTTGTTCATCGTGATCGCAATTATATATATAATTTTTGGCCTCGCGAAGGAGAAAGCATCGTTCAAGCTTGGGGGAGGCTTAAATCAATGTTATATTCATGCCCCAATCATGATCTCTCAAGAGAAATGATTATTCAAAAAAATTATGCTCGGCTTTCTGATAGCATTCGCACCATGCTTGATACTTCTTGTGCTGGCTCTTTTATGATGAAGACTATTGAATTCAAATGGGATTTATTGGAAAGAATTAAACGCAACTCTGAAGATTGGGACCACCACAAATGTAAGGAGTCAGGCATGACACCTAGGTTTGATTGTGTTAAATCTTTTATGGATACCGATGTTTTCCGTAAATTTAGCACTAAATATGGACATGACTCTGAGATAGTAGCTTCTGTCTGTGAATATTTTGCTACTTATGCTGATCTCCCCAAGGAGAAGTGGTTTAAATATCATCCTCTCATAGAAGTAAAAGTAGTTGCACCTATTAAAGTTGAAGAAAAGATTGTCACTTATAATGATCCAATTGTTCCTACTTCTTATGTTGAGAAACAACCTTTCCCTGTTAGGATAAAGGATCATGCTAAAGCTTCAACTGTGGTTCGTAAACGCAATATTAAAACTTATGCACCTCCTGAGCAAATTAAAGTTGAACCTAATACTGCTATTGTTATAGATCTCTTGTCTGATAATATTGATGGGCATGTTATTTATTTTTTGTGATGAAACTGCTAGAATTGCTAAACCTTGTGCTAAAGATAAACCTAGACCTGTGGTAGGCATGCCTGTTATTTCTGTTAAAATAGGAGATCGTTGTTATCATGGCTTATGTGATATGGGTGCCAGTGCTAGTGCAATACCTATTAGCCTATTGATACGTCCATTTTTCATCATGCTTTTATATCGATATTTATTGCATTATGGGCTGTTATTACACATTATGTCACAATACTTATGCCTATTCTCTCTTATTTTACAAAGTTTACATAAAGAGGGAGAATGCCGGCAGATGAGATTCCGGGCTGGAAAAGGAGCAAATATTAGAGACCTATTCTGCACAGCTCCAAAAGTCCTGAAACTTCACGGAAGACGATTTCAGAATATATAAAAAATACTCAGTGGAAGAAATTCACCAGGGGGCACACCCTGCCCACGAGGGTGGGGGGCACGCCCTACCCCCTAGGCGCACCCCGTACCTCGTCGCCCCCCTGGTGGCCCTCCGGTGGCCATCTTCTTCTATATGAAGTCTTTCAATGAGAAAGAAATAAGAAGCAATCTTCTCGGACGAAACTCCGCCGCCATGAGGCGGAACCTTGGCAGAACCAATCTAGGGCTCTGGCGGAGCTGTTCTGCCAGGGAAACTTCCCTCCGGGAGGGGGAAATCATCGCAATAGTCATCACCAACACTCCTCTCATCGGGAGAGGGCAATCTCCATCAACATCTTCATCAACACCATATCCTCTCAAAACCCTAGTTCATCTCTTGTATCCAATTCTTGTCTCCAAGTCCGGGATTGGTGCTAGTAGGTTGCTAGTAGTGTTAATTACTCCTTGTAGTTGATGCTAGTTGGTTTATTTGGTGGAAGATCATATGTTCAGATCCTATATGCATGTTAATACCCCTCTGATTATGAACATGATTATGCTTTGTGAGTAGTTACGTTTGTTCCTGAGGACATGGGAGAAGTCTTGCTATTAGTAGTCATGTGAATTTGGTATTCATATTTTGATGAGATGTATGTTGTCTCTCCTATAGTGGTGTTATGTGAACGTCGACTACTTGACACTTCACCATTATTTGGGCCTAGAGGAAGGCATTGGGAAGTAATAAGTAGATGATGGGTTGCTAGAGTGACAGAAGCTTAAACCCTAGTTTATGTGTTCCTTCGTAAGGGGCTGATTTGGATCCATATGTTTCATGCTATGGTTAGGTTTACCTTAATACTTTTTTTGTAGTTGCGGATGCTTGCAATAGAGGTTAATCATAAGTGGGATGCTTGTCCAAGTAAGGACAGTACCCAAGCACCGGTCCACCCTCATACCAAATTATCAAAGTACCGAACGCGAATCATATGAGCGTGATGAAAACTAGCTTGATGATATTCCCATGTGTCCCCGGGAGCGCTTTTCTCTATATAAGAGTTTGTCCAGGCTTGTCCTTTGCTACAAAAAGGATTGGGCCACCTTGCTGCACTTTATTTACTTTTATTTACTTGTTGCTCGTTACAGATTATCCTATCACAAAACTATCTATTACCACTTATTTCAGTACTTGCAGAGAATACCTTGCTGGAAACCGCTTATCATTTCCTTCTGCTCCTCGTTGGGTTCGACACTCTTACTTATCGAAAGGACTGTGATAGATCCCCTATACTTGTAGGTCATCAAGACTCTTTTCTGGCGCCGTTGCCGAGGAGTGAAGTGCCTTTGGTAGGTGGAATTTGGTAAGGAAAAATTTATATAGTGTGCTGAAATTTTCTGTCACTTGTTACTATGAAAAGTAATCCTCTGAGGGGCTTGTTCGGGATATCTTCACCCCGACCAGTAGAGCAAAGAGTTGCTCCTCAACCTACTGAACCTACTGAACCTACTGAAAATGAAAATGTCTGCTTTGAAATTCCTTCGGGTATGATAGAAAAAATGCTAGCTAATCCTTTTGTAGGAGATGGAACAAAGCATCCTGGTGAACATCTAATATATGTGGATGAAGTTTGTGGATTGTTTAAGCTTGTAGGTGTACCCGGAGATGTTGTTAAGAAGAAGGTCTTCCCTTTATCTTTGAAGGGAGATGCATCGACATGGTATAGGCTATGTGATGATATGGGGTCATGGAACTACAAACGACTGAAATTGGCATTTCATCAGAAGTTTTATCCTATGCATCTTGTTCATCGTGATCGCAATTATATATATAATTTTTGGACTCGCGAAGGAGAAAGCATCGCTCAAGCTTGGGGGAGGCTTAAATGAATGTTATATTCATGCCCCAATCATGAGCTCTCAAGAGAAATGATTATTCAAAATTTTTATGCTCGGCTTTCTGATAGCAATCGCACCATGCTTGATACTTCTTGTGTTGGATCTTTTATGATGAAGACTATTGAATTCAAATGGGATTTATTGGAAAGAATTAAACACAACTCTCAAGATTGGGACCTTGACAAAGGTAAGGAGCCAGGTATGACACCTAGGTTTGATTGTGTTAAATGTTTTATGGATACCGATGTTTTCCGTAAATTTAGCACTCAATATGGACTTGACTCTGAGATAGTAGCTTCTTTCTGTGAATCTTTTGCTACTTATGTTGATCTCCCCAAGGAGAAGTGGTTTAAATATCATCCTCCCATAGAAGTAAAAGTAGCTGCACCTATTAAAGTTGAAGACAATATTGTCACTTATAATGATCCAATTGTTCCTACTTCTTATGTTGAGAAACCACCTTTCCCTGTCAGGATAAAGGATCATGCTAAAGCTTCAACTGTGGTTCGTAAAAGCAATATTAAAACTTATGCACCTCCTGAGCAAATTAAAGTTTAACCTAATACTGCTATTGTTAAAGATCTCTTGTCTGATAATATTGATGGGCATGCTATTTATTTCTTTGATGAAACTACTAGAATTGCTAAACCTTGTGCTAAAGATAAACCTAGACCTGTGGTAGGCATGCCTGTTATTTCTGTTAAAATAGGAGATCATTGTTATCATGGCTTATGTGATATGGGTTCCAGTGCTAGTGCAATACCTATTAGCCTATATAGAGATATCATGCATGATATTGCACCTGTTGAGTTAGAAGATATTGATGTCACAATTAAACTTGCCAATAGAGATACTGTATCACCAATGGGAATTGTTAGAGATGTTGAGGTCTTGTGTGGGAAAACTAAATATCCTGCTGATTTTGTTGTTCTTGGTTCCCCACAAGATAGCTTTTGTCCCATTATATTTGGTAGACCCTTCTTAAATACTGTTAACGCTACCATAGATTGCAAAAGGGATGTTGTTACTATCTGTTTAGATGATTTGACTCATGAATTTAATTTCTCTAAATTTAGTAGACAACACCGTGAAGAAGAATTACCTAGTAAGGATGATATTATTGGTCTTCTTCTATTGCCGTACCTCCTAGTGATCCTTTAGAGCAATATTTGCTAGACCATGAAAATGATATGTTTATGAATGAAAGAAGGGAAATAGATGAAGTATTCTTTGAACAGGAACCTATTCTGAAACACAATTTGCCTGTTGAAATCCTAGGGGATCCTCCTCCACCCAAGGGTGATCCCGTGTTTGAGCTTAAACCGTTGCCTGATACTCTTAAATATGCTTATCTTGATGAGAAAAAGATATATCCTGTTATTATTAGTGCTAACCTTTCAGAGCATGAGGAAGGGAGATTATTGAAAATTCTGAAGAAGCACCGTGCTGCTATTGGGTATACTCTTGATGATCTTAAGGGCATTAGTCCCACTCTATGTCAACATAAAATAAATTTGGAAGAAGATGCTAAACTAGTTCGTGGTCATCAATGATGGCTGAATCTTAAAATGAAAGAAGTGGTAAGAAAGGAAATACTAAAGCTCCTTGAGGCAGGTATAATCTATCCCGTTGCTGATAGTCAGTGGGTAAGTCCTGTCCATCGTGTCCCTAAGAAGGGAGGTATTACTGTCGTTCCTAATGATAAAGATGAATTGATTCCTCAAAGAATTATTACAGGTTATAGGATGGTAATTGATTTCCGCAAATTAAATAAGGCTACTAAAAAGGACCATTACCCCTTACCTTTTATCGATCAAATGCTAGAAAGATTATCCAAACATACACATTTTTGCTTTCTAGATGGTTATTCTGGTTTCTCTCAAATACCTGTGTCAGCCAAAGATCAATCAAAGACTACTTTTACTTGCCCTTTTGGTACTTTTGCTTATATATGTATGCCTTTTGGTTTATGTAATGCACCTGCTACCTTTCAAAGATGCATGATGGCTATATTCTCTGACTTTTGTGAAAAGATTTGTGAGGTTTTCATGGACGATTTCTCCGTCTATGGATCTTCTTTTGATGATTGCTTGAGCAACCTTGATCGAGTTTTGTAGAGATGTGAAGAAACTAATCTTGTCTTGAATTGGGAAAAGTGTCACTTTATGGTTAATGAAGGTATTGTCTTGGGGCACAAAGTTTCTGAAAGAGGTATTGAGGTTGATAAAGCCAAGGTTGATGCTGAAGATGCCATGTCCCAAGGACATCAAAGTTATAAGAAGTTTCCTTGGTCATGCCGGATTTTATAGGAGGTTCATTAAGGACTTCTCAAAAATTTCTCGGCCTCTGACTAATTTATTACAAAAAGATATACCATTTGTCTCTGATGATGATTGTGTAGAAGCGTTTGAAATACTTAAGAAAGCATTAATCTCTACACCTATTGTTCAGCCACCTGATTGGAATTTACCCTTTGAAATTATGTGTGATGCTAGTGGTTATGATGTAGGTGATGTTCTAGGGCAAAGAGTTGATAAGAAATTAAATGTTATTCAATATGCTAGTAAAACCCTAGATAATGCTGAAAGAAATTATGCTACTACTAAAAAAGAATTCTTAGCAGTTGTATTTGCTTGTGATAAGTTCAGACCTTATATTGTTGATTCTAAAGTAACTATTCACACTGATCATGCTGCTATTAAATATCTTATGGAAAAGAAAGATGCTAAATCTAGACTTATTAGATGGGTTCTCTTGCTACAAGAATTTGACTTACATATTGTTGATAGAAAGGGAGCTGAGAACCCCGTTGCAGACAACTTGTCTAGGTTAGAAAATGTGCTTGATGACCCACTACCTATTGATGATAGCTTTCCTGGTGAGCAATTAAATGTCATAAATGCTTCTCATACTGCTCCATGGTATGCTGATTATGCTAATTACATTGTTGCTAAGTTTATACCACCTAGTTTCACATACCAGCAAATGAAAAAGTTCTTATATGATTTGAGGCATTACTTTTGGGATGACCCACATCTTTATAAAGAAGGAGTAGATGGTGTTATTAGACGTTGTGTACCTGACCATGAACAGGAACAGATCCTACGCAAGTGTCACTCCAAAGCTTATGGAGGACACCATGCTGGAGATAGAACTACACATAACGTATTGCAATCTGGTTTTTATTGGCCTACTCTCTTCAAGGATTCCCGTAAGTTTGTCTTATCTTGTCATGAATGTCGAAGAATTGGTAATATTAGTAGACATAAAGAAATGCCTATGAACTATTCACTCGTTATTGAACCATTTGATGTTTGGGGCTTTGACTATATGGGGCCTTTTCCTTCCTCTAATGGATATACACATATTCCAGTTGTTGTTGATTACGTTACTAAGTGGGTAGAAGCTATTCCAACTAGTAGTGCTGATCATAGCACTTTGTCGGGGGTTGGGTGCGACATATGCCAAAGGATGGCTTATCATGGTGGCAGCGAGTAGAACGTCGCCGGTGCCTGGAAACGGGATAAGGCGAAGGCATGCACGCCGGCGAATCTTACCCAGCTTCGGGGCTCTACGTGGAGATAACACCCCTACTGCTGCTCTGCGGGGTCTCCGTGTGATCACTATGGCAAAGTGTGTACACGGTTGCTCCTTGAGCTGTTTCCCGAAGGTAGGAGAAGGCAAGGCTAGCTCTGTCCTTCCTATATGATCTGGTCTAGTGCTAATGGATTCCAACCCTTTGCATGGGTGCCCTGGGGGGTTTATATAGGCCTACCCCCCAGGGGTACAATGGTAATCCGGCTGGGCGTGGGCCCAGCCGTCAGTCTCTCTGGCCGCCGTCTTATCCGCCGACTCCTGGGGCCCGCCGATTGGTGGGCCCCGCCGACTGGCTCGGTACGGAGCCGACAGGCCGCGTCCGCCGCGGGCGGGTCTTGCCGGCTGCAGATTACTGTAGCCATGCTTCTAATGACGCGGGCTCGGTCATGGGGTCGTGGCAACAGCTCCGCCGTCTGGCGGGCGATCACTATTGCCATTCCCTGTCGCGTCTGGTTAATGGCGCGTGGGGCCCGTGGGAGGGGCCGACCGAATCATGGGGGCCGACTGGTAGCACTCTCGTCGTCTTCCGTACGCCCGCCGAGTGGTGGGACCCGCCGTCCCTAGGTCGTACCGGCAGGCCGTCGTGGGCACAGGACTCCGCCCACTGGGGCTGACGTCAGGGCCAGCATGGTAACAGTGCTGCGCCGCGCGGAGATCTCCGCGTGTACGACATACTGTGGCCACGCCTGCCCTTGGAAAAGGATGGGAGTGGACCTTATTGTGGCCACTCCCCGTCACGTCCCTCTTTATGAGGGTATGGGGGTGGTTGGCGTCTCGGGCCGACTCCCCATGGCCGGCTTCTCTAGAAGTCGCCAGTTAGGAGTCGGCTCATCCTGAAGTCGTCCCCGGGACTCGGCCGCAAGTGGGCAGTCGGTTGCCTCGCTGCCGACTCTCAGAAGGCGGCTCTTCGTCCTGGGGTCTTGTGGGGCGCAGCCTGCCCCGATGTCTTGAAAGGTTCTGGGCCTGGGTTAGCCTACCCGTGGCCCATTACTCCGACACACTTCTATTAAAATGCTTAAAGAAGTTATTTTTCCAAGATTGGGAGTCCCTAGATATTTAATGACTGATGGTGGTTCACATTTTATTCATGGTGCTTTCCGTAAAATGCTTGCTAAATATGATGTTAATCATAGAATTGCATCTCCTTATCACCCATAGTCTAGTGGTCAAGTAGGATTGAGTAATAGAGAGCTCAAATTAATTTTGTAAAAGACTGTTAATAGGTCTAGAAAGAATTGGTCCAAGAAACTTGATGATGCATTATGGGCCTATAGAACTGCATATAAAAATCCTATGGGTATGTCTTCGTATAAAATGGTTTATGGAAAAGCATGTCACTTACCTCTTGAACTAGAACACAAGGCATATTGGGCTATTAAAGAGCTCAATTATGATTTTAAACTTGACGGTGAGAACAGGTTATTTGATATTAGCTCACTCGATGAATGGAGAACCCAAGCCTACGAAAATGCCAAGTTGTTTAAAGAAAAAGTTAAAAGATGGCATGATAAAAGGATACAAAAGCGTGAGTTTAATGTAGGTGATTATGTATTGCTATACAACTCTTGTTTAAGATTTTTTTGCAGGAAAACTTCTTTCTAAATGGGAAGGTCCTTACGTTGTCGAGGAGGTCTATCGTTCCGGTGCCATAAAATCAACAACTTCGAAGGCACAAATCCGAAGGTGGTGAACGGTCAAAGAATCAAACATTATATCTCAGGTAATCCCATAAATGTTGAAACCAATGTTATTGAAACCGTAACCCCGGAGGAATACATAAGGGACACTTTCCGGAACGTTTCAGACTCCGAAAAGGAATAGGTATGTGGTATGGTAAGTAAACCGACTCCAAAACAGTTTTAAAGGCTTTATTTCTCCGTTTTGGAATATTTAGAAAAATAGAAAAATAAGAAGCAGTCCGGGAAGGACACGAGGGATCCATGAGGGTGGAGGGCGCGCCCTACCCCCTGGGCACGCCCCCTACCTCGTGGGCACCTCGTGCGCTCTCCGGACTCCGTTTTCGTACACGACACGTATCTTGGTCGGTAAAAATTCATTATATAATCTCCCGGGGGTTTTGACTCCCATATCACGCAAATATCTCTTGTCTTTGTTTTGAGTTGTCCTGCTGCAGACAGAGCAACATGTCGTCCCAGGATTCGGAAGGAGAAAGCTATGTGGTTGATTACCTTGTAGATCCTAAGGTCTATGGGGATGTGGAGCATTGTGGTTGGACTATGGAAGAAGAAGAGGACTATGAACTCAAGGGAAAGGAGGAGACGAGCTCAGATGAAGATGAAGTTCCACTACCTCAACCTGGGGACATGCATGTGGAGTTCGAAAAGTTAAGCCTCCCAGATAGAGTAAAGAAACCTAAGATCGAGTTTATCCCTTTTCACCTCTTGCAAGAAAACAAGCAGGAACTATGCAAAAAGATAATGAGCCTAGAACAGGAGATCGAGGACCTAAGGGACCAAAATTTTGTCCTCAAACGCAAATTAAGGAAGAAGCCTACGCCATCAACAAAATCATAAACTTCTTCACCATCAAAGAAGAATTGAGTATCTGGTATGGGCACTCCCCTTGGCAACTGCCAAGCTTGGGGGAGTGCCGCGGTATTGTATCACCATCACTTTTATCTTTACCTTTTTTGTTCGATCCTTTTGGTAATATCTTGATCTAGTAGAATAAAATTTTATGGCATGAACTAGTTTTGAGTTTTGCTTTATAATTCCTCTATGTAATCGAGTCCGTGAGCTATATGATAAAGATTAGTGCTGAGCCAAGGGCTTGATTATTTTGGCATGATCCTAAGGGAATAAGAGAAAAGAGAAATAAATAAAAAGAAACAAAGAGATCATGTGAATCTTATGGAGAGTAATGAGCTCACATAGAAAAAGTATGATGGATAAAAGTTGTTGAGAGTTGACAAGCATAGTTTTGGTCATCATTGCAATTAATAGGAAGTAATAAAGAAAGATAGGTCTTCACATATAAATATACTATCTTGGACATCGTTTATGATTGTGAGCACTCATTAAAATATGACATGCTAAAGAGTTGACGTTGGACAAGGAAGACTACGTAATGGGTTATGTTTTCTTACATCTGGGATAAATTATATTGTCATGGATCATCCAACATGGTTGAGCTTGCCTTTCTCCCTCATGCTAGCCAAATTAATCCCACCAAGTAGAGATACTACTTGTGCTTCCAAATACCCTTAAACCAATCTTGCCATGAGAGTCCACCATACCTACCTATGGATTGAGTAAGATCCTCCGAGTAAGTTGTCATCGGTGCAAGCAATAAAATTGCACTCTAAATATGTATGACTTATTAGTGTGGGAGAAATAAGCTTTATACGATCGTGTGATATGGAAGAAATAAAAGCGACAGACTGGATAATAAAGGTCCATATCACAACTGGCAATATAAAGTGACGTTCTTTCGCATTAAGATTTTGTGCATCCAACTATAAAAGCGCATGACAACCTCTGCTTCCCTCTACGAAGGGCCTATCTTTTACTTTTATCTCCTACATTGCATACGAGTCATGGTGATCTTCACCCATCCTTTTTACATTCTATCCTTTGACAAGCATAGTATGTTGGAAAGATCCTGGTATATATGGCTAATTGGATGTGAGTTTTCATGAGCTATTATTCTTGTTGACATTACCCTTGAGGTAAAACATTGGGAGGCAAAACCATAAGCCCCTATCTTTCTCTGTGTCCGATTAAAACCCCATACCCATAAGTATTGCGTGAGTGTCAGCAACTGTGAAAGACTATATGATAGTTGAGTATGTGGACTTGCTAAAAAGCTATTATACATTGACTCTTTCTTATGTTATGATAAATTGCAATTGCTCCAATGACTGAGATTATAGTTTGTTAGTTTTCAATGAC
This sequence comes from Triticum urartu, assembly GCF_003073215.2. NCBI lineage: Eukaryota > Viridiplantae > Streptophyta > Magnoliopsida > Poales > Poaceae > Triticum > Triticum urartu. Next base: position 554,251,010 of record NC_053025.1, on the reverse strand, counting down.
GTTTACGATTCAAACTTGAAATTGTGAATGAATTATTACTCTAGCATAAGAAATCATATGACAAGAAATATATAAGTTGCTGTTCTAAGAATGATCATGATGCCCTCATGTCCGTATTTTATTTTTATCGACACCTCTATTTCTAAACATGTGGACATATTTTTTGATTTCGGCTTTCGCTTGAGGACAAGCGAGGTCTAAGCTTGGGGGAGTTGATACGTCCATTTTGCATCATGCTTTTATATCGATATTTATTGCATTATGGGCTATTATTACACATTATGTCACAATACTTATGCCTATTCTATCTTATTTTACAAGGTTTACATAAAGAGGGAGAATGCCGACAGTTGGGATTCTGGGCTAGAAAAGGAGCAAATATTAGAGACCTATTCTGCACAGCTCCAAAAGTCCCGAAACTTCACGGAAGATGTTTTCAGAATATATAAAAAATACTCAGCGGAAGGAATTCACTAGGGGGCACACCCTACCCACGAGGGTGGGGGGCGCGCCCTACCCCCCTAGGCGTGCCCCCTACCTCGTGGGCCCCCTAGTGGACCTCCGGTGGCCATCTTCTGCTATATGAAGTCTTTCGATGAGAAAAAATAAGAAGCAATCTTCTCGGACGAAACTCCGCCGCCACGAGGCGGAACCTTGGTGGAACCAATTTAGGGCTCTGGCGGAGCTGTTCTGTCGGGGAAACTTCCCTCCGGGAGGGGGAAATCATCGCCATCGTCATCACCAACGCTCCTCTCATCGGGAGAGGGCAATCTCCATCAACATCTTCATTAGCACCATCTCCTCTCAAAACCCTAGTTCATCTCTTGTACCCAATTCTTGTCTCCACGTCCGGGATTGGTGCTAGTAGGTTGCTAGTAGTGTTAATTACTCCTTGTAGTTGATGCTAGTTGGTTTATTTGGTGGAAGATCATATGTTCAGATCCTATATGCATGTTAATACCCCTCTGATTATGAACATGATTATGCTTTGTGAATAGTTACGTTTGTTCCTGAGGACATGGGAGAAGTCTTGCTATTAGTAGTCATGTGAATTTGGTATTCGTTCGATATTTTGATGAGATGTATGTTGTCTCTCCTCTAGTGGTGTTATGTGAACGTCAACTACATGACACTTCACCACTATTTGGGCCTAGAGGAAGGCATTGGGAAGTAATAAGTAGATGATGGGTTGCTAGAGTGACAGAAGCTTAAATCCTAGTTTATGCGTTGCTTCGTAAGGGGCTAATTTGGATCCATATGTTTCATGCTATGGTTACGTTTACCTTAATACTTTTGTTGTAGTTGCGGATGCTTGCAATAGAGGTTAATCATAAAGTGGGATGCTTGTCCATGTAAGGACAGTACCCAAGCACCGGTCCACCCACATACCAAATTATCAAAGTATCGAACGCGAATCATATGAGCGTGATGAAAACTAGCTTGATGATATTCCCATGTGTCCTCGGGAGCGCTTTTCTCTATATAAGAGTTTGTCCAGGCTTGTCCTTTGCTACAAAAAGGATTGGGCCACCTTGCTGCACTTTATTTACTTGTTACTCGTTACAAATTATCCTATCACAAAACTATCTGTTACCACTTATTTCAGTACTTGCCGAGAATACCTTGCTGGAAACCGCTTATCATTTCCTTCTACTCCTCGTTGGGTTCGACACTCTTACTTATCGAAAGGACTATGATAGATCCCCTATACTTGTGGGTCATCACCTATATAGAGAAATCATGCATGATATTTCACCTGTTGAGTTAGAAGATATTGATGTCACAATTAAACTTGCCAATAGAGATACTATTACACCAATGTGAATTGTTATAGATGTTGAAGTCTGGTGTGGGAAAACTAAATATCCTGCTGATTTTCTTGTTCTTGGTTCCCCACAAGATAGCTTTTGTACCATTATATTTGGTAGACCCTTCTTGAACACTGTTAATGCTACCATAGATTGCAAAAGGGATGTTGTTACTATCAGTTTAGATGATATGACTCATGAATTTAATTGCTCTAAATTTAGTAGACAACACCGTGAAAAAGAATTACCTAGTAAGGATGAAATTATTGGTCTTGCTTCTATTGCCGTACCACCTAGTGATCCTTTAGAGCAATATTTGCTAGACCATGAAAATGATATGTTTATGAATGAAAGAAGGGAAATAGATGAAGTATTCTTTAAACAGGAACCTATTCTGAAACACAATTTGCCTATTGAAATCCTAGGGGATCCTCCTCCACCCAAGGGTGATCCCGTGTTTGAGCTTAAACCGTTGCCTGATACTCTTAAATATGCTTATCTTGATGAGAAAAAGATATATCCTGTTATTATTACTGCTTACCTTTTAGAGCATGAGGAAGAGAGATTATTGAAAACTCTGAAGAAGCACCGTGATACTATTGGGTATACTCTTGATGATCTTAAGGGCGTTAGTCCCACTCTATGTCAACATAAAATAAATTTGGAAGAAGATGTTAAACCAGTTCATGATCATCAACGACGACTGAATCCTAAAATGAAAGCAATGGTAAGAAACGAAATACTAAAGCTCCTTGAGGCAGGTATAATTTATCCCCTTGCTGATAGTCAGTGGGTAAGTCCTGTCCATTGTGTCCCTAAGAAAGGAGGTATTACTATCGTTCCTAATGATAAAGATGAGTTGATTCCTCAAAGAATTATTATAGGTTATAGGATGGTGATTGATTTCCGGAAATTAAATAAGGCCACTAAAAAGGATCATTATCCCTTACCTTTTATCGATCAAATGCTAGAAAGATTATCCAAACATACACATTTTTGCTTTCTCGATGGTTATTCTGGTTTCTCTCAAATACCTGTGTCAGCCAAAGATCAATCAAAGACTACTTTTACTTGCCCTTTTGGTACTTTTGCTTATAGACGTATGCCTTTTGGTTTATGTAATGCACCTGCTACCTTTCAAAGATGCATGATGGCTATATTCTCTGGCTTTTGTGAAAAGATTTGTGAGGTTTTCATGGACGATTTCTCCGTCTATGGATCTTCTTTTGATGATTTTTTGAGCAACCTTGATCGAGTTTTGCAGAGATGTGTAGAAACTAATCTTGTCTTGAATTGGGAAAAGTGCCAATTTATGGTTAATGACGGTATTGTATTGGTGCATAAAGTTTCTGAAAGAGGTATTGAAGTTGATAAAGACAAGGTTGATGCTATTGAAAAGATGCCATGCCCCAAGGACATCAAAGGTATAAGAAGTTTCCTTGGTCATGCCGGATTTTATAGGAGGTTCATTAAGGACTTCTCAAAAATTTCTCCGCCTCTGACTAATTTATTACAAAAAGATATACCATTTGTCTTTGATGATGATTGTGTAGAAGCATTTGAAATACTTAAGAAAGCATTGATCTCTGCACCTATTGTTCAACCACCTGATTGGAATTTACCCTTTGAAATTATGTGTGATGCTATTGATTATGCTGTAGGTACTGTTCTAGGGCAAAGAGTTGATAAGAAATTAAACATTATTCAATATGCTAGTAAAACCCTAGACAAGGCTCAAAGAAATTATGCTACTACTGAAAAAGAATTCTTGGCGGTTGTATTTGCTTGTGATAAGTTCAGACCTTATATTGTTGATTCTAAAGTAACTATTCACACTGATCATGCTGCTATTAAATATCTTATGAAAAGAAAGATGCTAAACCTAGACTTATTAGATGGGTTCTCTTGCTATGAGAATTTGACTTAAATATTGTTGATAGAAAGGGAGCTGAGAACCCCGTTGTAGACAACTTTTCTAGGTTAGAAAATGTGCTTGATGACCCACTACCTATTGATGATAGCTTTCCTAATGAGCAATTATTTGTCATAAATGCTTCTCATACTGCTCCATGGTATGTTGGTTATGCTAATTACATTGTTGCGAAGTTTATACCACCTAGTTTCACATACCAGCAAATGAAAAAGTTCTTCTATGATTTGAGGCATTACTTTTGGGATGACCGACATCTTTATAAAGAAGGAGTAGATGGTGTTATTAGACGTTGTGTACCTGAGCATGAACAGGAACAGATACTACGCAAGTGTCACTCCGAAGCTTATGGAGGACACCATGCTGGAGATAGAACTGCACATAAGGTATTGCAATCTGGTTTTTATCGGCCTACTCTCTTCAAGGATGCCCGTAAGTTTGTCTTATCTTGTGATGAATGTCAAAGAATTGGCAATATTAGTAGACGTCAAGAAATGCATATGAACTATTCACTCGTTATTGAACCATTTGATGTTTGGGGCTTTGACTACATGGGACCTTTTCCTTCCTCTAATGGATATACACATATTTTAGTTTATGTTGATTACGTTACTAAGTGGGTAGAAGCTATTCCAACTAGTAGTGCTGATCATAACACTTCTATTAAACTGCTTAAAGAAGTTTTTTTCCAAGGTTTGGAGTCCCTAGATATTTAATGACTGATGGTGGTTCACATTTTATTCATGGTGCTTTCCGTAAAATGCTTGCTAAATATGATGTTAATAATAGAATTGCATCTCCTTATCACCCATAGTCTAGTGGTCAAGTAGGATTGAGTAATAGAGAGCTCAAATTAATTTTGCAAAAGACTGTCAATAGGTCTAGAAAGAATTGGTCCAAGAAACTTGATGATGCATTATGGGCCTATAGAACTGCATATAAAAATCCTATGAGTATGTCTCCGTATAAAATGGTTTATGGAAAAGCATGTCACTTACCTCTCGAACTAGAACACAAGGCATATTGGGCTATTGAAGAGCTCAATTATGATTTTAAACTTGCCGGTGAGAAGAGGTTATTTGATATTAGCTCACTCGATGAATGGAGAACCCAAGCCTACAAAAATTCCAAGTTGTTTAAAGAAAAAGTTAAAAGATGGCATGATAAAAGGATACAAAAGCGTGAGTTTAATGTAGGTGATTATGTATTGCTATACAACTGTCGTTTAAGATTTTTTCAGGAAAACTTCTCTCTAAATGGGAAGGTCCTTACGTTATCGAGGAGGTTTATCGTTCCGGTGCCATAAAAATCAACAACTTTGAAGGCACAAATCCAAAGGTGGTGAATGGTCAAAGAATCAAACATTATATCCCAGGTAATCCCATAAATGTTGAAACCAATGTTATTGAAACCGTAACCCCGGAGGAATACATAAGGGACACTTTCCGGAATGTTTCAGACTCCGAAAAGGAATAGGTATGTGGTACGTAAGTAAACCGACTCCAAAACAGTTTTTAAGGCAATATTTCTCCGTTTTGGAATATTTAGAAAAATAGAAAAATAAGGAGCAGTCTGGGAAGGACACGAGGGCTCCACGAGGGTGGAGGGCACGCCCTACCCTCCTGGGCGCGCCCCCTACCTCGTGGGTACCTCGTGCGCTCTCCGGACTCCGTTTTCGTACACGACACGTATTTTGGTCGGTAAAAATTCATTATATAATCTCCCGGGGGTTTTGACTCCCGTATCACGCAAATATCTCTTGTCTTTGTTTTGAGCTGTCCTGCTGCAGACAGAGCAACATGTCGTCCCAGGATTCGGAAGGAGAAAGCTATGTGGCTGATTACCTTGCAGATCCTAAGGTCTATGGGGATGTGGAGCATTGTGGTTGGACTACGGAAGAAGAAGAGGACTATGAACCCAAGGGAAAGGAGGAGACGAGCTCAGATGAAGTCCCACTACCTCAACCTGGGGACATGCATGTGGAGTTCAAAAAGTCAAGCCTCCCGGATAGAGTAAAGAAACCTAAGATCGAGTTTATCCCTTTTAGCCTCTTGCAGGAAAACAAGCAGGAACTATGCAAAAAGATAATGAGCCTGGAATAGGAGATCGAGGACCTAAGGGACCAAAATTCTGTCCTCAAACGCAAATTAAGGAAGAAGCCTACGCCATCAACAAAACCATCAACTTCTTCACCATCAAAGAAGAATTGAGTATCTGGTATGGGCACTCCCCTTGGCAACTGCCAAGCTTGGGGGTGTGCCCCGGTATCGTATCGCCATCACTTTTATTCTTTACCGATTTTCTTAGTTCGATCCTTTTGGTAATATCTTGATCTAGTAGAATAAAAGTTCTTAGTATGATCTAGTTGTGAGTTTTGCTTTATAATCCTTCTATGTAATCGAGTCTGTGAGCTATATAATAAAGATTAGTGTTGAGTCAAGGGCTTGATTATTTTGCCATGATCCTAAGGGAGTAAAAGAAAAAGAGAAATGAATAAAAAGAAACAAAGAGATCATGTGAATCTCTTGGAGAGTAATTAGCTCGCATAGAAAAAGTATGATGAATAAAAGTTGTTGAGAGTTGACAAGCATAGTTTTGGTCATCGTTGCAATTAATAGGAAGTAATAAAGAGAGGTCTTCACATATAAATATACTATCTTGGACATCTTTTATGATTATGAGCACTCATTAAAATATGACATGCTAAAGAGTTGACGTTTGACAAGGAAGACAACATAATGGGTTATGTTTTCTTACATCTAAGATAAATTATATTGTCATGGATCATCCAACATGGTTGAGCTTGCCTTTCCCCCTCATGCTAGCCAAATTCATCGCACCAAGTAGAGATACTACTTGTGCTTCCAAATACCCTTAAACCAATTTTGCCATGAGAGTCCACCATACCTACCTATGGATTGAGTAAGATCCTCCAAGTAAGTTGTCATCGGTGCAAGCAAGAAAAACTGCTCTCTAAATATGTATGACTTATTAGTGTGGGAGAAATAAGCTTTATACGATCGTGTGATATGGAAGAAATAAAAGCGACAGTCTGCATAATAAAGGTCCATATCACAAGTGGCAATATAAAGTGACGTTCTTTCGCATTAAGATTTTGTGCATCCAACTATAAAAGCTCATGACAACCTATGCTTCCCTCCGCGAAGGGCCTATCTTTTACTTTTATCTCCTACATTGCATAAGAGTCATGGTGATCTTCACCCTTCCTTTTTACATTTTATCCTTTGGCAAGCACAGTATGTTAGAAAGATCTTGGTATATATGGCTAATTGGATGTGAGTTTTCATGAACTATTATTGTTGACATTACCCTTGAGGTAAAATGTTAGGAGGCAAAACTATAAGCCCCTATCTTTCTCTGTGTCCGATTAAAATTCCATACCCATAAGTATTGCGTGAGTGTCAGCAATTGTGAAAGACTATATGATAGTTGAGTATGTGGACTTGCTGAAAAGCTCTTATACATTGACTCTTTCCTATGTTATGATAAATTGCAATTTCTCCAATGACTGAGATTATAGTTTGTTAGTTAATGAAGTTTACGATTCATACTTGAAATTGTGATTGAATTATTACTCTAGCATATGAAATCATATGACAAGAATTATATAAGTTGTTGTTCTAAGAATGATCATGATGCCCTCATGTCCGTATTTTATTTTTATTGACACCTCTATCTCTAAACATGTGGACATATTTTTTGATTTCGGCTTTCGCATGTGGACAAGCGATGTCTAAGCTTGGGGGAGTTGATACGTCCATTTTGCATCATGCTTTTATATCGCTATTTATTGCATCATGAGCTGTTATTACACATTATGTCACAATACTTATGCCTATTCTCTCCTATTTTACAAGGTTTACATAAAGAGGGAGAATGCCGGCAGCTGGGATTCTGGGCTGGAAAAGGAGCAAATATTAGAGACCTATTCTGCACAGCTCCAAAAGTCCTGAAACTTCATAGAAGACGTTTTCAGAATATATAAAAAATACTCAGCGGAAGAAGTTCACGAGGGGGCCACACCCTGCCCACGAGGGTGGGGGGCGCGCCCCCTTCCTCGTGGGCCCCCTGGTGGCCCTCCGGTGGCCATCTTCTGCTATATGAAGTCTTCCGATGAGAAAAAAAATCATAAGCCATCTTCTCAGACGAAACTCCGCCGCCACGAGGCGGAACCTTGGCGGAACCAATTTAGGGCTCTGGCGGAGCTGTTCTGTCGGGGAAACTTCCCTCCGGGAGGGGGAAATCATCGCCATCGTCATCACGAACGCTCCTCTCATCGGGAGAGGGCAATCTCCATCAACATCTTCATTAGCACCATCTCCTCTCAAAACCCTAGTTCATCTCTTGTACCCAATTCTTGTCTCCACGTCCGGGATTGGTGCTAGTAGGTTGCTAGTAGTGTTAATTACTCCTTGTAGTTGATGCTAGTTGGTTTATTTGGTGGAAGATCATATGTTCAGATCCTATATGCATGTTAATACCCCTCTGATTATGAACATGATTATGCTTTGTGAGTAGCTACGTTTGTTCGTGAGGACATGCGAGAAGTCTTGCTATTAGTAGTCATGTGAATTTGGTATTCGTTCGATATTTTGATGAGATGTATGTTGTCTCTCCTCTAGTGGTGTTATGTGAACGTCGACTACATGACACTTCACCACTATTTGGGCCTAGAGGAAGGCATTGGGAAGTAATAAGTAGATGATGGGTTGCTAGAGTGACAAAAGCTTAAACCCTAGTTTATGCGTTGCTTCGTAGGGGGCTGATTTGGATCCATATGTTTCATGCTATGGTTAGGTTTACCTTAATACTTTTGTTGTAGTTGCGGATGCTTGCAATAGAGGTTAATCATAAGTGGGATGCTTGTCCAAGTAAGGACAGTACCCAAGCACTGGTCCACCCTCATACCAAAGTATCAAAGTACCAAACGCGAATCATATGAGCGTGATGAAAACTAGCTTGATGATATTCCCATGTGTCCTCGGGAGCGCTTTTCTCTATATAAGAGTTTGTCCAGGCTTGTCCTTTGCTACAAAAAGGATTGGGCCACCTTGCTGCACTTTATTTACTTTTATTTAATTGTTGCTCATTACAAATTATCTTATCACAAAACTATCTGTTACCACTTATTTCAGTACTTGCAGAGAATACCTTGCTGGAAACCGCTTATCATTTCCTTCTGCTCCTCGTTGGGTTCGGCACTCTTACTTATCGGAAGGACTACGATAGATCCCCTATACTTGTGGGTCATCATGTCTCGGCACGACGAACTTTGGCAATGGTGCATACTCAGGAGAACACTTTTACCTTGAAATTTAGTGAGAGATCATCTTATAATGCTACCGTCAAACAAAGCAGAATAAGATGCATAAAGGATAAACATCACATGCAATCAGTATAAGTGATATGATATGGCCATGATCATCTTGTGCCTTTGATCTCCATCTCCAAAGCACCGTCATAATCACCACCGTCATCGGTGCGACACCTTGATATCCATCGTAGCATCGTTGCCGTCTCGCCAACTATTGCTTCTACGACTATCTCTACCGCTTAGTGATAAAGTAAAGCAATTACAGGGCGATTGCATTGCATACAATAAAGCGACAACCATATGGCTCCTGCCAGTTGCCGATAACTCTGTTACAAAACATGATCATCTCATACAATAAATATACCATCATGTCTTGACCATATCACATCACAACATGCCCTGCAAAAACAAGTTAGACGTACTCTACTTTGTTGTTGCAAGTTTTACATGGCTGCTACGGGCTGAGTAAGAACCGTTCTTCCCTACGCATGAAAACCACAACGATAGTTCGTCAAGTTAGTGTTATTTTAACCTTCTCAAGGACCGGGCGTAGCCACACTCGGTTCAACTAAAGTTGGAGAAACTGACACCCTGCCAGCCACCTATTTGCAAAGCACATTGGTAGAACCAGTCTCGTGTAAGCGTACGCGTAATGTCGGTCCGGGCCGCTTCATCCAACAATACCACCGAAACAAAGTATGACATGCTGGTAAGCAGTATGACTTGTATCGCCCACAACTCACTTGTGTTCTACTCGTGCATATAACATCTACGCAATAACCTGGCTCGGATGCCACTGTTGGGGAACGTAGTAATTTCAAAAAAATCCTATGCACACGCAATATCATGGTGATGCATAGCAACGAGAGGGAAGAGTGTCGTCCATGTAACCTCGTAGACTGTTAAGCGGAAGTGTTATGACAACGCGGTTGATGTAGTCGTACGTCTTCATGATCGGCCGATCCTCAATACCGAACGTACGACACCTCCGCGTTCAGCACACGTTCAGCTCGGTGACGTCCCGTGAACTCACGAACCAGTAGAGCTTGGGCAAGAGTTTCGTCAGCACGATGGCGTGGTGATTATGTTGATGAAGCTACCGTTGCAGGGCTTCGCCTAAGTACCGCTAAAGTATGACCGAGGTGGATTATGGTGGAGGGGGGCACCGCACACGGCTGGGAGAGATCAATGATCAAGTTCCATTTCTAGAGGTGCCACCATACCCCCGTATATAAAGGAGCAAGGGGGTGAGGCCGGCCGGCCCTAGAGGGCGCGCCAGGAGGAGGAATCCTCCTCCTAGTAGGAGTAGGATTCCCCTCTTTCCTACTCCTACTAGGAGGGGGGAAAGGAAGGGAGAGAAGGAGAAGGAAAGGGGGTTTTGCCCCCCTCTCCTAGTCCAATTCGGACTAGAGGGGGAGGGGCGCGCGGCCTGCCCTGGCCGGCCCCTCTCTCTCTCCACTAGGGCCCAATATGGCCCATTAACCCCCCGGGGGTTTCCGGTAACCTCTCAGGCACTCCGGTAAAATCCCGATTTCATTTGGAACTCTTCCGATGTCCAAACGTAGGCTTCCAATATATCAATCTTTGTGTCTCGGCCATTTCGAGACTCCTCGCCATGTCCGTGATCATATCCGAGACTCCGAACTACCTTTTTTACATCAAAACATATAAACTCATAATATCGATCGTCAGGGAAGTTTAAGCGTGCGGACCCTACGGGTTCGAGAACTATGTAGACATGACCGAGACATGTCTCCGGTCAATAACCAAGAGCGGAACCTGGATGCTCATATTGGTTCCTACATATTCTTCGAAGATCTTTTTTGGTCAAACCGCATAACAATATATGTTGTTCCCTTTGTCATCGGTATGTTACTTGCCCGAGATTCGATCGTTGGTATCCTAATACCTAGATCAATCTCATTACCGGCAAGTCTCTTCACTCGTTCCATAATGCAACATCCCGCAACTAACTCATTAGTCACATTGCTTGCAAGGCTTATAGTGATGTGCATTACCGAGAGGGCCCAGAGATACCTCTCCGACAATTGGAGTGACAAATCCTATTCTTGATCTATGCCAACTCCACGAACACCATCGGAGACACCTGTAGAGAACCTTTATAATCACCCAGTTACGTTGTGACGTTTGGTAGCACACAAAGTGTTCCTCCGATACTCGGGAGTTGCAAAATCTCATAGTCATAGGAACATGTATAAGTCATGAAGAAAGCAACAACAGTAAACTTAAACGATCAAGTGCTAAGCTAACGAAATGGGTCAAGTCAATCACATCATTCTCCTAATGATGTGATCCCGTTGATCAAATAAAAACTCATGTCTATGGCTAGGAAACTCAGCCATCTTTGATCAACGAGCTAGTTAAGTAGAGGCATACTAGTGACACTATGTTTGTCTATGTATTCACACATGTATTATGTTTCTGGTTAATACAATTCTAGCATGAATAATAAACAATTATCATGAAATAAGGAAATAAATAATAACTTTATTATTGCCTCTAGGGCATATTTCCTTCACTGATGTCGCAGTGGAGGAGGATTTGGCGGATGCTACGGCGGCTGCGGCTGGCGCCCTCCGTCCTCCCTGGTGTTTTGGTGATCGCCTCGCTGAGGCTGTCGCCACTTCTCTCCCCGCTGCACTCCCGCCCGGCTCCAGGGCGTCTCTGACCGGCTCCCTCCCCTCTGCACCCCCGATGGACCCCTCCCTCCTCCCCCCTCCCCGTCCTTCGCAGCGCGGCGCTTCCCGCTCAGCTGCACCACCTTCCCCACCTCCTCTTGGCGCCGACATTGGTGCTGGTCGTCGGGTCGTGGGGCCTGGCCCTTGGCCTGGGGGGTGGCCGGACGGGCAGATATGGGGACGGTGGCGCTCTCCTGGCGGGCGTAATCCCTGGGATCGTCGGCCCGTGACGCTAGTCATGGCGCCCTCCGCCTCGGCTCTGGCTGGCTCGGTGCATGGTGGCCCAAAGTTTCGGGCTTTCCGACAGTCTGGTGCCGCGTCGTACGCTCCTCCGGCGGCGGCACTGCTGCCTCGGGTGAAAACCATTCCTTCCCCCCACGAGGCCTTGTGTGATGGGCTGGGCCGACGTGGGCCATCTAGGCCGGCCGCGTCGGGGGCTTTCCACCCCTCTCCTAGGCTGTCGGTGTCAGAACTGGCAGATCTCGGGTAGGGGGTCCCGAACTGTGCGTCTAAGGCGGATGGTAACAGGAGGCATGGGACACGATGTTTTACCCAGGTTCGGGCGCTCTCGATGGAGGTAATACCCTATGTCCTGCTTGATTGTTCTTGATGATATGAGTATTACAAGAGTTGATCTACCACGAGATCACAGAGGCTAAACCCTAGAAGCTAGCCTATGGTATGATTGTATGTTGTCCTACGGACTAAAACCCTCTGGTTTATATAGACACCGGAGGGGGCTAGGGTTACACAAGGTCGGTTACAAAGGAGGAGATATATATATATATATCCGTATTGCCTAGCTTGCCTTCCACGCCAAGTAGAGTCCCATCCGGACATGGGACGAAGTCTTCAATCTTGTATCTTCATAGTCCAACAGTCCGGCCAAAGGATATAGTCTGGTTGTCCGAAGACCCCCTAATCCAGGACTCCCTCAGTAGCCCCCGAACCAGGCTTCAATGACGTCAAGTCCGGCATGTAGTATTGTCTTCGACATTGCAAGGCGGGTTATTCTCAAATTTTGAATGTTTGTCGAGCAGTGTCTGGACCCATAAATGTTGGACTTCTTGGCTTCTGCACCCAATAAGGGCTATCCTCCACGCGTCAAATGAATACGAGGAGCCAGGGCATTTTTACATTCACCCCCCTAGCCAGATAAATAAATCGTCTATTAAAGGGATGGAGATTCTTAGATCCAATCCATACCATCCTCCCACAATGAGAATCCATCGGAGCGTGCTTCGAAAAAATCCATTCCAACATGGCCGACCACCGCAGCTCCTCCTCCCGCTCCCGTAGCCCTAAGCCCGGTGATTGGGAGAGATGTTCCGTCCCACACAGTTGATTAGTCGAACTGCAGACTCAGGGATTCCTCCCTCCAGCATATATGGTTCCCGTCCGAGCCAGGCTCGCCACCTACAATGGCGGGGAGCAAGCGGAGAGCTTCCCCAGCCCCTCTACGGGGGAGCGGGTGTGCCTTGTTCCCTACTTATTAAGGGGACTCGGATTTCCAATTCATCCGTTCCTCCGCGGGCTCCTGGAGTTTTACGGCCTCCAACTGCATAATTTCACCCCTGCTTCCATATTACACGTCGCCGGCTACGTTGCCCTTTGCGAGTTATTCCTGGGTTGTGAGGCTCATTTCAAGCTGTGAAAGAGGTTATTTTGCCTCGTCCCTCGCACGCAGAAGGGGTCACTTTATCAAGTGGGCGGAGCTGAAATATGGCGCATCACCGAAACCGGATACCTGTCCAGTACTCCGAAGAAGACATCCGCAGACTGGCCTTCGGAATGGTTTTATATGGAGGACGTCCCTCTTCTGAACCCTGTTTGGCGGGGTCTTCCTGAGTTCAACAATGCTCCTCTGAAGAAACGCCGAAGCTGGCACCCATGGAGCCCCCAAGAGGAAGACAACGGAGAAGTCCTTTACCTGATGAACCGGATTAAAGCGCTGGCTCAATCAGGATTGACAGTAATCAAAGTTATGTCAATATGCATAATGCGGGGAGTGCGGCCGCTTCAATATCGAGGGCACCCCCTGTGGTGTTTTAACGGGGAAGATGATGCCACCCATTGCGGGCGTAAGGGACCGGACTCCGCTGCTGCTTTAGCAAAAATTCTGTCCGAGTTGTTCAAGGGAGAGGAAGAGGAGTTCATCCGCATCAAGCCACGGGATGGATTCTCCATGTACAACCCTCCAAGCTGGGTGAGTTATATCTCCTTACTCCCATTTTCCCTGCATTTTTTGTCGTAGGTACTTACCTTGCCATTTTAGGCAGGAACTACGAAAAGCTGTAAGGGAGGTCAACAGCCCATCTCCACAACCAGAGGACCCTGACCGGGCCCTCGGTCCCGGACTCGAAGAAGATCCGGACATATTCGTGGAGCTGATAGACAGACAGTTCTATCAATTGAGCTGTGATGACGCCATGGTGGCCATTACGGCCGACTATCCTGGACCGCTCCCTGCATCGCACATAAGAAAAACCAAAATGCCAACTCCAAAAACTAAGATCCCCTTTTAGACACTTCACCTACCATATACATATGGTGTTTTACAGGAAAGGCATTCGGGACGCCGTGCCGAACCCGCAGCAACTTGCCAACAAGAGGCACCGAGGCCGGGTAGGCCAAAGAGGAAGGCGGTCAGGACAGAGACGCCGGCGCAGAGGTATGACAAAAAAAAAACCCCGCTCCGTGGTTGTCATCTTTCTCAAAATGTAATGACGTCCGTGTTTCTTTAATAGAAAAAACGCTCGCCGGAATATGTCCGGAGAGGCTGCCGATCATGCTTCCACCAGTAGGGCTCCAGGGCCGGACATAGAGGCAGAAGCCGACATGGGGCGGACGCCGGATACTCCTCCTACAGAGGATGCAGATAGACTGTCCGCTACAAATTTAGAAGTGGAGAGCGCCATGAATCATAGGCTTCGCCGGGCCGTACTCCGTGACGCTTGCTTCTCACCAAAGGCATTTGATGCCTTCAATTCTGGAGACGCGTACCTCCGTGCTGCTCAAAATGGTCTAGCCAGAGCCACAGACCAGTATGTAAGGGATGTACGAGTAAGTAAATCTAACGATTATATGTATCAGTAGCCCCTGAGACTTGAAACAGTTGACGCAACTGATTTAAGGATCAATATTTGTGCAGGTTCTTACTAAGAAGAATACCCAACTGTCTCAAGAGCTGGACGAGTGCAAGGCCTAGCTAGAAGCCGTTGTTGCCGCATTGAAGGAGTCCACAAAGGGTCCCCCAGGTAACTCTTTTGTCTATTGCAAAGAATATCAGTACCAGGTAGTATGCGGCGTACATGCACACCAAACAATAGATGTTGCAGGTGGCCCCAGAGTGAATCCGGAGGCCGTGGAGGTGGATACGGCACGTGATGATCGACAACGAAACACTGGCGAGCGCGTGCTGACGCGATTCAGGCAGGAGAAAAACAATCTCCAAGATGCCAATATCCGGCTGGGCGTGGAACTGAAGGATGTCCGAGCCCAGCTTGTGGACTCCGTGAAGGAGAATAAACGGCTTCAGCGCGGCATTTTTAGTAAGTGCTTGAATGAACTTTTTAAAGGAGTTCAGTGAAGAAGCCTGCTAACAGCGTTATATCTGCAGGTATGCTGACGGGTCGTCCCGCGGAAGAGATGCCTGGGTCCTCGGGTGATCTTCTGCCGGAGCTCTCACAACTGCACGAACAAGTTCGGCAGGTGATGCAGAGTATTACCCAAGCCTTGTGGCCGTCCGCGTCCCCGCCAGGAGTCATGGGGGAGCTTATAGAGAAGCTGAAGGGAGCACGGCGGCGCTTCCGGTTATGGAAGATATCGGCCTGTCAACAGGGTGCACGGGAAGCCTGGGCTACGGTGAAGACACGATACACCAAGGCTGACCCAAACCGCATGGCCGAGTTCGGACCTGTGGGGCCTGATGGGAAAGAAATCCCTGTCAGTTTAGTGTATGATCAAGTAGAGTTAGCCTCAAAGTACCAACAGGATTGTAGGCTAGACAGCCTATTGGATGGTATAGAAGGAGAATTTAATCAGTCTTAGTGACTGTGTACTTCAAGTGACATATGTAATGTCCCTAGCCGGATTGTAAATCATTTGTCATGGCAGACCTTTTCGCTTCGACCTCTGGACCCGATAGTCCAGAGTGAATCCGAATGCCCACTCGATTATATAAAATCGGGGTATGCATGGAAACTAGGCGTAGGGGTCATAAGTGCTTGAACAGACAAGTACCCAACTAGCTATGTTATATTACATGGGTAGTAAGAAACATCTTCCAGGGAGAATAGTTCCGTTAAGGGTTCCTTTGCCTGGGTACGCATGCCCTAATGTGCATGTCTGGGCTGCGAGTCGTAGGTTAAAAACATCTGGGGGCGTGTAGTAATTTAAATGAAAGTCATCTTTTATTCACCGACCGAATATTCCCTTAAGAACGCTAGCTTTCGGCTTCACCCAGTCTGAGGTACACATCCGGCTGGCCCGGCAGTACCAATCGCAGAGGTGCTCCCCTTATGCCCTAGCGGAATTAACGGGAACGTAGGGCATAAACACAAGAGCCAGGCAACCAAGCTTGGCCAAAACTTAAGTCATATCGATGCATATAATGGCGAAAAAAGGTACATGCGAAAGGATGACACATGTGCGGGGCATGAAGCCCGGAAAAATAATTAGATTAAGCTTCTATATAGGACGCCCCCAGGTATATTGAGCGCGGTTAGCACGTCAAGATTGTGTAACCAAGACACAGGTTTAGCCCTTTAGGGCTTTGAAGAGAAAGAGAGAAAGAAAGAGGAAAAAACAGATGTGCAAAAAATTCATGGAGGTAAGGAGACGAACATAGAGTCCGGCGCAAGGCATAGAATCTTCGTAGTCTGACTGCGTTCCATGGGTTTGGCTCGAGTCGATTATTCGATGCATCCCGCAGACGGTATGCTCCGCCGGTCAGAACCTGGTCGATAATGAAGGGACCTTCCCATTTTGGCTTGAGCTTGTTCTTTTTCTTCTCCGGTAGGCGCAGAACTAGTTCACCAACGTTATAGGTTTTGGCCCGCATTTCTCTGCTTTGATACCTTCGAGCCTGTTGTTGATAGAATGCGAAACGGGCTTTTGTCACGTCGCGCTCCTCCTCCAGGGCATCCAAACTGTCCTGCCGATCGAGCTTGGCCTCTCTTTCTTCATACATGCACACTCGAGGTGAGTCATGGATTATGTCGCAAGGCAGTACCGCCTCAGTGCCGTACACCATAAAGAACGGTGTGTATCCGGTAGTGCGATTCGGCGTGGTCCGTAGCCCCCATAGTACGGAGTCGAGATCCTCTACCCAATGGGTGTATGATTCCTTTAAGGACTGGACTAATCTGGGTTTAATACCACTCATGATAAGACCATTCGCGCGTTCAACTTGACCGTTAGTTTGGGGATGATAGACAGAAGCATAATCGAGCTTAATGCCCATGTTGCTGCACCAAAGTTTCACCTTGTCGGCTGTAGAGTTTGTGCCGTTGTCAGTGATGATGCTGTGGGGAACTCCATAACGGTTTACAACCCCGGATATGAAGTCTATCACCGGTCCGGATTCAGCCGTTTTGACAGGTTTGGCCTCTATCCATTTGGTGAATTTGTCCACCATGACCAGTAAGTATTTTCTCTTATGGGTTCCCCCTTTGAGGGGTCCGACCATATCGAGCCCCCAGATCGCGAAGGGCCACGTAATGGGGATTGTTTGGAGGGCAGTAGGTGGCATGTGGCTTTGGTTTGCAAAAAGCTGGCAACCAACAGAACGTTGAACCAGATGCTGTGCATCTCCTCGGGCCGTCGGCCAATAAAAAACTGTACGGAAGGCCTTACTTACAAGGGCCCGGGATGCTGCATGGTGGCCGCTGAGTCCGGCATGGATTTCTGCCAACAGCTTCCGCCCTTCCTCTTCGGAGATGCACCTTTGAAGGACTCCGGTTGTGCTTTTCTTATAAAGCTCTCCCTCATGGACCTTGTAGGCTTTAGATCGCCGCACTATGCAGCGAGCCTCATTTTGGTCCTTGGGTAATTCCTGTCTAGTTAGGTAGGCCAGGAATGGTTTTGTCCACGGGGCGATGATGGCCATTATCACATGGGCTGAAGGTGTTATTTCGGTGGCAGAGCCTCCGATTACGTCAGAGTATTCGGTATCTGGAGTTGTGGTCGGGTCCGGACTAATTTTGCCAGTGTCCCCTTCCCATACCACAGATGGTTTAAAAGTCTTTCCAGGAAGATGTTTGGTGGGACAGGGCCGCGTTTAGCGCCGATACGAGCTAGGATGTCCGCTACCTGGTTGTTTTCCCGAGCCACGTGGTGGAATTCCAGCCCCTCGAACCGAGCTGACATTTTGAGGATGGCGTTGCGATATGTCGCCATTTTTGAATCCTTGGCATCGGAGTCTCCATTTATTTGGGATATTGCAAGGTTCGAGTCCCCACGCACCTCTAGGCGTTGAATGCCCATGGAGACCGCCATCCGGAGGCCGTGTAGTAGGGCCTCGTATTCGGCTGCGTTATTGGAGTCCATATATAGTATTTGGAGCACATATTGCACCGTGTCTTCGGTGGGGGACGTCAGGACGACGCCAGCCCCTAGACCAGCCAACATTTTAGAGCCGTCAAAGTGCATGATCCAATTGGAGTATGCGCCGTACTCTTTAGGGAGTTCGGCTTCTGTCCATTCGGCTACGAAGTCGGCCAGTACTTGCGACTTAATGGCTCGTCGTGGCTTATATGTCATGTCGAACAGGAGGAGCTGAATAGCCCATTTGGCAATCCGGCCCATGGCATCACGGTTGTTTATTATGTCATTGAGTGGTACTTCGGATGCCACCGTGATCGAACACTCTTGAAAGTAGTGTCGTAATTTCCGGGATGCCATAAACACCGCGTATGCTATATTTTGGTAATGTGGGTACCATGATTTGCATGGAGTGAGGACGGTGGATACATAATATACCATCTTTTGAATTGGGAATTTATTTCTGTCCGTCTCTCGTTCGACGACGAGCACTGCGCTTACAACTTGGTGAGTTGCCGCTATATATAATAGCATTGGTTCGCCAATGGTTGGCACGACCAGGATTGGGTTGGCGGCCAGGATGGCTTTGATTTCTTCCAGTCCAGCCGTGGCTGCGTTCGTCCACTCGAAGTGTTCGGTGCGCCTAAGAAGGCGATAAAGGGGAAGTGCCTTTTCTCCTAATCAGGAGATAAAGCGGCTTAAAGCCGCCACACATCCAGTCAATTTATGGATTTGCTTGAGGTCAGTTGGGGTAGCCAACTGTGACAGAGCTCGGATTTTAACCGGATTTGCTTCAATTCCTCGACTAGAGATGATGAAGCCTAGGAGCTTTCCAGCGGGGACGCCGAAGACGCATTTTTCCGGATTGAGCTTAATGTCGTATGTTCGGAGATTGGTGAACGTGATCCTCCAGTCGTCTATTAAAGAGTCGACATGTCTGGTTTTAACGACCACGTCGTCTACGTATGCCTCCACAGTCTTGCCGGTCTGCTTTTCCAGACATGTCTGGATTATGCGCTGATATGTTGCACCGGCGTTTTTGAGCCCAAAGGGCATTGTGTTAAAGCAGAAGGGGCCATATGGTGTTATAAATGCTGTTGCGGCTTGATCAGACTCCGCCATCTTAATCAGGTGGTAACCAGAGTATGCGTCGAGGAAGCACAGTGATTCGTGTCCTGCGGTAGCGTCGATGATTTGATCGATGCGAGGGAGTGGGAAGGGATCCTTTGGGCAAGCCTTGTTAAGGTATTTGAAGTCGACACATAGGCTCCAGGATTTGTCCTTTTTTGGTACCATCACTAGGTTTGCTAGCCAATCCAGATGTTTTATTTCTTTAATGAATCCGCTTCCAGTAGCTTGGCCAGCTCCTCTCCCATGGCTTGTCTCTTAGGTTCAGAGAAACGCCAAAGAGTCTGCTTGACCGACTTGAATCCTTTTAGAATATTAAGGCTATGCTCGGCAAATCTGCGTGGGATCCTGGCATGTCTGAAGGATTCCAGGCGAATATGTCCCAATTCTCGTGCAGAAATTGTTGGGGAACGTAGTAATTTCAAAAAATTTCCTATGCACATGCAAGATCATGGTGATGCATAGCAACGAGAGGGGAGAGTGTTGTCTACGTACCCTCGTAGACCGAAGCGGAAGCGTTGACGCAACGTAGAGGAAGTAGTCGTACGTCTTCCCGTTCCAACCGATCCAAGCACCGTTACTCCGGCACCTCCGAGTTCTTGGCACACGTTCAGCTCGATGACGCACCCCGGGCTCCGATCCAGCAAAGCTTCGGGGAGGAGTTCCGTCAGCACGACGGCGTGGTGACGATCTTGATGTTGAACCGTCGCAGGGCTTCGCCTAAGCACCTCTACAATATGACCGAGGTGGAATATGGTGGAGGGGGGCACCGCACACGGCTATGGAACGATCACGAAGATCAACTTGTGTGTCCTAGGGTGCCCCCCTTGCCCCCGTATATAAAGGAGCCAAGGGGAGGGGGCGGCCGGCCACGGAGGGCGCGCCAAGGGGGAGTCCTACTCCCACCGGGAGTAGGACTCCCTTCTTTCCTAGTTGGAGAAGGAGAAGTGGGAAAGAGGAAGAAGAGGGAAAGGAAAGGGGGGCGCCGCCGCCCTCTCCTTGTCCTATTCGGACTAGGGAGGGGAGGGGCGCGCGGCCACCTCTTGCCTCCTTTCCTCTTCTCCCTTAGGGCCCATGTAGGCCCAATAACCCCCTGGGGGGTTCCGGTAACCCCTCGGTACTCCAGTAAAATCCTGATTTTACCCGGAACGATTCCGATATCCAATATAGGCTTCCAATATATCGATCTTTATGTCTCGACCATTTCGAGACTCCTCATCATGTCCATGATCACATCCGGGACTCCGAACAACCTTCGGCACATCAAAATACATAAACTCATAATGAAACTGTCATCATAACGTTAAGCATGCGGACCCTACGGTTTGAGAACAATGTAGACATGACCGAGACACGTCTCCGGTCAATAACCAATAGTGGAACCTGGATGTTCATATTGGTTGCTACATATTCTACGAAGATCTTTATCGGTCAGACCGCATAACAACATACGTTGTTCCCTTTGTCATCGGTATGTTACTTGCCCGAGATTCGATCGTCGGTATCTCAATACCTAGTTCAATCTCGTTACCGGCAAGTCTCTTTACTTGTTCCGTAAAACATCATCTCACAACTAACTCATTAGTTGCAATGCTTGCAAGGCTTATGTGATGTGCATTACCGAGAGGGCCCAGAGATACCTCTTCGACAATCGGAGTGACAAATCCTAATCTCGTAATACGCCAACCCAACATGTACCTTTGGAGACACCTGTAGAGCTCCTTTATAATCACCCAGTTACGTTGTGGTGTTTGGTAGCACACAAAGTGTTCCTCCGGCAAACGGGAGTTGCATAATCTCATAGTCATAGGAACATGTATAAGTCATGAAGAAAGCAACAACAACATACTAAACGATCGGGTGCTAAGCTAATGGAATGGGTCATGTCAATCAGATCATTCACCTAATGATGTGATCCCGTTGATCAAATAACAATTCTTTGTCCATGGTTAGGAAACATAACCATCTTTGATTAACGAGCTAGTCAAGTAGAGGCATACTAGTGACACTTTGTTTGTCTATGTATTCACACATGTATTATGTTTCCGGTTAATACAATTCTAGCATGAATAATAAACATTTATCATGATATAAGGAAATAAATAATAACTTTATTATTGCCTCTAGGGCATATTTCCTTCAGAAACTCCCATAGTGCGTCGTCTACATCGGGGTCTAACTGTGCCCCAATGGATGCTGTTTTTGTAGGGTCCGTTGGATGGACTTGGAATTTAACTATTTCCTCCGCTGGTTTGAAGGTGGACTTGGATCTTTTGTCTAGTATCACGTCGTCCCTGTCCACCGTGGAGCGCAGCACGGTTAACTCCTCCGCCACAAGGGCTTCGGATAATGCCTCGAGGGCTAGTGCGGCTGTTTTGTTCTCGGCGCGGAGTGCTATGTCCGGATCACTAGCTAGACTGATAATTCCTTTGGGTCCGGGAATTTTGAGCTTCATGTACCCGTAATGGGGTATGTCTTGAAAAATCATGAATGCCTCCCGCCCTAGATGGGCGTGGTATCCGCTACTGAACGGGGCCACTTGGAATGTAATTTCTTCGGACCTGTAATTCTCCGGAGTGCCGAATACCACATCAAGTGTGATTTTCCCAGCGCAACGTGCCTCCCGACTAGGGATGATTCCTCGGAAGGTCGTACTGCTTTGCTCAATACGTTTTTTTCTATGTCCATCTTTTGGAGAGTTTCCTCGTAGATGAGGTTTAATCCGCTGCCGCCATCCATGAGCACCTTAGTGAGCCGAAAGCTGTCCACAATTCGACTGAGGACCAAAGCAGGTGGTGCTCGGGCTGTTTGGAATTTAGGTTCGTCACTAGCATTGAAGGTGATAGCCGTGTCGCTCCATGGATTTATTGCTGCCACGTGGCAGACTTTAGCAAGGCCGCGGAGTGCTTGCTTACACCTATTATTTGAGGCGAAGGTCTCGAAGACTGTTAGTACTGTGTTTTTATCCGTGGGGAGGTGCTCTGGGGTATTTTGGGTGAGGAGATCCTCACCGCTTTTGGCAACCTTTTGGAGTACCCAACATGCTCTAAGGCTGTGTGTTGATATGGTATCCGCTGTACTATGAATTTTGCAGGGCCCGTTGAGCCATCCCTCAAATACGGTTCCATGCCCTGTAGTGGGCTTTTACTTCTTTGTAATTGGGTCGGGCGACTTGTAAGAGTGTGCCCTTTTAGTTTGGACTGGGGGTTTTGTCAGAGCCGGATTATCCCAAAATTGTGTTTGGGTTTTCCAGGCATTCTCCATCGCACAGTATTTCCGTACAATGTCCGCCAAGTCAGCGAAGTGTGCTACGTCACGGCGAATTATGGCGTTGAGGACTCCCTTGTCTGTGCAATTGTTGCAAAAGAATGAAATTGCATCTTCCTCGCGACAGTCCTTGACCCTGTTCATTACAAGGAGGAATCTGGCCCAATGTGATGTACTGTCTCTTGGGGCGCTTGCCTAATGTGGGAAAGATAGTTTGTATCTGGGTGGGTGGGTGGAGTGAAATCCGGACCTTGACCCGATCTGTGATCCCGGGGCAGGGGAGTTTCCGATTTTGGAAGTTCTGGCTCCGGGATATTGCCCTACGGGTTCGGTATGTGGCCTGATTCTGGATTCAGGGTTAGGAGGGCGTCCTCCCGCGAGCGCGTATCCTGTTCGGAGAGCTCGGGAATCCGGACATAGTTCGTCCTCAGGATAGAGGGAGAATCTCCGCATTGCTCCTCCACCACCGCTATTTGATGGGTGACCGGCGGAGAGTTAGTCTCCCTTTGGTCGGGTTTAAGCCCGATCCGATCGTAGTCCATAGCGACTCCCAGAGCGGCAATGCGATCCAAGAGCTTGTTCAAAGAGGAGACCTCCTCTGGATCCATCTGCTCGGCGAATTTTGAGCCGTGGAGGCTATTTTCGATGACCCGAGAGGTCATCTTCGGCGCAGCGGCCGAGCGAGCGGTCATGACAAGGCCGCCTAGTCAAAGAGTTTGGCCTACAGCCAGGGCTCCCCCAGAGGTGATGTTGTCCTTGACAACAAGTCGAGCCATCTTCCTTATGATGATGACACAGTGGAACTCTCAATGAAAGCACCAATGTCGGTGTCAAAACCGGCGGATCTCGGGTAGGGGGTCCCGAACTGTGCGTATAAGGCGGATGGTAACAGGAGGCAGGGGACACGATGTTTTACCCAGGTCCGGGCTCTCTCGATGGAGGTAATACCCTACGTCCTGCTAGATTGTTCTTGATGATATGAGTATTACAAGAGTTGATCTACCACGAGATCAGAGAGGCTAAACCCTAGAAGCTAGCCTATGGTATGATTGTATGTTGTCCTATGGACTAAAACCCTCCGGTTTATATAGACACCGGAGGGGGCTAGGGTTACACAAGGTCGGTTACGAAGGAGGAGATGTACATATCTGTATTGCCTAGCTTGCCTTCCACGCCAAGTAGAGTCCCATCCGGACACGAGACGAAGTCTTCAATCTTGTATCTTCATAGTCCAACAGTCCGTCCAAAGGATATAGTCCGGCTGTCCGGAGACCCCCTAATCCAGGACTCCCTCATAGGCCTACACCGGTTGGGCCGGCCCAAGCTGGGCCGAGCGGGCTACTCCCCCTCCCCGACCCAACCCGTCCGATCCCTTTAGGGTTCTCTCAGGGCGCTGGCTCCTCGACCTTGCCTAGTCCGCCTTCCCTCCCGCCGCCACCTCCCCTCTCCCCTCCCTCCCCCGCGACGCGTGACCCCTCTCCCGCCCCTGTCCGACCGCCCTAGATGGCTCGTGATGCTGGCGACGGGGAGCCGCACCCCAAGTGACGCGCGCGGGGCCGTGATGTCTCCTCGCAACCATCGCCGGATGGTTCGCGGTGGGAAGCCGAGCCGCGGGAGACCTTGGTGCGGGGCAAGGATGCGGCGTCGACTGATTGCGCTGACTGGCATGTTGCGCGCCACCAGGACCGTTCCCCATCGTCATGGCATGGCTGCGGCAGGGATCGGGACCACCATTCCCCATCCCACCGGTCCCGCTCACCGCCTCGCTTTGGCCGCTCAGAGGCCTCCCCGCCCCGTCACTAAGATCAGCCCGCCGCCAAGCCCAGTTCCCTCCGGCCGGTCCCAACAACGGCGACAACCACAATGGTCACGGGGCTTTTGCCAAGAAGAAGAAGCGTGGAGCTCAGTCCTAGTTGGGTGGCCTGGCTTCCTCGGTTACCCATCCTCCGGTTGCGGCCGTCCCACCTCCAACTGCGACGGTGGCCACGTGCTTCAATTGTGAGGTGGCCAGGCATTGCCAGGTGGATTGCACTTTGCCTCCGGCCTGCGTCTATTGCAAGAGGACGGACCACCCCACCGTGCTTTGCCTCGATCACCAGCCCATTGGGGTGCTTGGGTTGTTCGGCTATGCGCTCGACAACCTGGGCTTCTTCCAGATGGACCTCCCCGAGGCCCGGGCCGCTCCGCCCATGTTCGCGCTCATCTCGGTCTTGGACGGCAAGACGGCGTCTCCGGCCATCATCTCCGACGAGCTTCGCCACCTGTTCAACCCAGACTGGGATTGGGAGGTGACTCCGATCTCAGACCGGGAGTTCATTGTGATCTTCCCCGACCCTGTCAATCTTCGCTTCGGCACCCACAGTGCCAAACTCACGCTCGCCCTCAAGCAGCTCTCCGTCTGCATCTCTGTCCCGTCAGTGGACCCGCTTGCGGTGGGCACCCTATCCATGGTGTGTGAGGGAGTCCTGGATTAGGGGGTGTCCGGATAGCCGGACTATAACCTTTGGTCGGACTCTCGAACTATTAAGATACAAGATTGAAGACTTCGTCCCGTGTCCGGATGGGACTTTCCTTGGTGTGGAAGGCAAGGTTGGCAATACGGATATGTAGATCTCCTCCCATTGTAACCGACTTTGTGTAACCCTAGCCCTCTCCGGTGTCTATATAAACCGAAGGGTTTTAGTCCATAGGACGAACAACAATCATACCATAGGCTAGCTTCTAGGGTTTAGCCTCTGTGATCTCGTGGTAGATCTACTCTTGTACTACCCATATCATCAATATTAATCAAGCAGGAGTAGGGTTTTACCTACATCGAGAGGGCCCGAACTTGGGTAAAAACATTGTGTCCCTTGTCTCCTGTTACCATCCGCCTAGACGCACAGTTCGGGACCCCCTACCCGAGAGCCGCCGGTTTTGACACCGACATTGGTGCTTTCATTGAGAGTTCCTCTGTGTCGTCACCTTTAGGCCCGATGGCTCCTCCGATCATCAACAACGAGGCGGTCCAGGGTGAGACCTTTCTCCCCAGACAGATCTTCGTGTTCGACGGCTTTGCACTGCGGGCTAATTCGCTTGGCCATCTGGAGCAGATTGAAAGCTACGCCCCTGGCCATCAGGTCAGATTTGGAAGTTTGAACTACATGGCCGACATCCGCAGAGACTTGATCTTCGATGGATTCGAGCCACAGCCAGGCGCGCCGCACTGTCACGATGGGTATGACCTAGCTCTGCCGCCGAACAGTACCCTAGAGGCCGCGCCCCCATCAGCTCCGACCCTTAGCTCGGAGCCAACTGCGCCGATCGAGGACGGGTGGCCAGACACTGCCTCGGGGGATGCAGTCTCAACGGCGATCGAGCCGAACACCAGCCTCATCCTCTGCGAAGCCCGTGACTCCAAGGTGCCGGACTCTTTTCCGGACTCCGAACCTTCCGCGCCCCTGCCAATCGAATCCGATTGTGCGCCGATCATGGAATTCACCGCCGTGGATATCTTTCAGCACTCGCCCTTCGGCGACATTCTGAATTCACTAAGGTCTCTCTCTTTGTCAGGAGAGCCCTGGCCGGACTATGGCCAACAGGATTGGGATGCGGACGATGAAGAAATTCGACGCCCTCCCACCACCCACTTTGTAGCCACTGTCGATGATTTAACCGACATGCTCGACTTCGACTCCGAAGACATCGACGGTATGGACGACGATGTAGGAGACGAACATGAACCAGCGCCTATAGGGCACTGGAAAGCCACCTCGTCATATGACATATATATGGTGGATACACCCAAAGAAGGCAATGGCGACGGAACAACGGGGATGACCCCTCCAAGAAGCAACCCAAGCGCCGGCGTCAGCGGCACAACTCTAAGTCCCGCCAAAGCAAAAACGGTGATGCCGGCACGGGAGATAATAACACCCCGGACAGTGCCGAAGACAATTCCCTCCAGCAAGATTCAGCGCAGGAGGATGGAGAAGCCAGCCCCCCTGAGAGAGCGATAGACAGAGAAGAAGAGGATGATAATTACATGCCTCCCTCCGAAAACGAGGCAAGCCTCAGCGACGATGAATTTGTCGTGCCTGAGGATCCCGTCGAACAAGAGCACTTTAAGCGCAGGCTTATGGCCACGGCGAGTAGCCTTAAGAAAAAACAACAACAGCTTAGAGCTGATCAAGACTTGCTAGCCGACAGATGGACGGAAGTTCTTGTGGCCGAGGAATACGAACTCGAACGCCCCTCCAAGAGCTACCCAAAGCGCAGGTTGCTACCCCGTTTAGAGGAGGAAGCACTTAAGCCTACATCACCAGCGCATGATGCAGCTGACCGGCCACCTCATGGCCGCGACAGAGAGTCCTCCCGGCCCTCCACTCAAGCCGCATCCCGGCGTCGCTCAAAAAATACCAAGGCATGGGGAAATGCGCTAGACCTGCGAGATATGCTGGAAGACAGGGCAAGGCAAACAAGATCGATCTATAGATCGCGCGGGTGCCCCACGACACGAGACGATAACCATCACGCCGGATACAGTAAATCCGGCCGGGCCGAACACAGCAGACAAAGCTCATTTGAGCTACGTCGTGATATAGCCCAATACAGAGGCGCCACACACCCACTATGCTTCACAGATGAAGTAATGGATCATCAAATCCCAGAGGGTTTCAAACCCGTAAACATTGAATCATACGATGGCACAACAGATCCTGCGGTATGGATTGAGGACTATCTTCTTCATATCCACATGGCCCGTGGCGATGATCTTCACGCCATCAAATACCTCCCACTCAAGCTTAAAGGACCAGCTCGGCATTGGCTTAATAGCTTGCCAGCAGAATCAATTAGTTGTTGGGAGGACCCGGAAGCCGCATTCCTCGACAATTTCCAGGGCACTTATGTGGGACCACCAGACGCCGATGACCCGAGCCACATAATTCAGCAGCCAGAAGAATCTGCCAGACAATTCTGGACACGGTTCCTAACCAAGAAAAACCATATCATCGACTGTCCGGATGCAGAGGCCCTAGCAGCCTTCAAACATAACATCCGTGACGAGTGGCTTGCCCGACACCTTGGACAGGAAAAGACGAAATCTATGGCAGCCCTCACGACACTCATGACCCGCTTTTGCGCGGGAGAAGACAGCTGGCTGGCTCATAGCAATAACATGACCAAAAGCCCTGGTAATTCGGATACCAAGGACAGCAATGGCAGGTCGCGTCGCAACAAGCACAAGCGACGCATTAACAGCGACAACGCTGAAGATACGACAATTAATGCCGGATTCAGAGGCTCTAAGCCCGGTTAGCGGAAAAAGCCATTTAAGAGGAACACTCCGGGCCCGTCCAGTTTGGACCGTATACTCGATCGCTCGTGCCAGATACACGGCACCCCCGAAAAACCAGCCAATCACACCAACAGGGATTGTTGGGTGTTCAAGCAGGCCGGCAAGTTAAATGCCGAAAACAGAGACAAGGGGCTTCACAGCGACAAGGACGAAGAGCCCCGAGTGCCGAACAATAGTGGACAGAAGGGATTCCCCCCACAAGTGCAGACAGTGAACATGATATACGCGACCCACATCCCCAAAAGGGAGCGGAAGCGTGCACTCAGGGACGTATATGCATTGGAGCCAGTCGCCCCAAAGTTCAACCCATGGTCCTCCTGACCGATCACTTTTGATCGAAGGGACCACCCCACTAGCATACGCCATGGCGGATTCGCCGCATTGGTTCTAGACCCAATCATTGACGGATTTCACCTCACTAGAGTCCTTATGGACGGCGACAGTAGCCTGAACCTGCTTTATCAGGATACAGTGCGGAAAATGGGCATAGATCCCTCAAGGATTAAACCCACAAAAACGACCTTTAAAGGCGTCATACTAGGTGTAGAGGCCAAGTGTACAGGCTCAATTACACTTGAAGTGGTCTTTGGATCCCCGGATAATTTCTGAAGCGAGGAGTTAATCTTCGACATAGTCCCGTTCCGCAGTGGCTATCACACACTGCTCGGACGAACCGCATTTGCAAAGTTCAATGCGGTGCCACACTACGCATATCTCAAGCTCAAGATGCCAGGACCTCGAGGAGTCATTACGGTCAATGGAAACACTGAACGCTCACTTCGAACGGAGGAGCACACGGCGGCCCTCGCAGCGGAAGTACAAAGCAGCCTCTCAAGGCAATTCTCCAGTCCGGCTATTAAACGTCCGGACACCATCAAGCGCGCCCGGAGTAACCTACAACAAGACCGCTTGGCACGTTCCGAGCAAGCGTAGAAATACGGCCCCAACCCCAGCCCTCACGAAACTGTGAAATTAGTACTACGCGTACATAACTACGCTCTGAAAATACCATGGGCACAGGGGGAGGGGCACGACCATGGCACGCCCAAAAATGCGGCTCAACCGCACTAGGGGCTCCTGATTTTGTCATTATTTCCAACTTTCAGGACTCCATTCTTCAGAAGGCCTGTTCGGCAGTACAACCGCCAAACACACGATGCAATAACCAAGGAGGCAGAAAGCTACGTCGAATTCCCACGTGGTCTCTATAACGAGCAAAATACCTGTCTTACATACCGTCTCGCAGCTCGCCCCTGGAGGGAGACATGTCAAATAGTCCCATCTCTTGCTTATCGCACTATTTGTATCGTTCTGCTTTCACAGCAGCCTTTTAAAATAAACAATGCTTAGCTTAAGCTTATTACTGCATTCTCTATTCATTTCTTTTTCAATACATATGTTCAGTTATGATATTTAGCACCCGTACACTTTGGTACGGTCCATACGCCAGGGGCTCAAGCACCCCATAATACGGCGTGAGAAGTTCGAACACTTTCACAAAGTGCGGCCCTCCGAACTTATAGCATTATATGCATCAGCTCCGAATCATGTCTTTGGTCAATAGTTGGGTTTGTCCGACTCCCATGTTTTGGTACCTTACGTTCCGCTATATCGGCTAAGGTAGCCCTGGGAGAACTACTGCGATTGTGCCCCGGTTGAGCTGGGCTAAGCACCTCAGTAGAGAAAGCTAAAACTGACTGTCATGATTGGGCGAGAGCTGGCCGCTGTTCGGGTGGTTTCGAGTCCCTAAAGACTTATGCTGCTTAGAGCGAGGAGTCGGCTTTGTCCGTCCTAGGCGTGTATAGCGCCCTGAACTCGGTCTTCCGAACACTAGGGGCTTCACCGAAATTTAAAATTATAGAATTCTCTGGCTAAGTGAGAGTGATAACGCATGTAGTCCGATTGCCTTGTTCGTTGTGCTGAGCACCTCCCTCGAAGGACCCAAGAATGGGAAAAAGAGTGCTCAGGTTTATCCCGAACACCCCAGCACTCGTGGCATGGGTGCAGAAGCCGACGACTCGCCATCTCTCAGACTCGATAAACGGCCGCATAGAAGGTAATATTTTAAATTAAAACAAGCATTGCATAACGCATATGAACAAGTTTTCAGTGCACAGGATAAAACGAACAAGCTCACTCAAATATTACATCTTTGGAACATTCGTCTGCCACAAGGCGGGCGCCCTTCAGGACGCCCTCATAATACATCTCGGGGTGGCGATGGTCCTTGCCCTGCGGTGGCCCGTCCTTCACAAGCTGGAGCGCTTGACTCCTTCAAGCCACGGACAGGCATCCACCAGCCGTCTCACCAGCCTGAAGTAGCTCCCAGGCAGGGCCTCTCTAGGCCACAACCGAACTATAAGGCCCTTCATGGCCTGTTCGGCCACCTTATGGAGCTCGACTAGTTGCTTCAGGTGGTCGCTCAAGGGCACCGAGTGTCCGGCCTCAGCATACTGAGACCAGAACACCTTCTCCGTCGAGCTGCCCTCCTCAGCCTGGTAGAAGGCCGCGGCATCTGACACGCTACGGGGGAAATCTGTGAATGCTCCTGGGGAGCTCTGGATTCGGGTAAGTAAGAAGTAATTCACTTTCACGTGCTTGCTTTGCATAAAAAATGCCTTACCCGCCGCTATCTTCTTCATCACCTCAACTTCCTGGAGGGCTTTCTGGGCTTCGGCCTTGGCAGACTTGGCGCTTTCAAGGGCCGCATGTAACACCCCGGATGTAATTTACCTTATCTGTACTCCAACTCTTGCCGTTTCCCGCACTAAGTTATTTCTTTTCCTCGTTGTCGGGTTTTTGTCTCCATGTGTTGTTGTCTTTTTCATGCATCTCATATCATGTCATCATGTGCATTGCATTTGCATACGTGTTCGTCTCTTGCATCCGAGCATTTTCCCCGTTGTCCGTTTTGCATTCCGGCGCTCCTATGTCCTCCGGTGGTCCTTTCTACCTCTTTTCATGTGTGGGGGTTAAACATTTCCGGATTGGACCGAGACTTGTCATGCGGCCTTGGTTTAGTACCGGTAGACCGCCTGTCAAGTTTCGCGCCATTTGGACTTCGTTTGATACACCAACGGTTAACCGAGGGACCAAAAAGGCCTCGTGTGTGTTGTAGCCCAACACCCTTCCAATTTGGCCCAAAACCCACCAAAAACCCCTCCATCATCTAGAGCGTTCGATCACGATCGTGTGGCCGAAAATCGCACCTCATTTGGAACTCCCTAGCTCCCTCTACGCCTATAAATAGACCCGCATTTCCAAATCCCGGATCTCTTCCCCCGAAACCCTAAATTTGCGCTCCCCGCGCCGCCAGACACGTCCGGAGCGGACCGGATGCGTCTGCCACCGCCTCCGCGCCTATCACCGCCTGCCAAGTGGCGCGCCGCCAGTCCCTCCGCCGTCGGCCCGCAAGGCCTAGTGCGGGCCCTCCTCCTCCGCCGCCCGGGCCACCGCCCCAGCGCGCCCCGCCGCCTTCGCCGCTCCGGCGCCGCCGCCTCGACGCCGGCCGCCGCCAACAGAGCTCCCGCGCCGTCCCGCTCCGTCTCCGGCGAGCCTCGCCGTCTGGCCGCGCCTCGCCGCCCCGGCCTCTCCGCCGCGCCGCCCTGCCATCGTCCACCTCCTCCGGCCGGTGAGCCCACCAATTCCGGCGACCTCCGGCGGTGCCTCGAAGTCCGTGCTCCGATGAACAGTACATGCACCAGATCCAGATCCAGATTCGTGAGGGTTGACTTTTTCATCCCCGAACCCTAATTTTTTTGCAAACTTTGGCATGTCATAACTCTCTCATTGTAGATCCGATTCGTGCGTGTCGCGTATCAAAATGTTCGTCTTGACGAGTACATCATTTCATCTCATTGCATCATTTCCATTTGAGCTCATCTTGATGCCCGAAATGCTGTTGGAAGAGGGCTATGTGAGGAATTTGTCAGATCTGTTTCAGCAAATGGCATTTTTTCATTTTTGCCATGATTAATGTGTGCATGCTATGATCCTGAGCTCTACATGTGTTTTGTTATATGCCATGTTATCTTTACATAGGTGTGTTGGAAATATGCCCTAGAGGCAATAATAAATTGATTATTATTATATTTCCTTGTTCATGATAATCGTTTATTATCCATGCTATAATTGTATTGATAGGAAACTCAGATACATGTGTGGATACATAGACAACACCATGTCCCTAGTAAGCCTCTAGTTGACTAGCTCGTTGATCAATAGATGGTTACGGTTTCCTGACCATGGACATTGCATGTCGTTGATAACGGGATCACATCATTAGGAGAATGATGTGATGGACAAGACCCAATCCTAAGCCCAGCACAAAGATCGTGTAGTTCGTATGCTAAAGCTTTTCTAATGTAAAGTATCATTTCCTTAGACCATGAGATTGTGCAACTCCCGGATACCGTAGGAGTGCTTTGGGTGTGCCAAACATCACAACATAACTGGGTGGCTATAAAGGTGCACTACGGGTATCTCCGAAAGTGTCTGTTGGGTTGGCACGAATCGAGACTGGGATTTGTCACTCCGTGTGACGGAGAGGTATCTCTGGGCCCACTCGGTAGGACATCATCATAATGTGCACAATGTGATCAAGGAGTTGATCACGGGATGATGTGTTACGGAACGAGTAAAGAGACTTGCCGGTAACGAGATTGAACAAGGTATCGGGATACCGACGATCGAATCTCGGGCAAGTATCGTACCACTAGACAAAGGGAATTGTATACGGGATTGATTGAATCCTCGACATCGTGGTTCATCCGATGAGATCATCGTGGTACATGTGGGAACCAACATGGGTATCCAGATCCCGCTGTTGGTTATTGACCGGAGAACGTCTCGGTCATGTCTGCATGCTTCCCGAACCCGTAGGGTCTACACACTTAAGGTTCGGTGACGCTAGGGTTATAGAGATATTAGTATGCGGTAACCCGAATGTTGTTCGGAGTCCTGGATGAGATCCCGGACGTCACGAGGAGTTCCAGAATGGTCCGGAGGTAAAGAATTATATATAGGAAGTGCTATTTCGGCCATCGGGACAAGTTTCGGGGTCACCGGTATTGTACCGGGACCACCGGAAGGGTCCCGGGGGTCCACCGGGTGGGGCCACCTGCCCTGGGGGCCACATGGTGTAGGGGTGTGCGCCTTGGCCTATATGGGACAAGGGCACCAGCCCCAAGAGGCCCATGCGCCAAGAGATAAGGAAAGGAAGAGTCCTAAAGGGGGAAGGCACCTCCGAGGTGCCTTGGGGAGGAGGGACTCCTCCCTAGCCGCACCCTTCCTTGGAGGAAGGGCCAAGGCTGCGCCCCCCCTCTCCCTTGGCCCTATATATAGTGAGGGGAAGGGAGGGTAGCCACACCTAAGCCCTGGCGCCTCCCTCTCCCTCCCGTGACACATCTCCCTCCTCCCGCAACGCTTGGCGAAGCCTTGTTGGAATCCCGCTACTTCCACCACCATGCCGTCGTGCTACTGGATCTCCAACAACCTCTCCTCCCTCCCTTGCTGGATCAAGAAGGAGGAGACGTCGCTGCTCCGTACGTGTGTTGAACGCGGAGGTGCCGTCCGTTCGGCGCTAGGATCATCGGTGATTTGAATCACGACGAGTACGACTCCATCAACCCCGTTCTCATGAACGCTTCCGCGCGCGATCTACAAGGTTATGTAGATCCACTCCTCCCTCGTTGCTAGATGACTCCATATATAGATCTTGGTGACACGTAGGAAAATTTTGAATTTCTGCTACGTTACCCAACAGTGGTTCAGAGCTAGGTCTATTGCGTAGATTCTATGCACGAGTAGAACACAAAGTAGTTGTGGGCGTTGATTTTGTTCAATATGCTTACCGTTACTAGTCCAATCTTGATTCGGCGGCATTGTGGGATGAAGCGGCCCGGACCAACCTTACACGTACGCTTACGTGAAACCGGTTCCACCGACTAACATGCACTAGTTGCATAAGGTGGCTGGCGGGTGTCTGTCTCTCCCACTTTAGTCAGATCAGATTCGATGAAAAGGGTCCTTATGAAGGGTAAATAGCAATTGGCATATCACGTTGTGGTCTTTGCGTAGGTAAGAAACGTTCTTGCTAGAAACCCATAACAGCCACGTAAAACATGCAAACAACAATTAGAGGACGTCTAACTTGTTTTTGCAGGGTATGCTATGTGATGTGATATGGCCAAAGGATGTGATGAATGATATATGTGATGTATGAGATGATCATGTTCTTGTAATAGGAATCACGACTTGCATGTCGATGAATATGACAACCGGCAGGATCCATAGGAGTTGTCTTAATTTATTTATGACCTGCGTGTCAACATAAACGTCATGTAATTACTTTACTTTATTGCTAACCGTTAGCTATAGTAGTAGAAGTAATAGTTGGCGAGGCAACTTCATGGAGACACGATGATGGAGATCATGATGATGGAGATCATGGTGTCATGCCGGTGACAAGATGATCATGGAGCCCCAAGATGGAGATCAAAGGAGCTATATGATATTGGCCATATCATGTCACTATTATTTGATTGCATGTGATGTTTATCATGTTTATGCATCTTATTTGCTTAGAATGACGGTAGTAAATAAGATGATCCCTCATAATAATTTCAAGAAAGTGTTCCCTAACTGTGCACCGTTGCGACAGTTCGTTCGTTTCTAAGCACCACGTGACGATCGGGTGTGATAGATTCCAACGTTCACATACAATGGGTGTAAGACAGATTTACACATGCAAACACTTAGGTTGACTTGACGAGCCTAGCATGTACAGACATGGCCTCGGAACACAGAAGACCGAAAGGTTGAGCATGAGTCGTATAGAAGATACGATCAACATGAAGATGTTCACCGATGTTGACTAGTCCGTCTCACGTGATGATCGGACACGGCCTAGTTGACTCGGATCATGTAATCACTTAGATGACTAGAGGGATGTCTATCTGAGTGGGAATACATAAGATGAACTTAATTATCCTGAACATAGTCAAAAGGTCCTTGCAAATTATGTCGTAGCTCGCGCTTCAGTTCTACTGTTTAGATATGTTCCTAGAGAAAATTTTAGTTGAAAGTTGATAGTAGCAATTATGCGGACTAGGTCCGTAAACTGAGGATTGTCCTCATTGCTTCTTAAAGGGCTTATGTCCTTAATGCACCGCTCAGTGTGCTGAATCTCGAACGTCGTCTGTGGATGTTGCGAACATCTGACATACACGTTTTGATAACTACGTGATAGTTCAATTAAATGGTTTAGAGTTGAGGCACCGAAGACGTTTTGAAATGTCGCAAAACATATGAGATGTTTCGAGGGCTGAAATTGGGATTTCAGGCTCGTGCCCACGTCAAGAGGTATAAGACCTCCGACGATTTTCTTAGCCTGCAAACTAAGGAGAGAAAAGCTCAATTGTTGAGCTTGTGCTCAGATTGTCTGAGTACAACAATCATTTGAATCAAGTGGGAGTTGATCTTCCAGATGAGATAGTGATGTTTCTCC
This sequence comes from Triticum urartu, assembly GCF_003073215.2. NCBI lineage: Eukaryota > Viridiplantae > Streptophyta > Magnoliopsida > Poales > Poaceae > Triticum > Triticum urartu. The sequence goes on along the minus strand of NC_053025.1, from coordinate 554,215,455 downwards.
GAAGTCATTACCACCAAGCTGCTAGAGCTTCGTGATGAACTATAATACATCAGTGACATATATGATGATCCTTGAGATATTCGTGATGTTTGACACCACAAAAGTAGAAATCAAGAAGGAGCATCAATTGTTGATGGTTGGTGAAACCACTAGTTTCAAGAAGGGCAAGGGCAAGAAGGGATACTTCATGAAACGGCAAATCAGCTACTGTTCTAGTGAAGAAACCCAAAGTTGAACCCAAACCCGAGACTAAGTGCTTCTGTAATAAGAGGAACAGCCACTGGAGCAGAATTACCCTAGATACTTGGTAGATTAGAAGGCTGGCAAGGTCGATAGAAGTATATCGGATATACATTGTGTTGATGTGTACTTTACTAGTACTCCTAGTAGCACCAGGGTATTAGATACCGGTTCAGTTGCTAAGTGTTAGTAACTCGAAATAAAAGCTACGGAATAAACGGAGACTAGCTAAAGGTGAGCTGACGATATGTGTTGGAAGTGTTTCCAATGTTGATATGATCAAGCATCGCACGCTCCCTCTACCATCGAGATTGGTGTTAAACCTAAATAATTGTTATTTGGTGTTTGCGTTGAGCATAGACATGATTGGATTATGTCTATCGCGATACGGTTATTCATTTAAGGAGAATAATGGTTACTCTGTTTATTTGAATAGTACCTTCAATGGTCTTGCACCTGAAATGAATGGTTCATTGAATCTCGATCATAGTGATACACATGTTCATGCCAAAAGATATAAGATAGTAATGATAGTACCACCTACTTGTGGCACTGCCACGTAAGTCATATCGGTATAAAACGCATGAAGAAGCTCCATGTTGATGGATCTTTGGACTCACTCATTTTTGAAAAGTTTGAGGCATGCGAACCATGTCTATTGGTGTATATGCATGAAGAAACTCCATGCAAATGGACCGTTTGGACTCACTTGATTTTGAATCACTTGAGACATGCAAATCATACCACATGGGCAAGATGACTGAAAGCCTCGTTTTCAGTAAAATGGAACTAGAAAGCAACTTGTTGGAAGTAACACATTTTGATGTGTGCAGTCCAATGAGTGCTGAGGCGTATAGTGGATATCGTTATGTTCTTACTTCACAGATGATTTGAGTAGATGTTGAGTATATTTACTTGATGAATCACGAGTCTGAATTATTCAAGTAATTTCAGGGTGAAGTTGAAAGATCGTCGTGACAAGAGGATAAAATATCTATGATATGATCATAGAGATGAATATCTGAATTACGAGTTTGGCACAGAATTAAGACATTGTGGAAATTGTTTCACAACTAATACAGCCTGGAACACCATAGTGTGATGGTGTGTCCGAACATCATAACTGCACCCTATTGGATATGATGCATACCATGATGTCTCTTATCGAATTACCATGATAGTTTATGGGTTAGGCATTAGAGACAACCACATTCACTTTAAATAGGGCACCACGTAATTCCGATGCGATGACACCATATGAACTATGGTTTAGGGAAACCTAAGCTGTCATTTCTTAAAGTTTGGGGCTGCGACGCTTATGTGAAAAAGTTTCAGGCTGATAAGCTCGAACCCAAAGCGGATAAATGCATCTTCATAGGACACCCAAAAACAGTTGGGTATACCTCCTGTCTCAGATCCGAAAGCAATAAGGGATTGTTTCTAGAATCGGGTCCTTTCTCGAGGAAAAGTTTCTCTCGAATGAATTGAGTGGGAGGATGGTGGAGACTTGATGAGGTTATTGAACCGTCTCTTCAACTAGTGTGTGGCAGGGCACAGGAAGTTGTTCCTGTGGCACCTACACCAATTGAAGTGGAAGCTTATGATAGTGACCATGAAACTTCAGATCAAGTCACTACCAAACCTCGTGGGATGACAAGGATGCGTACTACTTCAGAGTGGTACGTAATCCTGTCTTGGAAGTCATGTTGCTAGACAACAATGAACCTACGAGCTATGGAGAAGCGATGGTGGGCCTGGATTCCGATAAATGGCTCGAGGCCATAAAATCCGAGAGAGGATCCATGTATGAAAACAAAGTGTAGATTTGGCAGAACGGCTCGATGGTCGTAAGGCTGTTGAGTACATATGGATTTTAAAAGGAAGACGGACAATGATGGTAAATGTCACCATTAAGAAAGCTCGACTTGTCGTTAAGATGTTTTCCGACAAGTTCAAGGAGTTGACTACGATGAGACTTTCTCACTCGTAGCGATGCTAAGAGTCTGTTGGAATTATATTAGCAACTACTGCATTATTTATGAAATCTTGCAGATAGGATGTCAAAGCATTGTTTCCTCGACGCTTTTCTTGAGGAAAGGTTGTATGTGATACAACCGGAAGGTTTTGTCAATCCTGAAAGATGCTAATAAGTATGCAAAGCTCCAGCAATCCTTCTAAGGACTGGAGTGAACATCTCAGAGTTGGAATGTATGCTTTGATGAGATGATCAAAGATTTTGGGTGTATACAAAGTTTGTGAGAAACTTGTATTTCCAAAGAAGTGAGTGGGAGCACTATAGAATTTCTCATGAATATATGTTGATCAGAAATGACGTAGAATTTCTGGAAAGCATATAGGGTTATTTGGAAAGTGTTTTTCAATGGAAAGCCTGGATTAAGCTACTTGAGTATTCAGCATCAAGATCTATAAGGATAGATCAAAACGCTTAATGGTACTTTCAAATGAGCACATACCTTGACATGATCTTGAAGGTGTTCAAGATGGATCAGTCAAAGAAGGAGTTCTTGCCTGAGTTGTAAGGTATGAAGTTAAGACTTAAAGCTCGACCACGGTAGAATAGAGAGAAAGGACGAAGGTCGTCCCCTATGCTTAAAACGCGGGCTCTGCAGTATGCTATGCTGTGTACCGCACCTGAAGTGTGCCTTGCCATGAGTTAGTCAAGGGGTACAAGAGTGATCCAAGAATGGATCACAGGACAGCGGTCAAAGTTATCCTTAATAACTAGTGGACTAAGGAATTTTCTCGATTATGGAGGTGGTAAAAGAGTTCGTCGTAAAGGGTTACGTCGATGCAATCTTAACACCTATCCGGATAGCTCTGAGTAGAGATACCGGATACGTATAATGGAGCAACAATTTAGAATAGCTCCAAGTAGAACAGTTATTTGGAATAGCTCCAAATAGAACGTGGTAGCTACATCTAGGAGATGACATAGAGATTTGTAAAGCACACACGGATCTGAAAGGTTCAGACCCGTTGACTAAAACCTCTCTCACAAGCAACATGATCAAACCCAGAACTCATTGAGTGTTAATCACATAGTGATGTGAACAAGATTATTGACTCTAGTAAACTCTTTGGATGTTGGTCACATGGCAATGTGACCTGTGAGTGTTAATCACATGGCGATGTGAACTAGATTATTGACTCTAGTGCAAGTGGGAGACTGTTGGAAATATGCCCTAGAGGCAATAATAAATTGATTATTATTATATTTCCTTGTTCATGATAATCGTCTATTATCCATGCTATAATTATATTGATAGGAAACTCAGATACATGTGTGGATACATAGACAACACCATGTCCCTAGTAAGCCTCTAGTTGACTAGCTCGTTGATCAATCGATGGTTACGGTTTCCTGACCATGGACATTGGATGTCGTTGATAACGGGATCACATCATTAGGAGAATGATGTGATGGACAAGACCCAATCCTAAGCCTAGCACAAAGATCGTGTAGTTCGTATGCTAAAGCTTTTCTAATGTAAAGTATCATTTCCTTAGACCATGAGATTGTGCAACTCCCGGATACCGTAGGAGTGCTTTGGGTGTGCCAAACGTCACAACGTAACTGGGTGGCTATAAAGGTGCACTACGTGTATCTCCGAAAGTGTCTGTTGGGTTGGCACGAATCGAGACTGGGATTTGTCACTCCGTGTGACGGAGAGGTATCTCTGGGCCCACTCGGTAGGACATCATCATAATGTGCACAATGTGATCAAGGAGTTGATCACGGGATGATGTGTTACGGAACGAGTAAAGAGACTTGCCGGTAACAAGATTGAACAAGGTATCGGGATACCGACGATCGAATCTCGGGCAAGTATCTTACCGCTAGACAAAGGGAATTGTATACGGGATTGATTGAATCCTCGACATCGTGGTTCATCCGATGAGATCATCGTGGAACATGTGGGAACCAACATGGGTATCCAGATCCCGCTGTTGGTTATTGACCGGAGAACGTCTCGGTCATGTCTGCATGCTTCCCGAACCCGTAGGGTCTACACACTTAAGGTTCGGTGACGCTAGGGTTATAGAGATATTAGTATGCGGTAACCCGAATGTTGTTCGGAGTCCCGGATGAGATCCCGGACGTCACGAGGAGTTCCGGAATGGTCCGGAGGTAAAGAATTATATATAGGAAGTGCTATTTCGGCCATCGGGACATGTTTCGGGGTCACCGGTATTGTACCGGGACCACCGGAAGGGTCCCGGGGGTCCACCGGGTGGGGCCACCTGCCCCGGGGGCCACATGGGCTGTAGGGGTGTTCGCCTTGGCCTATATGGGCCAAGGGCACCAGCCCCAAGAGGCCCATGCGCCAAGAGATAAGGAAAGGAAGAGTCCTAAAGGGGGAAGGCACCTCCGAGGTGCCTTGGGGAGGAGGGACTCCTCCCTAGCCGCACCCTTCCTTGGAGGAAGGGCCAAGGCTGCTCCCCCCCTCTCCCTTGGCCCTATATATAGTGAGGGGAAGGGAGGGCAGCCACACCTAAGCCCTGGCGCCTCCCTCTCCCTCCCGTGACACATCTCCCTCCTCCCACAGCGCTTGGCGAAGCCCTGTTGGAATCCCGCTACTTCCACCACCACGCCGTCGTGCTGCTGGATCTCCAACAACCTCTCCTCCCCCCCTTGCTGGATCAAGAAGGAGGAGACGTTGCTGCTCCGTATGTGTGTTGAACGCGGAGGTGCCGTCCGTTCGGCGCTAGGATCATCGGTGATTTGAATCACGACGAGTACGACTCCATCAACCCCGTTCTCATGAACGCTTCCGCGCGCGATCTACAAGGGTATGTAGATCCACTCCTCCCTCGTTGCTAGATGACTCCATAGTTTTTGAATTTCTGCTACGTTACCCAACACTTGCCATGTATTTTTGTGATATTTTTGGTGACTAGCACAAGCTTGCAAAGTAGCGTAATCGGTAATGCTGATTTCAGGGACTTAGTTTTCAGGGACATAGAAATTTGCAAAATACATGCGGATCTGAATGTGACAGACCCGTTGACTAAACTTCTCTCACAAGCAAAACATGATCACTTTTTGGGTCTTAATCACATAGCGATGTGAACTAGATTATTGAATCTAGTAAACCCTTTGGGTGTTAGTCACATGGAGATGTGAACCAATCACATAAAGATGTGAACTATTGATGTTAAATCACATGGCGATGTGATCTAGATTATTGACTCTAGTGCAAGTGGGAGACTGAAGGAAATATGCCCTAGAGACAATAATAAAGTTATTATTTATTTCCTTATTTCATGATAAATGTTTATTATGCATGCTAGAATTGTATTAACCGGAAACATAATACATGTGTGAATACATAGACAAACAGAGTGTCACTAGTATGCCTCTACTTGACTAGCTCATTAATCAGAGATGGTTATGTTTCCTAACCATGGACAAAGAGTTGTCATTTGATTAATAGGATCACATCATTAGTTGAATGATCTGATTGACATGACCCATTCCATTAGCTTAGCACCCGATCGTTTAGTATGTTGCTATTGCTTTCTTCATGACTTATACATGTTCCTATGACTATGAGATTCCGGAGGTACACTTTGTGTGCTACCAAACGTCACAACGTAACTGGGTGATTATAAAGGAGCTCTACAGGTGTCTCCAAAGGTACATGTTGGGTTGGCGTATTTCGAGATTAGGATTTGCCACTCCGATTGTCGGAGAGGTATCTCTGGGCCCTCTCGGTAATGCACATCACTTAAGCCTTGCAAGCATTGCAACGCTTGAGTTAGTTGCGGGATGATGTATTACAGAACGAGTAAAGAGACTTGCCGGTAACGAGATTGAACTAGGTATTGGATACCGACGATCGAATCTCGGGCAAGTAACATACCGATGACAAAGGGAACAACGTATGTTGTTATGCGGTCTGACCGATAAAAGATCTTCGTAGAATATGTAGGAGCCAATATGAGTAATATGATTAATTGAACTTAAATTTATCATGAACTTAGTCCTGGTAGTATTTTGCAAATTATGTTGTAGATCAATAGCTCGCGTTGTTGCTTCCCTGTGTTTATTTTGATATGTTCCTAGAGAAAATTGTGTTGAAAGATGTTAGTAGCAATGATGCCGATTGGATCCATGATCTGAGGTTTATCGTCATTGCTGCATAGAAGAATTATGTCCTTGATGCACCGCTAGGTGACGGACCTATTGCAGGAGCAGATGCAGACGTTATGAACGTTTGTCTAGCTCAATATGATGACTACTTGATAGTTTAGTGCACCATGCTTAATGGTTAGAATCGGGACTTCAAAGACATTTTGAACGTCATGGAACATATGAGATGTTCCAGGAGTTGAAGTTAATATTTCAAGAAAATACCCGAGTTGAGAGATATGAAGTCTCCAACAAGTTCTATAGCTAAAAGATGGAGGAGAATCGCTCAACTAGTGAGCATGTGCCCAGATTGTCTGAGTACTACAATCGCTTGAATCAAGTGGAGTTAATCTTCCAGATAAGATAGTGATTGACAGAATTCTCTAGTCGCCATCACCAAGTTAGTAGAACTTCGTGATGAACTATGATATGCAAGGGATAACGGAAACGATTCCCAAGCTCTTCGTAATGCGGAAATTGATAAAGGTAGAAATCGAAAAAAAACATCAAGTGTTGATGGTAGACAAGACCACTAGTTTCAAGAAAAGGGCAGAGGGAAGAAGGGGAACTTCAAGAAGAACAGCAAGCAAGTTGCTGCTCAAGTGAAGAAGCCCAAGTCTGGTCCTAAGCCTGAGACTAAGTGCTTCTACTGCAAAGGCACTGGTCACTGGAAGCGGAACTACCCCAAGTGATTGGCAGATAAGAAGGATGGCAAAGTGAACATAAGTATATTTGATATACATGTTATTGATGTGTACTTTACTAGTGTTTATAGCAACCCCTCAATATTTGATACTAGTTCAGTTGCTAAGATTAGTAACTCGAAACAGGAGTTGCAGAATAAACAGAGACTAGTTAAGGGTGAAGTGATGATGTGTTTTGGAAGTGGTTCCAAGATTGATATGATCATCATCGCACACTCCCTATACTTTTGGGATTAGTGTTGAACCTGAATAAGTGTTATTTGGTGTTTGCGTTAAGCATGAATATGATTTGATCATGTTTATTGTAATACGGTTATTCATTCAAGTAAGAGAATAAATTGTTGTTCTATTTACATGAATAAAACCTTATATGGTTACACACCCAATGAAAATAGTTCATTGGATCTCGATCATAGTGATACACATAATCATAATATTGAAACCAAAAGATGCAAAGTTAATAATGATGGTGCAACTTATTTGTAGCACTGCCATTTAGGTCATATTGGTGTAAAGCGCATGAAGAAACTCCATGTTGATGGGATTTTGGAATCACTTGATTATGAATCACTTGATGCTTGCGAACCATGCCTCATGGGCAAGATGACTAAGACTCCGTTCTCCGGAGCGAGCAACTGACTTATTGGAAATAATACATACTGATGTATGCGGTCTGATGAGTGTTAAGGCTCACGACAAGTATCGTTATTTTCTGAAACTTCACAGATAATTTGAGCAGATATGGGTATATCTACTTGATGAAACATAAGTCTGAAACATTTGAAAAGTTCAAAGAATTTCAGAGTGAAGTGGAAAATCATCGTAACAAGAAAATAAAGTTTCTACGATCTGATCGCGGAGACAAATATTTGAGTTACGAGTTTGGTCTTCAATTAAAACAATGTGGAATAGTTTCACCAACTCATGCCACCTCGAACACCGCGGCATAATGGTGTGTCTGAATGTCATAACCGTACTTTATTAGATATGGTGCGATCTATGATGTCTCTTACCGATCTACCACTATCGTTTTGGGGTTATGCATTAGAGACAGCTGCATTCACGTTAAATAGGGCACCATCTAAGTCCATTGAGACGACACAATCTGAACTGTGGTTTGGCAAGAAACCAAAGTTGTCGTTTCTTATAGTTTGGGGTTGTGATGCTTATATGAAAAAGTTTCATCCTAATAAGCTCAAACCCAAATCGGAGAAATATGTCTTCATAGGATACCCAAAGGAGACTGTTGGGTACACCTTCTATCACAAATCCGAAGGCAAGACTTTTGTTGCTAAATTCGGAGTTTTTCTAGAGAAGGAGTTTCTCTCGAAAGAATTGAGTGGGAGGAAAGTAGAAAACTTGATAAGGTAATTGTACCTTCTCCCTTATTGGAAAATAATTCATCACAGAAATCTGTTCCTGTGACTACTACACCAATTAGTGAGGAAGCTAATGATGATGATCATGTAACTTCAGATCAAGTTACTACCGAATCTCGTAGGTAAACCAGAGTAAGATCTGCACCAGAGTGGTGTGGTAATCCTATTCTGGAGGTCATGTTACTTGACCATGACGAACCTACGAACTATGAGGAAGCGATGATGAGCCCAGATTCCGATAAATGGCTTGAGGCCATGAAATCTGAGATAGGATCCATGTATGAGAACAAAGTGTGGACTTTGGTGGACTTGCCCGAGGATCGGCAAGCCATTGAAAATAAATGGATCTTCAAGAGGAAGACGGACATGGATAGTAGTGTTACTATCTACAAAGCTAGAATTGTCGCAAAAAGGTTTTCGACAAGTTTAAGGTGTTGACTACGATGAGAGTTTCTCAGTCGTATCTATGCTTAAGTCTCTCCGAATCATGTTAGCAATTGCCGCATTTTATGAAATCTGGCAAATGGATAAACAAAACTGCATTCCTTAATGGATTTATTAAAGAAGAGTTGTATGTGATGCAACAAGTTGTTTTTGTCAATCCTAAAGGTGCTAACAAAATATGCAAGCTCCAGCGATCCATTTATGGACTGGTTCAAGCATCTCGAAGTTGGAATATACGCTTTGATAAGTTGATCAAAGCATATAGTTTTATACAGACTTGCGGTGAAGCCTGTATTTACAAGAAAGTGAGTGGGAGCACTACAACATTTCTGATAAGTTTATGTGAATGACATATTGTTGATCGGAAATAATGTAGAATTATTCTGCAAAGCATAAAGGACTGTTTTTGAAAGAAGTTTTTCAAAGAAAGACCTCGGTGAAGCTGCTTACATATTAAGCATCAAGATCTATAGAGATAGATCAAGACGCTTGATAAGTTTTTTCAATGAGTACATACCTTGAAAATATTTTGAAGTAGTTCAAAAATGGAACAGTCAAAGAAAGAGTTCTTGGCTGTGTTACAAGGTGTGAAATTGAGTAAGACTCAAAGCCCGACCACGGCAGAAGATAGAAAGAGAATGAAAGTCATTCCCTATGCCTCAGCCATAGGTTCTATAAAGTATGCCATGCTGTGTACCAGATCTATTGTATACCCTACACTGTGTTAAGAGAGGGAGTACAATAGTGATCTAGGAGTAGATCAATGGACAGCGGTCAAAATTATCCTTACTGGAATAAGGATATGTTTCTCGATTACGGAGGTGACAAAAGGTTCGTCGTAAAGGGTTACGTCGATGCATGTTCTGACACTGATCCAGATGATTCTAAGTCTCAATCTGGATACATATTGAAAGTGGGAGCAATTAGCTAGAGTAGCTCCATGCAGAGCATTGTTGACATAGAAATTTGCAAAATACATGCGGATCTGAATGTGACAGACCCGTTGACTAAACTTCTCTCACAAGCAAAACATGATCACTTTTTGGGTCTTAATGACATAGCGATGTGAACTAGGTGGCTATAAAGGTGCACTACGGGTATCTCCGAAAGTGTCTGTTGGGTTGGCACGAATCGAGACTGGGATTTGTCACTCCGTGTGACGGAGAGGTATCTCTGGGCCCACTCGGTAGGACATCATCATAATGTGCACAATGTGATCAAGGAGTTGATCACGGGATGATGTGTTACGGAACGAGTAAAGAGACTTGCCGGTAACATGATTGAACAAGGTATCGGGATACCGACGATCGAATCTCGAGCTAGTATCGTACCGCTAGACAAAGGGAATTGTATACGGGATTGATTGAATCCTCGACATCGTGGTTCATCCGATGAGATCATCGTGGAACATGTG